>NC_084985.1:20688875-20996375 GCF_963691925.1 Scomber scombrus
GAGAGAGAGTGATCGAGCTTTAACTAAAATAAGGAAAGCGAGCAAGGCATGTGGCGCGGTGAAGGCTCTACCGGTCACCATAGCAACCCTTTAAAGGCCGATCCCCAATGCAATTAGAATGGCTTTGAGGCGGCCAGTCTGAGGGCAGAGTATGAAAAATAATGGCAAGAAAGAACAGACAGACTAAAGGGAAACAATCCAGGTGAATGAATGAATACCAGCTATTATGTGTGTCAGTAATTGCATTGGATAATTGTGGGGAGGCGTTGATTCTCATACACCTCGTACACTAGTTACACTGGGGAATTTTAATAATGAAGATGCCTTTGGCAAGCCACGCTTCTGGATTTGTGTGTGTGTGTGTGTGTGTGTGTGTGTGTGTGTGTGTGTGTGTGTGTGTGTGTGTGTGTGTGTGTGTGTGTGTGTGTGTTTGTGTGAGAGCTGGACATGTGAAAGTGAGTCAAGTATGCAGTGAAAAACTCTGTAGGTTGTTTAGTGATACCTTTGACCGCAGAATCCAAGCTAATTTACACACGTCGGTAATACTACAACAAGACAAGACAGACAGAAAGAGGGAGAGAGAGGAAGCAGAATTTCAGCGCAGAGGAATGAAGGCTTAGGCTCAGGCTGCCAAGGTGATATTATCAATGAAATTAAACCTCAGAACTCAGTGGTATTATTGCTTGCAATCCTCTAAAGTCCTACCTAAGCCCATTAAGCACAATAGAGCACAACATATCCAGACACAATGAGTACCATTTTCTTTGGTGGACCGAAGATCTGGTTCATACTTCATTGGCTAAGCTAACAAATAACTTATGTTGATCACAAAAGTAACATGCAAACTAAATACTCTGGTGTACGTCATAAGAGCCTCAGCTGTTCATCTCGTTAGGGTCACATTGATTAGTTCATTTTCACACTACAGATCATCTGCCAGTTATTAAGCACACAGACGGAGGATTTCTAGACCACTGGGCTTGTTTCCTGTGTAGTCTCTGTTTGACTTTTTGTTTTCAAAGGTTAGATTTCAGGTGACTGGTTTCAGGGGTAAAGCCATCTTCATGTCATGAGAAGTTGGATGTGGAAGTACTAATTTTGTCAATGGCGAGTTTAAATTACATCAGTTAAACTTGGTTTTCAGAAATATTCAATAAATACCGAAGGCGTAAGTATACATGCAAATATGGATGATTTACATCCCCCAAATCCACCATTAAAATGGATTAAATAAATGTTGATTTAATGGATATATTTAAGACTGTTCATGCACAGTACCTTTAAAATACTTGTAGGCAGGGGTGCCTGCCTTCTAAAATATTAGAATAATAATAGAATAGAATATTTCATTTACAATTAAACTAACAGATGCCTACTACTTGCCATTTTTTGTGTGTGTAAAAACACACTAATGCCTGTCTAGATATGTGCCCCTCTCCAAAATTGCAGCACTTTCACCCACCTTGAAGTGTGGCAATTTGAAACTACTACAGTACCACTTTGTTTCATTTTTTCTGCAATCACACAACTGTCTTGAGTTGTCCAGTGTTAGGGGAATGTCTCTCACCACTAGCTTTCTTCCCTCCTGATTGAACATGGCATAAAAACACGTCCAAGTTCCTGAAATTGTGGGACATTTTTTTGACTATATCACCAGCTCCGTTTACTAGAACAGGTGAAATGTCACATCAGAAAGAGTGCTGTGAAATACTTCGGATGCCGACCTTATGTGATATAGACTCTGCTGCCTGTGCATGCAGTGAGTCAACAGTGACTTCATTCATGTGGGTAATGCTTGAAAAGGAAGCAATGAGGATATTTTTCATTGCATATCCAGGGCAAATTGATGGCTTGTGTTACGGCCATAGCCTACTGAGTGTTTATAATGTAGCATTTGCACTCCACTGCCCCGATCCTGCGACAACCCCCCCCCCCACCCAAGGGAATTGATTTCTGCTGCTCCGCTACCCTTCCACATCTCAATCGTCTCTCATTGTTTTCCCTTTCTCCATCACTCCATACTCATTTTTTCCACTTTCTCTCATCTTCTCTTCAACCCCCCCTGCCCCTTCCATCTCCATCTCCTTCTGCTCTCTCTTCTCTTTGCACTTCCTTTCACACACTCACACCAATGTCTTTACCATTCTGCTCTATCTTTATCTCTCCTCGGCCTTCATTTCATTCGTTCTTTTGCCCTCCTCATTCCCCCTGGCTTTCTTGTCATGCTTGCTTGTTTTATTGCTTTATACAATATCACAAAGCCCCCAGCTAGTCTTCACTTCTTGATTTGTCCCCACACGCTCGGCTCCCGGTTTCATCTTTCGCCACTGTCGCTCTGTACTCATTTTTTTCCTTTCCTTCCTCCATCCCTTCTCCTCTGTGTTTACACCCTCCATCTGTCTAATCACTTGATCGTCTCCTTTCAGTCTTTTCTCACTGTCTCCCCCTCTCTTCTCTTCTATTTCTTATTTCCAACCCCTCCTCTCTGTTTGCGCGTCTGCCACCAAGTGTTATCCCTTCCTCTTCTCCGTCTGTCTCTGTGTACTGGGTCCTGTCCTCATCCCACAGCTTGGTTGACAAATAGATTATGTCTCCAAAGACACGACACAACCATCTCCAGAACTCTTTATTTAATCAGCTACACCTATTTTAAAGCTGTCATTTCTGCAGATTGCTGCTGGCAAGGTGTTACCCTTTCCACAAACACACAAACACGCATGTCTCTCTGCAATTTCTTTTCTTTTCTTGATGTTAAAATTCTTGTCACATCGTTCATTATCACTTACAACATATCTTAACCTTAACTGATGTTTGTACTCCTTCTCAGTTCAAGTTTAATATAAGCTGGAAACATGTATTGAATGAACAGTCAGGTTTTCTCATTTTGGCGCATTAATGGAATAGAGTACAGTAGAATTTCCAACTTCATGGGTGATTTCATCTAAGAAAGCAACTGCATCATAAATAATTAAAATGTTCTAATTATCTCATCTATTTGTTGTAAGGAAACCAATTGGATTCATACTTTTTTCTTACTTCACTCACGCATCAGCGACATGACCTGCAGTGACTTCCTTCTCTGTCTTCCTCTTATTGCTCCACCCAGGCCCAAATATTAATGTCAAGGAGATCCCAGGTGGGCCCTTCTGGTATTAGAGCTATATTAGCTTTGAAGTAGGCTGAAATGAAAGTATATTATTCAATGCGGGCCGCGACTTTCCTCCGTATAGTATTGGATAGGTTAGCTCAGGTGGTTAAGGCTTTTCAAAACTGCCCTTTTGTGGTGGATTATTTAGCATTTTCACAGTGTAAACCTCCAGTAAAGACTCTGGTCCGTCACACTTGGCCCACATTTCTGTCAGGAAAAAGTTGCATCGACTGTGCTGTGATGAACTTTATCAGTGACTCAAACTGACCTGACATTTCTCACAAGCTGCTTCATAAAGAACATAAAAGACCAGAATTCTAGAAGTAATGAAATTAGAGATTTGACCTGTGTCCTGCTAATGATGAGCTTCTTTCATTGATTTATTTAATTGTCACGCTGTTGCTTCACCTGAAATAAAAGCACCTACCTACAGTAACATCAAAATATTGTATTGCCTTTTTATGATGTATAATATGAGGGTTATTACACTTCAGGGAAAACAAGAAATGGCAATACATCACTGAGAAAATTACATGGATTGAATGAGTGGCATAATTGTTCAAACTGCCATCTAGTAACTACATAATATAATGAGATGAGTTGCATCAGGATCTGTCTGATTCCACTCAGCAACATTAATTAGTCAGAGCAGCACGTCGCATTGCAGGGAAAAAACTGTGTTCAAAGGCCTGATATTCAGCTACACTGATACACAATCCCTGAATTCGCTAAATTCTGCATGTAATTCTGAAAACTACAGCTGTTTTCAAGTAACTCTCTCTCTGCCTCGAGTTTATGTCTGGGACCAATTCTTCTTCTGCTTATCTTGCTATGTTTCCCCTTGTGCCAAGCCATCCCTGATGTTCCCAATTGAGAAAAATCTCAGATTACCATGTACAACGCTGTCTGAAATGGGTACATTGCAATCGCGTTCTTAAAATGCATATTTATTTCTGAAAATGTGCCAGTGACACCTCCAACCTCAATACTTGTTTAAGAAGGTGACGTCTAGCCTTATACTAAAGTTATTAATAAGAGCAGTTAACGCAGGGTAAATACAGTTAGCATTAGCAGCAACATCTGAATCATATTAGTTTGTTTTTAGTCAGTTGCTAAATCTATGTGTTTTATTAGCATTAAAATACCAAATTTAGAGGGAACACACTGAACTATTCATTTTAGTGAAAAGCTTATTTTCCTTGGAGACTGGCTAAAAAGTTATCTTGTGTCATTTTGTTATTTTCTGGGACTTTTCTGATCCATAAATATCAAATCCAAAATGAAGTTGCTGAAGCTGAAGTGAATCATGTTGAATTTTCTTCAGAACATTTGTTGAAATGAATCAATTATTTTCAAATCATTCACATTTCCTAGCAAACCACCTTGCATGCGTCTGTATTTATCGTGTAATTATGTGATTTTACATATGGTATATGAACAAGTGATTTCTTTGAACAGCTCTTTTCAGTCAGAACACTTTTGTGGTTAGCAAGTCGAATCATCTCTCACTTTCTCACCTCTATAGTTTGCATAACAGCGATTTAATGAGCTTCACGGGTAAAGTCTATTTTAAGGAGCGTTTTTCTCAACAAGTCAATTCCCTGATGTTTTTCTAAAATGCACAGGTTTGTTTGCCACTTGATACAGTATATTTGATTGTTGCTCATTCTTTGGTGTATGCAGAGCACATTGCATACTAATACACAAACCAAATGCATAATTCAAAAGGAATATTTTCAAAGCTTCGAGACCTGGGGCAGCAAATTTGCTCCATGGATTTTTGATGCCAGGGTTGTGCTATAGATTCTGTACGTATCTGAAATAGTGAGATGTATACAAATCAAATGACCCCGGCGGTGTGTGTGTGTGTGTGTGTGTGTGTGTGTGTGTGTGTGTGTGTGTGTGTGTGTGTGTGTGTGTGTGTGTGTGTGTGTGTGTGCGTGCAGGGATGAATTTCTGCAAAGTGCAACATCAGTAACTCGATGCTTTTTCTTTGCCATTTAATCTCCATGTCATTATTGAGGCACCCCTGCATGGCACAAGTGTGTCTGCATATACTGTGTGTGTGTGTGTGTGTGTGTGTGTGTGTGTGTGTGTGTGTGTGTGTGTGTGTGTGTGTGTGTGTGTGTGTGTGTGTGTGTGTGTGTGTGTGTGTGTGTCTGCTTCTGTGATTATTACATATTGCATACATTTTGGGGATGGATGGCATGTTACTTTGTCTGGATATGTTGTGTGAGCAGATGAAGATGATGTGTGGATTTCTTTGTAGTGATGGGTGGGACATGACGGGACATACAGTATAGAGAGGGGGATGACACATGTGGCCCAGACAGGTGCTATGGTCACAGCCATACACAGAGTGAGAGACGGAGGCAGTGTGAAAAATTGATGTGCCCTACTTACAGCAGCTGAGCAGAGACAGGAGCGGGAGGGTGGGAGGCTGGAATGATGTTAGATTTTGGAAGCGAGCAAACCATGTTGTGTCTTTTTTTTCTTTTGTGCATTACATCACGCCAATTTGTCTCTGGGTGTGGATGTGTGTGCCTGTAACTCATTTAGCTTCATGTTCAGCCAACATGCAGCGCAGCTTTGTTGCTCTGTTTTATTCTGTGTGTGTTTGTGCGTGTGATTTGTCTTCAAATCAGCGGTTCCTCACTGTTGTTGCCTTTTTAATTTTACAGGCTTAGCTGTAAACTAGCCAAAAAATATAAAGACTTTTCTCTCTTTTTCTCTCTCACACACACACACCACCTCTGGAGGCATGGGCCACGCAGCTCTCATTAGCCCATCTCACTCTCTTCGGCACTGTTTGACCAAGTGGAGCCCTTTATCTGCCCTCCTCCTATTTAAACGAGGTGGAGAGAAAAGCTGGTCCCTGAAGGAGTCAGCAGAATGGAAACCACTGCACGTTAATCAACGCTCCCAAACTCCACACAGAAAAACTAAGAAGCTGTGCTGCCTTAGTCTATTTACTCCAAGGAATATCTTAATGACCAAAAAGGATTTATGGAGGTTTATGTTGCAGGCCACACAAGGCGTTGTGTCTCTGAATTTATGCTGTCCTCAGCCCCCGGCTAAATGCAATGTGGTGACCATGACTCACCTGGGGGCTGAGATAACTATTACAGAAACCTAGCTCATAGCGTTGAACTCATCTCTCTACTTGTTATGTGGGAATGAGTTGATGGGTGATATAGGAAGAGGCTTTCCATAGCATTGGCTTTTCCTTTCACCCACGTGTCACCTGTAAATCAGGCTGTACTACAGTATGTAGTGTTCCTCTTCTTTATCCTCCCTCACTTCTTGTTTTTCCTGTTTGTAATCCCTGTCCAGAGCTCGGCATTCCCAATGATTGACAGCACAACCTTTGCATGTTAACTGGGAGCTGATCTCACATATACAGCAGCATTTAATTAGTCCTTCTAACAACAACATTGTAGATAATGAAGTCCTGGATATTCTGTAATATATGCCATCAGCTAACACAAAGACAATACTTCAAGCCTCAGGGGACGAATTGTTTCCACCCATATGCAACTATGAAACATAATCACATAAATTTAACATGCTGTCAGGTAAGATGAAACATAATGAGAACACGTTGTGATGGACAAACATGAACATATGGTGTGGAGCGGTGTTGGCTTTGACTGAGCTGCTACTGTGTGGAATATATATAATCACAACAAGCCTCAGTGCTTAGACAGACTCTTTCAACCAAAAAAATATGGTTCAGCACCCAGTCCTAACAAGCATCCTCTTGCTGAAATTCCCTGAAGTGAGATGCTTAATCCAACCTTGACCTTTGACCTCCCAGTGGAGGTGGGCAACAGTGAATTTTTGTAGAGTTTAGGGCTGGACTTCAAAGCTCAATCCTTTTGGAGTATAAACTGATTCCTAGTACAAACTGATTACTATTCAAGTATTGAAAACTATTAAATACCAAAAGCTGCCATCAATGTCTGGCCACATAACATTCTATGACCAAATAGTTCCTGATGTTAGGGCCCACTCACACCATCATTTTAAACAATGAAAATTAACTAATTTCAAGGGAATTACTGCAATTAATTCAAACAATTTGTAGCCAATATGACTTTGGTTAAACAACACTTGCCAGTAGCAAACAGCACTTTTGACCTAATACCTATTCTGCACCACCCACTTTTATTTTAGACAGTTGTAAGAATAGTCTCTTGAAAAAGTTAGTTGCTAATGCTCCAAGCTAATGGAGAGCTAATATGACTGATTAATGATGTCATGTTCTCAGGTGGTTAGCATGTTAGCAAGTAGATCAGCAGCAGTCAAACAACTAACTACTGCTAACAGAGTCTTCATTACAGAGATTACTGAGATTTTAGCAACACCTACAATATTTTAAAAGGATAAACTTCACTGTGACCGGGACATTTATTTACCAAATTCTTATACTTCTGCTTTTGTTTAGACAGCAGTTGACAACTTTGGTTTCATTTGTTCGATGAAAAAAGGGTTGAAAATGTCTCAAAGTAAAGTTTTTACATTTGGTACATAATCTGGTCACACCTGGTCTTTTCGTCATCGAGAAAGAACATTTACTATTGCCTCTGTAATCTTGCATAACTGGGTAGAGCATCAGGTTATCATGCCAGCTGAACCTGGAGTTAGAAAAAATGATTCAGAGTTGACTCCTGACCTCTATATCTAAATATAGAATGGTCACATCCCCCTGTTTGACATGGCCACTGAAAAAAAAGTAATGTCTCACACCAAAACGAACATGATAGGTTGACAGCAGTGACTGGAAGGGAACACATTTAAGAATAACACAACCTAAACAGCCATGCCCCCCCCCCCCCCCCCCCAAAGGTTGCGTGTGTCCGTGTGTCAGAGGTTACATGCTAAATAAATAGATCAATCTAGTTACTCAGGTGACTAAGAGGACAATTTTAGCACCTGTCATCTTTTCCATAAAGTCTCTATCTGTATTTTTATGTATGTCCATCTGTCTCTCTGTCACAGTGTTTATTGAATTGGCTCATTTATCTGAAAGAGCAAGGCATGCTGGGTAATTGAAAGGGGGCAACTGGCACAAGTCAAACAGATGGAGATGTAGTGTGCATGGAGGTGTGTGTGTGTGTGTGTGTGTGTGCATGTGTGCGTGTGCATGTGTGCGTGTGTGCGTGTGTGTGTGTGTGTTCGGCGTCTGGCAGGAGTCAAACGGCTGTGGATTTATCAGCTCCCCTATGAAGGCCAAAAGCATCACTTGCCAGATCCCACACTCTCACTCTTACTCACAATCACTATCACACACACACAAACACATCATGCCTCACTTCTTCCAATATTTCTCCTTAACTTCTTAAGCCTGTCTTTATCTAAGTATCTATTTTTTGGCTGCACGCCGTTGTACTCATTTCATCTATTTATCCTTCCGTTCCTTTGTAGTTTCTTGGATGTACTATACCTGTCTTCATCCCATGCCTCCTTTCTCAGCTATCCTTCCTGCTCTACTCTTCCTTTTTTCTTCTTTCCTCACATCTTTCTGCAGTCTTCATTTCTCCCTTCATCTTTCTGTGCTCTCCTCTTAGCCAATGGTATTCCCAGTAAGTGACAGATGCCGAGCAGAAAAAGAAACGGAGACGGAGACATTGAGAGAAATAGAGTGAAGAAGAGAGAGGGGGAGAGGTGAGGCTTGGTGTTTTGCTGCTCTTGTGTTCTAAAGAAAGGTCTCTCCTTTATCAACAGTCTAACAGGCTGCTAGGCGCAGTCATCTTGCCTTTTCTTCCACTGTTTACTGCTGGGTGTCAGGGCTCACGCAGTCAGCGCTGTGCACACACACATCTTTCTTTTCATGCTTCAATACACATGCACAAACACACAGACAGTGATACGCTGTGACCCAAAACAAATATTGACAACATTTTTAACAGCTGATTTATTCCAAAAAGCATCTTTTCTGAAAACTAGAGGTCACTTTTATTGTAACTGCATGGACAAAAAAAAAAACACTCGGAATGACTCCAAAGAAACCATTTAATTTCCAAGTCTTTCCAAACTGCTGTCCTCTCCTTGACTGCTCATTTAAGGATTTGAAAGAGCTTCTTCAAGGCAGCGGGGAAATAATCCAGTGTTTCCATAATCCTGCACGGATGTGCACTCAGCCGGTCACTCGTGTACACACACACGCGCATCCACGCATATTCAAATCATCACACGCGCAAGACACACATTTACAGACGCATATACCTGCCGCAGGTGTTCGTCGTGTTCCCGATAACCTGCAGAAATGGTCTGCCAGTGTATGACAATCATTTATCGTCTTTATGGCGATCTTTATGGCTCAGCACTGAACGGGATTTGTCACATGTGAACTCAATCTTTGATGGTGTCCGTGCTTTTTGAAAGACTCCGAGATCTTCTGGCCTTTTCATCTCCTGTAGCTTTTTTCATCAGAGTGGAAAATGAATAGGGTTGTCAATCAGCCTTAGTCAGCCACCTGGAAATCATATGATTATGTTTGAAATACTGCGTACACGGTCACTTTGTAGTGCAAAATGAGTGATAGGAATCATGATTGAGTGTGTGGCCCCTTTCTGGAAGGACTGTCATCCAGGTAAGTAACATAGAAAACACTGCCAATGACAAAATATTATAATATTATGAAAAAAGAAAAGCAATTTTCCAGTTGTGTTTTGCACATACTGTAGGGCACCAAAAGAGGATTTGTTGCCCAAATGTCTCCAAAATCTTTTTTTCTCATGAGTTTTGTTATGGACTGAAAACTTACACTTGTTCCTACTACTTAGTTGAAGGTGACTTTTTCTTTCCTTCCTGAGCCTGATTGTGGTTGAGGATGAGCCATTTGGCATTATAAGAAATGCTTTATTTCCTGTCTAGTTTGGCTGAGCTTCATGGATAAGACTTGGTATGAGGTCAACAAACAGCTCAATATGTTTTAAAGTGACTCCAGAGAGAATTGAAAACAAAGACAGAGGATATGAAAAGCCTTCTTTCAGGCCTCTGCTATGCCATACTGCACAGGCATAGAGAGGGAGAGGAGAGGAAGTGTGCTGTTTTGCTGTCTCATACCTTTTAAAAGTTTCTGCAGTTTCATAGTCCAACAGGAATCCATCCATTGCCTGCCAGGAATGCCAGGACGGTGTATCCTGAGCACACGCACATACACACACACTCACACACACACACAGTGAAAAATACCCCTGATGCTCTAAAACGCAGGCAGTCTGAGTGTCAGAGTTTAGAAGTTTAATTGGCCAATGTGTCAGTAGAGGAACAGGGTGTGAGAGAAGTGTGGACAACTACAGAGAGAATGCATCGCCCTGCAAACTCTGTCTGATTTATAAAGTGTTATAGCTGAAGATGTGTTCCTGTCTGACTGTCAGTTTCCCTTGTGTCTCTAGTGTTTCATCCAGTGCTGCAAGTGTAAGTGAGAAAGGTGTGTGACTGTGTTTGGAGCTGACACTGTGCTAGATTGAACTCTTAAGTGTGAGAACATTTATGCATTTTAGGTTTGTAATGCTGACTTGCGATTTGTGTTCCTGATAACAAAAGACCAAGTTCTCAGTGTAGGGTTAAGTTTAGAATTAGGATTGTGTCAAAGTTAAGGCACAGTACCAGAGACTGACAGAGCAAATCTCATCCACACTTCTTTGCAAAATATATGTAGTTATAGAAGCTTGGTGATGTAGTGTCTACTTGCAGGGCAAGTTGCTACTGTAGCTGGCAAGCTAACTTGCAAGCTAACAAGCTTGTTTTTGGCTGGCTAGGGGCATAAATCATTCAAGTCTTTCTATTTTATCTGTATGAATAACCAATTGTTCATTGTTTTATAAAGAGTTATCCCCAAGGTAGCAAGGTTATAGCAAGTTCAGTACTTCAGTTGCTAATTTCACACAGTTTATTTAAAGATACATTTGTACCATTGACTTGTAACTCATAACTGTTTGCAAGCTTTTTCCTCTCTTTGTGGAGCAAATTACACTCCAACAAAGGAAGTTAAATAATAGTGGCTAGCACAACACAGCTATCATAATCCAGCCTTGGAACATAACTTTTATCAACAGCATGTGGTGTCGTTCGCACCATATATTGTATTGTACAAGGAAAGTGATTGGAGAAAAAAAACCAACAACAACAAAGTACTCTAATATTGTTGTTTATTCAACATTTCTGTTTTTTTTAACACAAGGCACCTAAAACTCTTAAAGCATCAGGAACCATAATAACAATTCCCATAAGCTGTAGACCATTGTGGGTTAATCATCATTTTCAAGAGATTCAAGTTTTAAGGGCTTTTATTGTCACATTCACATCAAGTTGAGGGGTCATGCTGAGTTCAAACATGTCTGACAGCAGGACAAAGAGGATTGAATGGTGTAGAAGTTTTAGAGACTACAGCTAAAGTGTTGAAAAAACAAATTAAAGAGCCCTCCCAATCTGTCGTAGAATATGAAAAGTAAACTTCAGGATCATGCTTCATATTTTAACAAATACAAATGAAAGAAATGCTGAATTAGCGATAGCATTTAGTTTACTGAAGCTAGTGAAACAGAGGCTAGCCCAGCTGTTTGACTCCCTATTGGTCAATGGCATGAATATGCATGTTACAGTTCATAAAACTTGAACTTGGTGCAAAACAAATTATTAATCATGTAATTACTTTGCCCCTGTGAGCGATCGCAGCAATTCCACAGGAATTAATCGATTTTACAACAAAATTCCGGTGGTTTAGAAATTGGATGGCATCAATGTCCTCAGTACACACCTAATATAAACCTAATGTATGTGTGTATGTGTTTTTGTGTATGTGAGCATTTCTGTGCAAGCAGGAACGGGTAGGAGGGCTCCCTGAAGGAAAGACCTCATTCCAAGGCCTTGCTTGTCGATATTACTGCTACAAATCAGACCTCCCACACTGCTGAGAAGAGCAAATAGTACATACTCACATACACAAGCGCACACACTCAGACTCCATTGACTAAGGGAAAGTTTTATTACCAATCTCTGCCTGATACAGCTCCAATGCTGTCTGCCTTGTTTATCTAGTATGTGTGTAAAAATGTTTATGCATGCACATGCGTATTTGTGTTCGTATTTTGTTTGTTGAAGTGCATGTGTATGCACATTTGTGCACATGTGCATTACTAGTACGCAATTGTATATGTATGCAGTTGTTTCGCCTGTTTGCTCAGTTGAAAAAACAGATTGCACTCTGTTTGGACAGAGATGTGCAGTGTAGCAACATAGAAAAGAAGTAGTCTCCATTAAATGACTCAGCCTGCCATCTTTGACACTATGGCCATTTACATGGCCTTTAAAAGCTCACATTTCCATTACTGGATGACAAGCCACAGTGATTAACATAAAGAAGTCCATATACATCTCATAGAGATATAGGTCTCATAGAATACAGAAACTAAAGCAAGCTAGAGGACAGGGAAAGTGCTCTCGTTGAACTCCTTCCTGCAAACATGCATTGTGTTAATACAGAGCTGTGATCAGCTGGTTAAGCCAGTTCTGAGTGATAATAGCCACTCATCCCACTAGAGGATCACATTGGATAGACAAAAGATCTAGCACTAAATCTGGGTTGTGCAGTATAAGGCACTCTGTCATCATCATCATCCATCTGTTATAGTTTCGCCAGACCTCAAGTTTAGTAAGAGGAAGGAACAATGGTGCGACAGATAGAGAGGGACAGTGAGAGACAGAAAGAGTCCACTGAGACCCACTGAATCTCTTCCCACCTGCGATACTAATGCGACTGGACGGAGGAGGTGTCAGACAGATTGATGCCAAAGTCGTGTCCGTCACATGTACTTCCCTTGAAGATGTGAAGTTGGACACCCAACTTGAACTCAAACATGAGCTTTTAAGTTGAAAATGCAAATAAGCTTTGAGGCAATGATACATTTGGAATGCATGCTGCTTTCTTATGGCAACCATATTTTCATACCTAACCTGGACCCTTAAGTGTAGGTACCACACGTTCATGTATGTACTTATGCACACACAATAGGCAATTTCATCAGGATGGGGGACAGTTATTTCAGTACAGCTACCAGGCATACCTTTCAACACCATGGACAGCTCCCCAGCAGACAAAAAAGTATCTTTTGTCTCCCAAAATCCACCCAAATACAGTTTATTGGAAAACTGTATAATAAAGACAAAACACAAAGATTGGGTGGAAACCAAGTAACCGTTGTTGCCTTTGTGTATGTTAGTTCAGTATGTAAGTGCAGTCTGTAGACAGTTTATATACATTTATATGCACCATTGATTTCATTGAATAAGTTAGTAATAGTAATTTGTCAGAGGTCAGCAAAAAATAACTTGATTTAATTCATGTTGATATAGGCATGATATTGTGTTAAAAGCAAAATTATTTAAGCTGTCTGTTATAATGGTGATGTGGGTTACTGTCACTCCAAGACTTGTAGCTCCTTTCTGTTAACTGGTGTGAACCTGTGGTTTGTGTATTGAAGCTCAAGCAAGGACTAAGAGACATGATTTTCTTATCGTAGTACAGATGCTGATTAGGAGAACTTATCTTTGAATGTGCTTTTAAAGAAGATACTACAAACTTTGGAATAAATACTTTATCCTGTTTTTACATAGGAGTCCTGTGGAAGTTTTTCCTCCTTAAGCTAACGAACACAAGTTAGTGAGAGGCCCTCATTGAGCTTCAACCAAAACAGATTGTACTGGTGTAACATGTAACATTTATTTATTGTCACATACCTTTTTGACAGTTATTTGTCGTAAGTTTGCACAAGTGCAGGTTGTCAGCTGAATGGCCAACAGTGCCACATTCTCTGCTAGCTACAAAACAAGATACAAATCTTTTTGTGGCCTATGAATAACTTACAGTATATAACAGAAAAATAACTTACATCTTCACAATACACTAAAAAAATCTCTCTCTGCTTATTGTCTGCTCTTTGGTTTTTCTAATAATTCATTTCCATAAGCGCATACATACATGCACATAGAAACACAAATGATTTTTGAACTGTTATGCACTGAATTGAATGTCTTGTATTGTTGTATTGATTAAGTTAAAACTTGAATACAGTCATTCACACACACAAATAATATTTGCTCCCTGGTCATGCGGATGCTTCCAACAGCATAATAAAAGCATAATTTAAACAGAATAATTCATTGGTTGAAGCATGGTTAAATCATTGCCTGTTTGTTGACAGAAGCCTGTGATACTGTTCATAGTCCAGTATGCAATATTTTTTATGAATACATTATTACCACTTCTCTGTAATTGGGTGTGTGTGTCACATCCACACTAACTATAGAAACCTTAGATCTTTGATTTAATAAATGCTCAAAAACCCTCCAGAGTTAAAGGAATCAAAAGCAGAAGACTCGACTATGTTAACCCAGGAATAGCTCCAATCCAACCTCATGCTCCAGCAAGCCTTGATCCATAGGGAGAGAGCTGGGCTTTGGTGGTGCAGCAGCCCTTCTTAGAATTGATTTGGCTAAGTAGTCATTTATTTTAATTAGCTAATGAATAGACTGGTTGAATGGGATGGACGCAGGGTCGTTTGACTTTATCACGTTAAGAAAGCAGCAATAGAGCCGGACTGGGGAGTAGTTCCCTTGTTGCAATTAATCAAGCGGTGTGCCCGCTGGCGTTTTATTAAAACAAAAAGATACAAAGTAGTTGAATGACAGATAAAATAAAAAAAAGTTCAAGATACTAGACAGAGAGCACAACACAGAGTGTTTCCAGACATTTAAAGTCATCTTCTGAGGGGTTCTGAGGGATTGCCCTGACTCCCAGCATGTTCTATCTTCTCATTGAGGCCTTTTAAATCTGTAATCAGATATTTTCATTTGTCAAGCCTTCAGTATTTTGCTCACTCCATCAATCAAATACCCTGGGTCTTACACATTGACCTCACCAAAGCAACTTCATATCAGATTAGATGTAGGAAGTCATTGACTCGTTGTTAAACCTTCTCAGGCTAGTAATTGTCCAATCATAGCATGTCAGCTATAACTAGGCACACCTGAGCTATCAAGCCTTGTTTTTCCCACACATTGAAAAACCATGTACTATGTGTGTGGGCTATGGTAAGAGCAGTGCTCCAAGTCATTTTTAGGATGGTGTCCTGTTTAAGCCATCCTAAAAACAAAAACACAAGAAGAAAGGCATAAGAAGTTGATTTGAATGTATGTTTATCTGCTCAAACATTTAATTATTTATATTTATTAGCATGCCCAGCCAACTAGCTCTCTAAATACAGTGGTAATCTTGTTTGGGACTACAGGATATATACTATAGGACATTCATGAGAGCAAATCCACTATGGAGTATTTTCCCTCCATGTGGAAGCTGGTCCTGGAAAGCTCAGAATAACGTTATGTGCTCTGTCCTGCTCCTTTATTGGATTTGGGGAAGTTTATACACTCCAGCAACCCCAGCCAAAGTCATTATCCGAGACATCATTACATTTGCCAACAATCGGTTATTCCCCATCCTGAAAGCCTTTTGTTTTGCAACATAAAAAGTGACACATACTGTTTTGACAAAAAATGAATAAAGGCCAGTAACCAGTGTTGGTATTTATCAGCAAGACCAAAATACCCTTTTTTCCAATGCAGCTCACATCACATGTACTTTATGAGGGCGGACAGTGTTGTCTGCCATACAATAGAAAGTGAGAAACCTGAAGAACCGGCAAATATTCTAGTAACATCATGTGGAATCACTTTAGCTGTCTCTATGTGTTGTGTTCTGTCAACAGAGTCAGCACCACACCTCCAGTGAAGATCAGGGCTTGAGGTCTGGAGGGAGTAACAGGAAGCAGTTTGAGACCGTGACAGGTGTGAAACCACGAGACCCTCTGTTGCGCAGACCTGTTAGCATGAACACTTAACCAGCTGTTCACTTTAGACTGGCAGAAGGTATGTGACATGAAAAACATGCAACATCTTGTGTATCTTTTACATTTAAATTTAAACAGGAAGTGATGAGTTAACTGTCTGTTTTTAGAGGCCTGACGTTTTAAGCTCACCTACTGTAAAACAAATGGTTGAGGGAATGAAGGCTGGGCAAGTCTGTCGTGCCTCAGATGCATCTTGTGAAAAGTCTTTACAACTGCTTGATTAAAACCCAGCAGTCCAGAACTCCAGTTAAATTAAATAAAAATTTGAATTACAGACAATGTGGAGGAAATCTATTGTTGCAATGATACGCTTAACAATTCATGAGTGTGCTTTGAATTGAGGGTTAAGCTACCCTGGACAAGCTAAACAAAGCACAATGAACAATCAGTAGGGAAATGGCACAGCTTTATGAAGGAGAAGAAAGGGAGCGAAGACCAAAGAGAGAGAGAGCTGGAGAAACTATAAGCAAAAGCCGAACGGAGAGACAGACTTTGCAGAGCAGATGGTTTCAGAGTTTTTGCCGGAGGCGCTCCATACTCACAGAAATCACTACGAGGAAGGAGAGAAGGATGCAGAAGGATGATGAGTTGAAACACTAACTACGCATCTGCACTTCCTCTCCTCCAGTGCTTCAGAAGGATGGAGAGAAGAGAGTCGAGAGAAAAACTGGAGGAGTTTTGACAGGCATCACCAACACTGCTGCGTTCAGGAGCCTCTGTGTTTGGAGCAATCACAGTTGACACATAGCATCCATCATCTTGTGATATTTTTTTACCAATATGCTTTCTTTAACATTTTGCTGAACATGTCGGATATTCCTCTAATTCCGTCAAGCAGATACACTGCAGCTTGTAGACTTGCAAATATTTAAAGGGTTGTTAGTTTATGTAGTTCAGTGTGGGGGCAATTCACACAGAAAACACAGCTGCCCCAAAGTCCCGCAGCTGAGCTTCAGACCCGTTGGACAGCCAATTTCCTCGTTGTCGAATCACCTAAAAGTACACTGTGGACAAACACTCTCACACAAACACACACAGGCCTCTACACCGCTCAGCTAAAGGAATGGTGAATGATGGATGAGTGTGGGGCTCGGTAGCGCTGCCATCTGTTCAGACATGAGACTGAGAGAGTGAAGGACTCACGGTTCATTGAGCTTCAAGCTCATCACAACATTCGGCTCACCTACTGTATACGCTCCACTGACACCTGGACAAGATTTGTGTGTGTGTGTATGTGGGGGGGGGGGGGGGGGGGGGGAGTCTACTGTATAAAACTGTGTACCTCATGACCTCTACTACTCACACAACTTAAGCAGAAATGATCTTTGTTTCAAATATGGTAATATCCGACTGCAAGAGTCCATAGTTGCACCCGAGTGTCTGCACAGAAGTTGATCCGAAATCAATTTACTCTTATTTATTTTATTCTTTTCTCATTGAAAATCCCTCAGCGTCGCACTGCCACACAGTCAATTTCTCAGACTCGGCTGTCTGTGCACATGCGCCCCTTAACTGCCTCGCTCTGTCTCTATTACATGCCCTGCCATTCTCTCTTTACACCACCACAGTCACTCTAAACACAATTGCCATCGATTGCTTCATTTCTCCATTTTATACCTCTTTCTCAGAGTTCAGCTCAGGTGAGAGGAATGGCAGGGTTTGGTCAGATTCCTGCATAATCGTCCTGAGGGGGTGAGAATGAGATGGGCCGATGAAGAGAGACAAAAAAAAGTTATATATGATGAGTAAAGAGGAAATCTCAGTTTTATCCACTTTTATTTTGCTCTGCATTGTCTGAAACATTTGAATCCCCTCAAATAGAAGTCTCACATACACTATGACATAAAAGTGTGAACCTGCCCCCCCATTACCAGCCTATCAACACACATACACACACACACACACACACACACACACACACACACACACACACACACACACACACACACACACACACACACACACATACAAACAGCCTTTGAAAGTCATATATAGTACAGCATAACACACTGCCATATTGAGTGCTTTGTCTGCGGTTATAGTGTGTGTGATGCAATCTCTGTCTCTCTTTCTCCCCCCCCTCTTATCCTCTCACCCCTCCTTCTGTGGATGACTGGAAGGTTATCAGAGGAGTGTCATGCCCAAAAGCCAGCAGACAGCTTTGCCCTTTACAACAAAGTATGGACGCTAATTAGAGACTATGAGTATGTCACTGGACTTAAGTGTGTGTGTGTGTGTGTGTGTGTGTGTGTGTGTGTGTGTGTGTGTGTGTGTGTGTGTGTGTGTGTGTGTGTCAGTGTGACCATCCATGCATGGCTGTATAAGACTCTTAAATTCAAACACAGGAGTGTGTTAGTTCAACTCATCATTTCAGTGGGACTTTGGTGATGTGATCCTCAGTGTTTTGACGCCACATCTCCAGGCAGCCAGACGCGGCCTGAAAACGTCAGTTATTCGTCTTGCAGGGATATATGTATTTAATTATGTGCCCATGATACCTTTTTTTCTTGCTACTTCAGTTTTGCTCTGTTCATAACTGATATGACCATTTAGTTTGTTTCAAATGAAAGAAAAGAAAGTGGCAGGGTCATTTATCGTTCAAGTTTACTGAAACATTTGGAAGTAACCAGCCAACAGTTCTCTAAACCTTACTTACTGTTGTTTGGCTGTCAGCTTTCCATTCTGGCATTACACTTGTAGTTTAAAAATGATAACAGGGGCAGATTTACCACCCTTAATTCTTAGTAGATTCTTAGTAATAACAGATTGTAGACAGAGGTAGGAGTAACTGTTGATTTTGCCAATGAAACGACAGCTGCAAACATTAAGCTAATAGTAGCTCCATCAGTTAGTTAAAACACATCCTCTCAATGACATTTTAATGTATCAAGCTGAATTGATTTGAAATGAAAATATGAGAGAGTTTCAAATATGCATCTGATGGCTACATATATGATATCATGCTGAAAAACAGTGGGTAAAACCGCATGTTCCAGGCACACTGTCCTCACCAGTTGATGACTCATTCGGATGTCATGGCAGTAAAGAAACAGCTGTTCTTATGATTTAAAAAAAAACATGCAAGATTTGATTGTAATCTTGTTAAAAACACTGCATGTCTTACATAATTGCCTGTATTTTCAAACAGCATGCATGTTTTTACTTATAAGGGAAAAAGTGTCCTTACTGGTCAATGTAGAAGCCATGGACATAGGATCACACTTAATTTGTCCTAACATAATTGTTCAGGATTTGGACAAACAAGACAGATGTGAGATTTCTATGCTTTATGGTTTGTTTTCTTCCAAACAGATGTGTTACTTTTAAAAGACACAATATGTGTGGACACTGTGACCCATTTGTTCAGCCTTGCCTTTTTTTAAAAATTGTTTTCTGTCTGTATGTATGTTTTTGCTTTATCTCCTCTGTGAAGCACTTTGTGATGTCTCTACTCTTGAAAGATGCTACATAAATAAAAACTTCTTACTTACTAAGAAAATGCTTTTAAGATGAGGACTACAATGTGTTGAGCAAACATAATGCTATCTGAGGCGATGTTGGTTTCTGGAGTCTAAAACTTCCCCAAATAAAAGAAAGGTTATCTTACTTAACTTTAATAGCATCCAGGACTGGCTTTCACACAGTGGATGTGCTAGTCATGAGGGAGTTTTATCATAACCTGTTACCACATCAGCTAATGTTGGTAGTTAATGATGTGCTCTTTGGTTTTCTGGAAGTAATGTTCAGTTACAATTGTGAGTTGTGGGCTATAAACTAGTTAACCAGACATGCCAATGTTTGCAGCTTAATTAGAGCTGATAAACACAATTGTACAGTGTACAATCCTAACAGTGTACTATTGTGTTTTTGTGCTTTGGAAAGGCTAAACAAAGACATCACCCTCCAAACTCTTTAATGCCGAGTATCGCTTGGTGCTACTTACTGCTACTGTATAGTGTTAGGTGTAAGAGCTTGCAGTAGAACTCATCAGAATGAGAGGGTGCATAATAAAGATGACAGGCATGCTTTGATTTACATATTCATCACTTGAAATCCATACTGAATGTAGCAGTAGGCTACTTGTACATTATGATTAAGAGTCAAGGGTTGGGAGATGGTATTTGGCAATTTAAAACTTGCAACATACTCTTACACAGAACCTACATAACACTTAAATAGGTACATGTAGTATACATTTGTGATCCACCCAACTTTTCATAAAACGCCTTTTTTTATTGCAACTTCAATTTTATGGAGTGATATGAGAGTTTATCTTGTCAAGACAAAAAAGGGTTTACTGTGTCTGTACTCAAAAAACAATGCATCTCTTGTGGCCACAGCATGGTATTCTGTTATATTAAGTCTGCAACCAAAGTCTGGAAATTATTTGGAGAGATGGTGGTGGTGAAAAACCATTAGACAATACAATAGGCCCATCATTTTTTGGAATAGATATATCTGTAATAGAAAACTTGAATGAGCCCATTGTGATTTACGTAATTATCATTATTATTAGCATCTTTATGGATTGTGTCCAGGCTTATATAGAAATATCTTCAAATGGCACCCAGGCTACCTCAACATGAGATCTGGCTCATTGAATCACAGTTCATAGTGTTTGACAGCATCTGTAGCTGCCAGCAAAAGCATCCTGGCTCAATGATAACAATCCCTTTTGAAACAGTTTGAAGTCGCACCGAGTGAGGATTTTGGATGACATTTTAGGATTGACTCTCCCGTTTGACTGCATCCCGTCGTCTCATACTTTTCCAGGTGAACAGACTGGAACTGTACTGCATGCTCACCAAGTTCAGGGTAGATTTCTTGTTTCATCGCGCTCCTGCTCTTTGAATTGTCTGAAGCCGTCTCATCAGGAGCAACCTTGTCTCAGCTTGAAGTTTGCACTTGTGAAATAAAGGAAAACCGCTGATGCTAAACTAGGGAGAAAAATGCATGATAAAAAAAAGGAAGGAGTAGAGGAGCAGTTGCAGTCTGGCGAATCTGCAACAAGAATGAGAAATTTCTTACCCAGACATCAGCTTTTATGATTGTGAGGACTGGTGCATATGATTTCTAAAATATGCATACTACTTCTATCTTTTAAATGCATTCTAATGTGTTAGATAAGGAATGGGTCTGGTGCAGGGTTCACTCTATGAGAGGCAATAAAGCTGCTCTGTCTGACTTTGGTGGTCATATGCATTTTTGATGGTCTGGAGTTCCCATGTGTGGGTTAGGGGTCGAGTTTACATACTCTCTAGCGCAGTGGTCTCCAACCCTGCTCCTGGAGAGCTACTGCCCTGCATGTTTTAGGTATCTCCTCATTCTAACACACCTGATTCTAATAATCAACTCGTTATCAAGCCCTTTGACGAGCCTCAGCTGCTTGATAACGAGTTAGAGTGAGGAGATACCTAAAACATGCAGGGCAGTAGCTCTCCAGGAGCAGGGTTGGAGACCACTGCTCTAGCGGGACCCACAAACACACTCACTCTGCTTGCACAATGCCCACAACCTCCAGGCTGAAGAGAGAAGAGCAGTATAGCAGAATGAAGCAGAAAGAGAGAGCACAGAAGGGCAACACAAAGTGTGAATTTCACATTTCAGTATATACTCTGAGAAATTGCATAATATACCACAGTGTGGGGTATCTTTTTTTCCAATTGGCAATAATTCTCTCCTCCTCCTTCATTTAACCACTATGTTTTCTTGCATGCTGATGAACATTAGAAGCTCAATTTATGCAATTTCTCTCCCTGACTCTCTCACTCTGTCATGCGCTCTTCATCGGATTCTGACTTCTTTTTTCTTTTTACCATGTGAAGGACAGCTCCAGCTGTTAGCGCAGTGTAAAGTAAATTATGGTTTGTGGAGCTTGTGGTGCATAGCTCCCATTCGATGAATTTTTAAAAAATGCAAGAGGAGATTCGATCTATCTGGGCTGCAGGCTCCAAGACCTGAACTAACACTTCATAATATGGGATGTTTATGTGCATTTCATATGTGCAGTCCTATGTGTGCTTGTTGCCTGTACAGAGGTGTGTTTATGTGACTGATTCTCATGCAATATGGATGTTACTGAGTTCTCTGTGAGGATGGGCAGCAAGGCAAAACCACTGTAATGTTATGCAAGGCTGGCTGCATCTTGTGTGAAATGGGTTTTACACTGTATAGTTTAAGGAATGCACTTGTCATTTTGTAGCAAACTTTTCCATAGAAGTTTACCCAGCGAATGTGAAATGCATGAATTTCAAATAAGTAGCAGTGTGCACAGATACAAACTGTGTACACAGACAAAGATCAGGCCTGACAGTTTTCTTTGGCCAAACATACATATTGTATTTGTTTGTTTTTTGGGGAGATATAATTCAAATTATAAACAGATTCCAACCCACACAAAAAACAGACTCTGACATGAACACAGACACACATTCAGCCACATTCATGAATAGCTGTGAGAATCATGGCCTTCTGTATATTCACCGAGACTGTCAAGTATGAAAAATTGATTAGTGAAATGCCACATCTCATCATATTGGAAATCTAAGACTTTTCAGCATGTGATAGAAGCCCAAATGGCTCCATGATGTGACACATGGAGAGGGAGTGAGATATGGTGTGTGTGTGTGTGTGTGTGTGTGTGTGTACGCTTCCCTGTCTGTTGGCACTTTGTTCCCGTGGAGTTGCTGACAGTGTGTGGATGTTCTCGCTCTGTTTAATGAGCAGATCTCAGGATTAACACAGGAAGATAATGAGAAACAGCATCGCAGGAAGAGAGTGCGAGTGCCAAAACAGTTGTTCGAATTTTCAGCACCCCGCTAGTTCCGCTGCACATCAGCCTGGCTCATGTTTCCATGACCTGCTCATGATCCAAAAAGGCAAGCTGATCAGACACAAGCAGTGACTGCGGCTACACAAGCTGGTTGGCTTCGCATCCTGCTTGTGACATAGATTTGTTTTGTCAGCTCCTCATGAATAATCTAATTTACCACCAAAAGCTAAAAAAGTAAGCTTATCCCTCTCCAAACTGTTTAATTTCACTTGAACAGTCACCTATTTAAAAATAAAAACTGTGCCGATGACACTCATCGTCATATTTTGATAGGTTTCCTCAAAGCATCGCCTCTATATCACATTATCTTCCTGCATTAACATAAATCCTCACTTCTTATACATGTAAGCCGACGGTAACACAAGCAAACTACTAAGCTCTCAGAATTTTCCCCAAGAAAACATCCCACACTTCAACTTCATGCTTGTCTGACACAAAACCAAATAAATCTGTTGCAGCATGGAGCGGCACAGGTGGACCCAAATGCAGGAGACAGCAGGCAGTCAGAACTGAGGAATAAACATTTGCTCTGCTTCTTTTTTCTTTTTTTTCAACACAGGAATAAGACCCAAGAGTGCAGGCAAACTGAACAAATGATCCAACAAACACTGAACTGAACAATAAGATTTAAATACGAACTGAACTAACGAGGGAATAGGGAACAGCCTAGACACGAGAACAGGTAAGGGGCTGATTGGCTGGGGGAAACGCAGGGAGCGAGGTAGAGTTGACGAGGCTGATGCAGGGCAAGTGTGAAGGGTAAAAAGCAGGCTGGGGGAAAAGCACGGAAACACAGAGCAAACAACACAGACAACCAAAACCCAGAAAACACAATAAGACCAGACAGGACTGTGGCAGGGCCATGACAGGTGTGTAGTTTTTAAAGGAATTCTTTGACAGTTTGGGAAACAAATTTATTCAATTTCTTGACAAGAGTTAGATGAGAAGATTGATACCTCTCGCATATTGAGGCTTAGCAAAAAGAGCACAACTCCAACATTAAACCACAACTGCACTGTTTTTACATTTCTGTTTATGTGTACAGATTAAACAAGATATGTGCTAGAGGTGACAGGCACATTTTAAAAAAAAAAAATGTAACAGTCATGCTTCTTGTCTGTATGCTAAGCTAATTGTCTCCTGCTTTAAACTGCATACACAGATATTAGAGTGGTGTCAATCTGTACATCTAACCATCAGCAAGAAGCAAATAAGAGTATTCCCCTCATTGTCAAATTAGTCCTTGAAAACATATATTTTGAATACATGCAATATGATATTTTATCATAATAAATAAGCTATGATCAAATACAGCTTTGTCCATGTACTGTGTCTGATATGAGCTGCATAAAAGCAAAGATAAAAACCAATATCATAACCAAACAAATCAAAAGGGATCCCAACATGTTATCACTCCTGAATTATCCATATTATGCTATTATGTGATTTATTAGACATATAGAAACCTGGAAATGTGCATTACACGTCCGCTTTAAGCATTCACGATCTCATGAAAAACTGCAAATAACAAACATGAGCTATGAATAGAAACTTACCTCCATAAACACCTTCAAAAGAAGCATAAAGCAAAACTTCTGTGTTACTAAGTAACAAGGTAAGTGCGATAATAGCAACCAGCAATGTCGGACAGAAACTATGCCCTCAATCAGCCTCTGCATAATGACAGAAATGTATTATACAGCAAATTAATCAACATAAAATCTTCTTTCTCAAACATGACATGATGGATAAATAGAGGCCTGTTGCCTTCTTAAGTTGCCAGGTAACATGTAGGTAACAGCAGCATTTCCATTAATCCTTTGACATTCTGCAATGACTGAAAGAGATCTTACAGTGTTACTTAATAGGCCGAATCCTGTAGCACCTGTTTTTACAGAACACCTTCATCTCTTTGTTTTTCCCCCCCTGCTTCAACAGAGCTCTCCCCCAGGCCTTAATGCATTGAGATAAATTCCTCCAGATCACAGTCACATAGTACAGCAGGAGCTTCACAGAACATATTCTAAGCTAATCCCTGTATTGCTTAAGGGCTACAAGCCAAGCAGTAAAGATGGCATAGCACAATTCCACAGCTCATAGATGAATCTCAGTGGGAGAGAAAATTAGTTATATCTCTTTTTTTTTTTTTGCTTCGCTTTTCTAATTCAGTTCCTTTCTCTGTGACTGTGCATGAAGGTTATGACTTTTCCTCTGTTTGTGTCCTCTCATTGTCCAGAGCGCGCACAATTCTACAAGCAGACATAAGTGGACATAAGGCCAACACACGTAGGGGCAGTTAGCTGACACACATTGGCATTTCTTTTCTTCATTATCGCTCGGGTGGCATTTTCCGCTTTCATCCACTTACTGCCATTTTGCCTGACTTCCCAACCCTGGCTGACTTGTGTGTGTTCAAGCATGGCTATAATGTGAGGGGCTAGCAAAGTTACGGGAAGTTAGAAAACCGGAGGAGGAGACAGAGTCGGGAAATTAATAAAAAGTCGGAAAATTGACAAACTGATGGAAACAGAGGGGGAAAAAGACAGCTTGTGCGCGTGTGTGTGCTCGTGTGTGTGTGTGCGTAGGTCACCAATGTAGTCAGAATCGTCACACAGAATAAGATAATCACCTCTCTCTAATGATGCGGCTGCTCATTGCCGGGGGCAACCGCAACCCACGGCGATCTGATGTTGACAATCAACACACACAGCGTGTACACACATACCAGACATACATCAAGATGCTCACGACCGTGACAGCCAATTAATGAGAGGGAAGGATTGGAAGAGGAGGAAGAGTAAGCGGGAGAAAGGAAGATTCGGAATTACAACATTCTTCATTGTCAAAACTCTTAGCGCTGCTTTGCTCCCATCCACTAATTAGTTGTCCTCTTCTTTTTCCTCTCTGCCGGGTGTGCATGTAGGTCTTTTTGACATTTACAGTGCAGTTATAGTCTTTTGCAGCTTTTTCCTTACTAATTGGTATAAGATGAAAATACACAGTGCCAGAAAATGGATGTTTATAGTCAGGTGCTCCAGATGGGCTTTGACATAGTTGTGTTTTATATCAAGAAATATTTATAGGAAGACATTCAGACAGTTTGCTGCATTTAATTTTATTGCACACGTGAACAAACATATTGATTATCGGAGGAAACCCAAAGCACATCAGGGCTGCCTTCCTCTATACATCTGATAGATAAAAGAGTTTCTATGCCTCCATTCTTGCTGGGATGAATGTCCATACAGGTCATGTGGGTGTGGGTGTGTAAATATGTGGCATATATGTTTAGCAGTTACCTGGAGACTCACAAATCAGATGTGACAGTGCTGACCTTTTGCAAAGCTCCATGTGATGGATAGTTTTACATCCTCCCCTGATGAGGCAAATCCTCAATCTGCAAAAAGCAATGTATAAGCACTATATGGCACTCGTGTGTGTGGTTCTTCTGTGTGTGTGTGTGTGTGTGTGTGTGTGTGTGTGTGTGTGTGTGTGTGTGTGTGTGTGTGTGTGTGTGTGTGTGTGTGTGTGTGTGTGTGTGTGTGTGTGTGTGTGTGTGTGTGTGTGTGTGTGTGTGTGTGTGTGTGTGTGTATTTGAATCACTAACTTTTCTTTACTTACAGGTTACTGGATCACTTGCTGTTACAAAACATGCAAATAAATACCCACATGCGTGAATACTCACGCTCCAAATGACTGTTTGGATGGAGACTGACTCTGCAAACAGAAGAGATATGCAAGCAATTAATTTTGATGCTCGTTATACCGTAATTAGACACAAACCTATGCACATTATGCAAACAGAAATATGCAAATTGCCGCAGAAGCAGCCAGTCTGTGATGAATGTTACGCCCAGTGGGTCTCTGGTGGCGCGCAACGATAGGTTGATGATGATGTTAAGATAAATAAACTCCTCTCCTGTTTGTTTATCATCACTTTCTCTCTCCCAGTGTTTACGTCTCTCACTTTAATGAAAAAGATTTATCAAATGTAAATAGCAAGTTATATTTCCTCTTTCTGTTTTGAAGCTTTCTTCCCTCTTTCTCTCTGCCTAGAGCTGTTTGATGGTGCAATTTTTGATGATGTGTCCTTTTTCTGTGAGCAGCATCTGACCACAAGTGCCTTATGTTTCTTTGAACAGCGGAATTTAAAACTCAATTAGCACCTGTGCTCACAAATACACACCTACTCACACACACACAAAAGCTAACTCAGTTGCACTCACACTGGGCACTGACACAAATTAGACTGTGAAACACACGCACACACATACACTAATCCACGCACACACACACACACACACCTGAGTGGTGAGGCTAATTTGCCCAAGCGGACCTGAGTGAAAGAAATAATGAGGATTTGATGACTTCACTTGAATAGACTCGCTCCACCATGACATCATCCGCGACCTCAACATGACCTGTACACTTTGCTGTGATTCTCTGTGGAAATCTGCACATCTGATTGGCAAGTGCTAACAGCGGAAAACTGGTCACACAGTTTGGGGCTCTGAAAGGATGTTGCTTTAAAGTCACTGTACATTCAAAGGTACAGCTAAGAGGAAATTCTTATTCAGATGTATTTGGATCCATTTAGAGGAAATCTGAAACAGCTGATGCTCTTTGGTGAAAAGCACATTTGAAAAGGTAGCAAGGGGCTTTAAATCAATCGGCTAGTTCTTTGAAAAGAGTAAAAGAAAAAAAGGAAAAACCTCCAAATGGCTGTTGAAAGATCCAATATGGTTTTGTACTAATGTAGATGTCCTTTTATCTTGGTGCAAATGAGGCCCAACATAAAGGTCTCACTTGATCTCATGCAACAAGGATCCATTAGAGGATCTAGACAAGGGTATTTTCCAGAGAGATGACAAGTGTGCTTGCTTACAGTGGACATCTTAGGTGCAAACATTGAAAACTGGTTAAAATGTCTCAAAAAGCAAATTTTTCTGTTGCAGTTTAAGTTGGATCACTTAAAGTGGTGAAAGTGTCAGTAAAAGTTAAATCAATGAAAGGGTTTGAAGCATCTTTTGAAGTGTAAGAGTCGAACAAAGTTGAAATCAGTTCAAGCACAATCGCTGTGAGCATTTCAAGTTAGAGCCCTGTAGTGGAATTGTAAGTGTGTATGTCAACATGTAAACACTGGAAAGCACTACTTGAAAGTAGTTGAACCGTCACTGAGACTTAAAATGACAGTTGTAGCGCTAGTTACAGTAGCTTAGTGACAGTTTTAGTTTAGAGTGTTTGAGTTGTCAGTTGAAAAGTCAAATGTAGTAGTGCCAGTGGCTGTGTGGAGGTTAAAAGCAGTTGAGATTTCTGTGTGAAATGCCAAAGACAGTTGCATGATTTAAATATGATGATATGAGTTTGCATCGCTGAAGGTGAGAATACAAATTCTCAGATTTTGCTATTTTTTACCTTTCGATCCTGCTGTCTTTGGAGATACAAAATATGGTTCTAACTATACAGGTTGGTGAAAGAATTGGGATGTGCGCTCAATGTCACACTGTAGGTGACCTTGAGTGGAGGCTGATGACGTGGTTTAGGATTACGCTGTAAACCCTAGCTGTAGCCTCTGTGTCGTATTACCAATAGTCTGCCACTAATGGATATCCTATGCATTGCCTTGAGACTGTCTCTCTTAAATGACCTCTCGATGTGCGTCTGAGCACACACAATTGCAACTGCATGCATTTACACACACACACAATGGAGCAAAACAGCATGCATCATTCATTTCTGTAATCAGTGCTCCGTCAGTATATTTGTCTAATGATCCGTAATGCATTAGCAAGCTTGGAATTGGGTATCGGGTGAAGGGACCTGGACATAAAATGCATTTAGAGAATGGCACACGCGCGTGCGTACATTACAAATATGTTCTGACACCCACAAGTGCACAAAATCTTTTGCAGGTCTGACTGAGAATAATGAGGAAGACACAGATTGTTTGGATGCTCTGGGGTATCATTGCTACAGCTGTATTCACCAGCAGCAGTGGAATGAATTAATCATCAAGTTTAGTCATTCTTCAAATTGCCTGCTTGTGACTAGCAAATAATGGGAGGCAGTATGGGGCCACGTTGAAGTCGGAAAATTCGTTTTTTAGACTCTTTTTGTTACGCTGTTGGCTTGGGTTGCTCTGTTGCTCCTCATCATTCTGTTCCTGTGTCCTGAGAGAGCTGAGAATGTTGGAGGCGATAAGGAAAGGATGGAGGAATCTCTTTTTTTAACTTAAAGCAAAGATGGGTTTAAGTTGTACAAGTGAAAGGTAGAGAGAGGGTAAGAGGTTTGAGTAGGAGAGGGTGAAAGATTGATTGAGAGAAAGTGAGGGAAGAAGAAACACTCACTGTATCCAGCTGCTGCCAAGGAATCGCCTAATGAGAACCAAGGGATCCTTAAGAGGCGAGGGGTGTGAGAGAGAGAGAGACAGAGAGAGAGAGAGAGAGAGAGAGAGAGAGACAGAGAGAGAGAGAGAGAGAGAGAGAGAGAGAGAGAGAGAGAGAGAGAGAGAGAGAGAGAGAGAGAGAGAGAGAGAGAGAGGTAGAAATTCTGTGAAAAATGGTGAGCTGTCAGGTGAGTACTGGAGAGGGAGCCGGGCTCTAAGTGTTCTGCCCTGACCACAGAAGATATGTGTGTAAGTGTACCCATAAAGATACATGACCGTGAAGGAAAGTTCAGCTGCCTGTGCACACACACATACACGTGCATTCATACAAGCACATGCATATACATTTACAGTATCTGCACAGATATGAAACCCAGTGGTGCAGAAAAAGGACTTTTGTCCCTTCTTTCTGCTACAGCTTTTCATTTCATTGATCCATCTCAACCTTTCCCCTTGCGTCGTTTTTGCACTTCTTACCTTTCTTTCAACCACCCCGGGCCCCTCTCTCCATTTACCTCTTTCGTTCTGCTCGGCAGTGCTCCCCCTGATTTATGCATGCAGTTCTGTGCCAGCTTAAGAGCACCATATCTCTACCACCTCACTCTAATGTGCAGTGTGTCTGCAGGACCGCCTTGAGCTGGTACATTCATTTGATTTGTGTATAGTCAGTCTAAAACCCATTAAGACAAGAGATTGGGCAGCTTGTTTTGCATCCAGTTACCTGTGTGCGTGCATATATGCGTGCGTGCATGTGTGTCTCCCTTGTATGTGTCCAGCTACTTATGTGGAGAAAAAGATTTAAAGGTCTTGTGAAGGCCAACAAAATGAAGTTGTCCACAGCTGCTGATGTCATACATTTAATGCAATTTTGGTTTCATGCAAAAAAAAGAAATAATTGAAAGCTTCAAAAAAGTTTTGAAATGTCTCTCAAAGGATAGAACATGTCAGGTTCACCAAACTTTAATTCCATATTAAAGTGTTGCACAGTTTTATTATGCCTCCACTAGCAAATCTAAAAACCCATGATGATTCAATTTAAATGTATTGAGTTTCGTCCAAAATTTTGCTGAGAAAATGTTTTAATTCCTCCTTTATTTGATTGACCTCTCCTCTTAAGCATATTTCATTTATTGACTATTTTCATCCATCTGTTACATCTGCATCTGCTTTCAAAGGTCACCGGGGAAAAGCATGCGTTCTTCCTTTTCTTGCTCTCTTCTCTTCCTGCCTCGTTTTTTTTCCTCCCTCTGTGAGAAAGCCTGACCCATACAGTCCCTAAAGCTCTGTCATCTCACTCGTAGCTTAATCAAGCTGCTTCCAGCAGGCCAGGTTGCATCACACCTTTTATAGTATATATTATCTCCTCAAGATGTTATTAGCATGATCCTTATGTATATGTGATTGACATGATACATAGCCATATATGATATGCGTTGGTGGGTTTCGGGGGTGTATCACACAATTTCATGGTATGACATGAAGCTAATCAGAACAGCATATACAGTAGCAGCTATATGGTAAAAACATGCATTTGTTATTAAACCTTTTTCCCACTGTTAAGCTGATGGAAATCCCCTATAGGGTATGTTTGCAGAGCTGAAGTCAGTGTTCTGTTAATAGGATCTAATTGGAAATGGGTGGTGTTAAGGAAGTTGCTAGAGTTGTCTGAACCTAATCCTGTGGAAATCCCTAAGAAGTTATTAAGAATCTATGTGCTATGTCCTAAATGTAGGACAGTGGTTAGAAAACGGAACTAAGCCCTCACACTCTTTGGGTTTAAGCAGTTGCCCCAAACTTGAGAATACAGTAACACAATGCTCTTGACAAAGGATTTCTGGTGAAAAAATAAATATATATAGATTTCTTGAGGTATATGTTCATATCATCACAGCGTCAGGCTCTTGTGCAGTAAAGCTGTCACTGCAGGAACTGCTTTTCACTGCCTTATACTTGCTCAACTATTGGTGTGCCAAAGTCCACAGGAGGAATAGCTGAACAAATGATGTTCTCATTTCATCTCTTGAAAGTTATGAGGAGTTTGTGTCGATGATACGAGTTAGATGACTCACATCAGTCTCCCTATTTAATGATCAACATTAATGTAGTTAATGGTGCCCATGGGCACATGGGCCTAGAATGCATCAAAATAAAAACATTTTTAAGAAATTTGATCAAAAAGGAACAAAGTGTATTGCGAATGATATTGTGTGATAAATACATCAAAGTTGGCTCTTATTTGCCTTTAATTAAATTATGTCAGTCGGTTCTTCTGAAAGCTCGATAACCACAGATCACTCAAAAACTGAAAGATTGCTTTTTCTGAACAATGATTGTCCAATCATAACTTAGCAACTGTAACTAACCACAGCAAGTCTGTCAAGCTTCAGATCTCTCCACATGCCAAAGTGGAGTACATGAGGGTGTAGTAAGAGCTACACTCAGTGTAGTGCTACACTACCAGTTGCATAGCTATGAAGCTTAGTTGGGAGACCTCTGTTTCAAGGCTAATTTCATTCACTTAAGGCTGACTTGTGGCTGGTAACTGGCTTTTAAAAGTCCAGACCAACTCTGCGGTGAAGAATAGCAGAAAAAATTGAAATAGATTCAACAATGTGTTTATCTTGTCTAACGTGGGCTGCAATCATTAGCATTTCTGCTAACAGGCTTAACCAGCTGGGACATGTGTAAGTATGTATAGTCATCAAGTGCATATTTAAGATCTTTTTACAAGATTCTCATTTAAAGTTTTAAATAGTTCAGTTAGCTAGAATTATCTAAAATCTACTACTAGATTAAAAAAATCAACAGTTGCTACTTAGAAATAAAAAGCCTGTGTTTATTTACCTTTGACCGAAAGGTTCACAGGCATAGCAACAGTAACTAAAGGGGGCAGAAATGAGTGAACTGTCAGTTCACTCAACAGTCTATCAAAGTAATGGCAAGCTTAAACAAATGAAAAGATGTATAGCAGTGGTGCATCTTTTACATCATCTGTATAAGGTTGTTCAAAAGGAGCTACTGAAGTTAAGCGGGGTTGCTGTAGATTGCTTTGTGGCAAGTGCTGTCTCTGTGGTTCTAATTGGTTCTTCATTGCAGTGGTCAGGCCAAACCTGTCCTCTTCTGGCCTGGTATGAACTGGCCTTGCTGCTCAGCCCTATGGGGATTCCTTGGCGCATGTCTGGCCCTAATTAATGCCCCTACTGCAGTCTCTAGTTAGAGAGAGAGAGAGAGAGAGAGAGAGAGAGAGAGAGAGAGAGAGAGAGAGAGAGAGAGAGAGAGAGAGAGAGAGAGAGAGAGAGAGAGAGAGAGAGAGAGAGAGAGAGAGAGAGAGAGAGAGAGAGAGAGAGAGAGAGAGAGAGTCAGTGCAGAAGGGGACTATCAAATATTGATTGTATTTGCATAAATAGCCGCAGTTGTTTAAAGCCCTGCATGACCCCACTTGCTAGCTTTGTACTCTGTGGGCATGTGTAAGGAAAAAATAAATAAAGAGAGGCTGAACGAGGAAGAAAAGAGGGTGATTAGATTCAAGAGAATGCCTGGATCTCCCGCAATGCGACATAGCATAGGCCTCTCAATCAAGCTATCCCAAAGGCTATGCCACTACTTGTTCACCTTGCAATTTGCACCAATTATTGCTCCATTAGCAAGCTAGTTGTAGTAGGGTGGACATTGGATAATGATGCTTTTCTGTAGAGTTGAGTTGGTCATCAATAGAATAAGTTGGATAGAACAACTGAAGAAGCAAAGTAGTCACTCTGGTGGTACTCTCTATATCAGCTGTGGCACTTTGAAATAGAGGGGCGACAGACTGAAGAAAAGAGGAGAAAATAATTGCTTTGCTCCTCCTGTGACCCTTCTTCATCCCAGCGGCTCTTCAATCTACCCCATCAGACATTGCACCAGACAAAGTTTTGGCCCCGGACCCTCAGTGAGGTGGCCCTGATGACTTGTAGTGATCCTGTGTGGGCACAAAATAGTGTCTCTTTGTGAGACAATAAATTGTCGTAGTGACAACATTGTAGAAGTATATAGATAAGTCTTAGTTTGCAAAAAACTGCAAGTGCGTGTGTTTGTGTATGTGTGTGTAGTATACGTATTTGAGAAAATGTGAGGACATTGAGGATTTACGGTTAACTAAGCTGTAGCCCTCTCTGCATTTTTAGAGGTTATGCAGAGGAGAACTTTGAGTCCCACAGTTGTTGCCAAAGAACAGAGTGTTCAAATAAATTTGTTCTTCAAGCTATCCTGAAAAAAAGAGGCTCTACTGGTGAATAAGCTTGGCAAATTACAAGAATAATGCTATTCTCCTGCATCTTCAAAAAAGTTTGTCTAAACAGCCAGTTGGTATAATAGTGTAACTATAAAGTCTTATGACATAATGAATGGTATTTCTTTTTCAAGAATGAGCTTTCATTCACACCAAAAACAATCATTGTTATATCTATAAATGACAAGGAACTCCAGTTTTACAAGCAAGTACAGGAGTAAATACTTTCAGAGCAGAGACACTCTGTGTGCAAAAACACATTGGCATGATGACACTTTGGCCCTCTGTTTTTCTTGTGTCACCTCCTGTTGGTATACAGCTATAGATAAAAGAAACAGTATAGGAACCATAGAGGTCTTAGTGTTGAGTCACAACAGGTAAGCACATGCTGCAAACTGTCCCCTTGATGTACCATAATAATCCAAAATTTCAGTAATAAAAATCTAAATCAATTACCACTCCTCCCTTACTTTATTCATTTTTTAAAATTAGATTTGCATGTACTAGATAGCTGAATGTTTTCCGGAAAATATGATGATTCTCGTCTCAATCACTCAGTAACCCAATTAGCAGATTTAATGGGTCTATTTACTACAAAGCATTCGCTATTCATTCATTGCATCCCTTGATTTGTCCCATTTAATTTTTTGTGTCCAATACATCCCAGTCATTTTTACATCTGCACAAATGATTTTAAACTAATGCAATTCATATATCAGTGAGTATTAGATACACGCATACCAACTGTCACAGAAACTCAACACAATTTCAAGTCTAGCATTGATTTGTAGAGCAAGTGAAAGAAATTGCATTGACTGTGACTGGCAATATTTTCTTTTTCTGTGAGAGCGCTGATTTGAAGTCACTCGTTTGCACCATCCAGTGCATTCATGTATGGACAGTGTTTGTTTTTTGGCAGGAGCAAACTGGTGGGCAGATGAAGGCATGAGTGTGTGGGTTTTATCTGAACTCACCCACCCGTTGCGGCTTCCGTCATTAATGTATAGGCTGTAGTGTGTGTACAGTATTTGCATATGCTTGTGCACGTACACACATGCGCATATGTGTGCACCATACGTCTCTACCATAAGAGAGATTGCATATTTTTTGTATTAGGCAGCTAGCAGAGCTGATCAGTGTCCATGCTGAGGGCTTTGTCACAGCTGACCTATATTAGATGAAAGCAGCTGGATCAGTGGCCTGCAGGGACAGCAAAAGAGTTGTGTTCTAATTATCTCTGCAGCTAGCTAGCGTCACATCACACCCGCGTGCACAGACACACTCACCCAAGTATGCACATACGTACACACTTTTCCAGCAAATCAATGGGAGCTCATGAGAGCATCTGCCACGCACTGCTTGACGAGCGACAGTGGCAGATCCTGCGTGTAGGATTGGCAAGGATACAACGCCTCATGTCACACAATGCATATTAAAACCCTTTTGTGATCATGGACTGTGCCCTTTGGTACCGCTCTATGGATGTGACTGCGTGTGACACAACTCTATTCTGCTCAGCAAAATACAATTATCAGGTGATCACTGCTAAAATTAAATCAGGCTCTTGTTGTTGCTGCTTTTGGGAATTGTAAGAAAGCAATCCATTCATTTTGTAGATGATTCCACATGGATTTAAATAAATGTAGTCTTTACGCTTCCCACTGTTGCCATGGAGCCCCTAGGCGAAGATGCCGAGGGTGTGCGTCTCCCATAATGAAGCAGAGAAAAACAAAAAGGAGAAAAAAAAAAGCCCAGGGTGCTAATGCTAACAGCTAATAGTAATCACTGGACTAATGCTAATGCTAATGGAAGGGTAATAAAGTGTGTGGAACCCCATGGCATCCCTCAGTGCAACTGCAGTTAGCTTAGTAGCACTTAGCATTCGGTTCATAAACACACACAGTAAAGGGAGAGTGCACAAAGCTACGTTCTTTCTTTTATCTTATCAACACAGGTATGTAACATGCTCTCACATCAGATGACACACTCAAAGTGTTGTTTTGTGTGATCCACAGTGTGTGTGTTTTTTTATTTCTTTCTTTTTTTAAGTCTAAGTGATTTCACACATTCTCCTACCTTTAGGAGGTAATTGGACGCAGCACACACTCAATTAAGCTGTTAGCCTCTTAGTCATCCCCTCTTCTCTCTCTCTCTCTCTTTCTCTGTCTCTCTCGTTCTGTAACTCTCTACTACTTTCAATCCCTCTCTCCCAACCCTTTCCTCGCATCGCTAATTTCACTCTCTCCCATGTTTCCCGTCGCTCTCCTCTCTTCATTTTCTCCCGTCGTCCCTCCATGTGAGGCTCCGGGGCCTAGCGCTCCAAGCGAGGGGAGCTGTAGCGTTAGCCAGGCAGTCAGGGGAGCTTCTTGTTTCGGGACCAAACAGGCACAGCCGCACATTTTCCACCACATTGCATCTTCAGGCATCGCCAGGGACCCGTTTACAGGTCGAAGCTTATGGGGAGGGGTGATTTTCCCACAACGGCAGGAGGGACGTACTGTAGAGAAGGAAAGAGACACAGAGCGAGGTGTGATAGGATTTACAAAAGTCAGGTCATTTGAGCCTTTGCGGTTTGTGCTTTTCTGATATTTTTCCTGGTTTGTTCTCTTGTCTTGTCCTCCCTGCAGAGACACTGAGAGTTATTTAGCTGGCCGTTTCTACCTGAAGACATGGAGCCCCATTTCCTGATGAGACTGTGGTAAGTAGGGAATGTGAACGTGAGCAGGCACACACGCACACACGCACAAGTGTAATTCCTGCAGCTACTCATCACCCGCACACTCACGTATAAATCCCAATTCTTTCTTGTGCGTCCTTGAAATTCATCCCCAGGAGGAGTGCGTAAGAGTTCCCAGTAGAACCTCTCAAGGATTAACCCACGTCAGTGAAGCAGCTCTAAGAAACTGGGGATCAGACGCATGCCACTCACTCTGTTCTCTTTCCACGGCCTCTGGTGCCTTGTGTTTGATCTCACGTGTGAGACAGATTTGACTGAGTTACTCTCTGTAGATGTTTGGCTTTTGAAGCTGAACACTGTACAGCTGCGCGAATTGTAGCGACCATTGGGGAGCGCAGCTTTTTCAGAGGTCACAAGAACACACCGATTGTTTTGTAGGAACATGGACGCCGACGTGTAAAAAGTTAGCATTACGTTGGCTTTACAATGGATTAAATGGCAGATGGAGAGTTAGAAAGAGAGGAGAGAAAGATGTCAGACGAGTGCTAGCTGGCACAGTAGTAGAAGTAAAAAGCAGGCAGGGCCGACCGATTGTGCTGGCCCGAGGTTGTACTCCTATTCTTAGCCTCAGTCTCCTCCTTTTCTTCCCTCTCTCCTCCCTCTCCCCTCCCTCCTTTCTCCTGAGTCTTTTGTTACCGCTGTGACGTCAGCGCCCTACAGTCCATCTGGTGTCTGGAAGATGTGTCTGGCACTCTGGATCTATCTGCTCTCCCTGTGTAATTGGCTAAAAACCACTTAACTGTCTTCCATCCATCTCCCTCCCCATTTATTTGCCATTTTATTTATTTATCCTCTCTCTTCACCTTTTTATATATCACCACCTCAGTTTATGCAGTCATGCTTCCTTCTTTCTTTCTTTTTTTTACCAGTCTTAATACAGAGCTCTGAAGCTTCCACTTAATTAGAGAGATGGCCACTTAGAGACTAAGTGCCCTCTGTGTGTGTGCATTTTTCCGATGGGATGGATGGGTTATGATCCTCTATACAAGTGAAATTACAAATGTACCAAAAAGTTTTCATAAGAACTGGAAACCCTCAATATTCAACCCTGACATTGATTGTCGCTGTTGCCACAGTGATGTCATGCCTGTCACTACTGCCAGGGTGAGTGCAGGGCTGTGTAACTCACTTCTGACAAACGTACTGTATGTGTGTGTGTGTGTGTTGTGTGCGTGTCTTTCTATCTTTGAGAGAAGCAATTTCAGTCAAAAACCAGCATTGTGAGGACATCTTGGCCAGTCCTCACAACTTCAAAGGGCAATTTGAGGGTTAAGACTTGGTTTCAAGGTGACAGTTAGGTAAGGTTTAGGTTCAGTTTACGGTAAGGATTGCGTTTAGGGATTTTGTTCTGAAAGGTAAAGACAAACGTGTGTTTGTCTGTCATGGCCTACTTTTGAGGACAAATTTCAGACTTGGGACCAATTAATTGGGGAGGAAAGTCTTGTCCCCAGCCGTGGTCAAAAAGCAAGTCCCCTTAATGTAAATCATTAATTTTAGAGTGAAGACTTGGTTGTTCTCAAATGTATTTAGCATTTTACAGCCGTATTGATTGTGTATTGGAAAAAAAAATTTGGGCCTGAGTGCATCATGTGAAACTATAGTATTGAGTTTGACCACCATGCCAGAATTGCCTCACAGCCCAGCACTGTTCCCAGGGGCTTGAATTTAATCAGCTCAAGTGAAAATACCTGTGTAAATTAACATGACACTTTAACTGACACTTGCCAGCCAATCAGATATGAGTATTCCTGTGATCGTTAAAATCTCGATTACCTACTAAATCTCATTGCTCTCTGTGCTGATTGTTGGGACAAGTGTTAGGCAAGTCACTTGAAAAATGTAATCAGTTACTCATTACATATTACTGGTGTGTACATGTACATGTCTTTTAATTATTAGTAAATTAGTTACATTATTGTCTTTATTAAACATACTGTAGCCCTGGCAAATGTGCCTTTAAACAACTCCGAAGTTGCCAAATGTCCCATCTTCTGCATTTAAATATGTAAATGGAAAACAACATTTTGTGGTGTAGCAATCAGCCAACCTACTGTTTGGAGGTATTTATCAACTAGGCTTGGTGACTACATGCAGCACACCAGCAGTCTCACAGTAAAACTGCTGGGTTAACGCACACTGCAAATCTGAACAAAACCATCTAACTCCTGAATGTAGGGCTATATTAGCTAGCCAGCAGAGATCACTACATACTGTATCGTGTAAATTAGACAACGTTAGAGTGACCGGGAGGCACGTTCGTTCTCTATTAGTAGAAGCCTGCGTTTGTGCCAAGCTGACACCAAACTAGTCCACAAAATGCATGAGACTAAACTGATATGCTGGTAAGACAAGAAGCCAACAACCCAAATGTCAAAGTAATAGAGAATTACTGGGTTGAGTAACAGCAGTTTAATAGGCCACATAGGGGCACTTTAAAGGAACAGAGCTACGGTTCATGTTATTAGAAACATGTGCTTTTCCTACAAAGATGAGTCAAAATGACTATTCTGTGAAAAAGGCTTATTGCTATTGCTAATTGTAAGTAAGTAATGCAAAACAGCCCTACACTTGTTGGGACTGTGCTGAACTAACACTGCCTGAATTATTCTTGAATGATCTTACCAGTGAACAATTCTGTTTTAGCCTAAGTAAAGAAAAATAAATGTATGTAAACCATTCCACAAGTGAAAGAAATGAAGTAAAACATATACTGTGTATGTGGCATTGTTAGCGATTAATGTCACCTCTCATTACTCAGATTTCCTGTAGTTTGTTACATTGGGTTTGATGCGACGTGATTTCACAGTGCAGTGAACTCCATGAAAGGCTTTAAATTGATTTCATGTGAGGTGTGGGTTTTGCAGAGATGAGTCACTCCCCCCCCTCCCCATTTTTTCTCATTACTCAAGATCCAATTCTGAATGGGGGTATGCATACATTAGTGCACACATGTGTGTATCTGTACTTACATGTGTGTGTGAGTTTGCCTTTGTGGCTCTGTGCCCACTCTCCATGCTGACAGCATATGGTTTCTGCTCGAGTAAAATCTTCAAACAGCAGCTTTTTGTAGCTCTGAAGGACAGCATCTCATTAGGCAGCACATTAGGGATGTGTGTCGTTTGGTTTGTGCAACTCTGACGGAGCAGACAGAACTTAGCCGGCAGGAGAACAGGTTATCAATTGTGCTTCTTGATTATCTCTAGTGCAGCTTATCAGCAGCAGATAAGAGAATTAAGCTGAGGTTCTTTATTTCCCTGTTGCCGTCCTGCATGCCAACCGCTTTTCTCAACCACGTGATACAGGAATATTTGATTTACTTTACTGTATATTGCACTCACCAGTACAAAATAAACTCTACTTATTATTCCTGCAGGATTTGCCATTGTCTTAAGTCTAAAATGTTATTTACTCTCATGCTTCGACTCTTTACTGCACAAAAGGAGAGGGCCATCTGTCACTGTCAAAAGCTGTAGCTCCCACTTTGTGTTACTGACAGGGAAATGGACACAGTAAGAAAAAAATAACAAAAATGCATGTAATAAATGTGTTCACAGTTTTGTGGCACGGAGGAGCCTTTTAAAACTTGACAGTGTTTACACAGAAGTTCAGCGAAAATGCAACAACCTGAGCTCAGCCAGCAGCGGAAGAAAATATTGAGTACATTTAAAGCAATCCAAAAATAAATCATTGTATCACAGTATAATTACTCTCCATCCCAAATAACTGAACCACAAATCTATTTTACATTCATAAATACCTCATTGGTCATTAATAAAGGGGCGATTAATCCTTAATGAAGCTTTCAGAAAGCAGGAAGAGTTTATTCTTTCGGTTTTACATTATTTGTTTATGGAGAAAAAACATTCACAACACATTATGATATTATGTAAAGTTGAAATATTTTAATTGCTGTGTATTCTGGGTCACTTTGGAAAAGTCATAAAATGATCAGGCTAAAAGAACACAGTGTCCAAGGTGTTTTTACTGCTCTCACATGTCAAATTTGACCCTGAAAAGTATGTAAGGGTTACAATGGTAAAAAAAAAAAAATGATCACAAAGCTATTTTGCCTTTCTGATTTTTGATGAGAAGATGGAATCGGTTATTCTGTGTGAAAAATTAACATTAAGCTAGCATTATTAGTTTGGGAATGACTGTGATATCCTATTCTCTCTGATTGTTTTGCTGCATGTCTATTTGTCTATTTGTCCATCTTTCCTTTTGTCTCCAATTCTCTTGGTGTCACTCACACACACTTGCTCTCCCTCTCTCTCTGACTCGAGATGATTTATGGATATATTTTATCAATGTTGAAAGCTGGGCTCATCTGTTCTGAACTACTCAAGTCCCATATCGGACAGAGAAAAAGGAGAGAGTGAAGTATAGGGATTTCAACCTGTGTGTGTGACAGAGAGAGAGAGAGAGAGAGAGAGAGAGAGAGAGAAAGGAGGGAAAAAGAGGGGTAGAGGGAGGCACTGACTGTCTCAGCCTTCGTATGATTTAATCAAAGTCATCCATCAATACTGGATAATTAGACAGCAGCATGGAACGCATGACCAGAGCCCATTGGTTAGAACACACACACTCACATACACTCACACACACATACCCACATGTATTCAAACTCACCTCTGTTATACATAAATTCATCAGAGACAGAGAACAGGAGGAAAAGGTCCCAGAACAGTCAAAGGTTCAACACGATCTCTCTGTGTGCGCTCGTCACCATCACAGCTTAAACATGTTGGCACAAAATTCAGACATATTAAGTCAACGACAGACGATCGGGAGCAGTTTGAGCCACTGAGCCTCAGTTGGTCTCCATGAGTGAGGTTTTCTGTGTTTGATGGCCAATTAAATGTGTAGAATTAGTGCTGGCGGTCAGAGTGCTCTACGCAAAGCCAGATAATGACCAGAACACAGGGCATCACTGCAGAAAATGTCTGCACAAAGTCACTCACTGTCAAGTGAAAAAAGTAGTGGGAGAAAAGTGATATTATTATTCCACTCATTTCTAGTATTATTTACTATTCTTTGCACGTAAGCAAGATATTATTTTAAAGCTATCATTATCAATATTTTGTACTTAGAATGGATTATGATGTGAAAGGGCTTGCTTGTACTGATGAACCTGTACCACCTAACGTGGTGGTTCCCTTTAGCTCTGAGGAGCATTTTAGCATCTTTCAGCTCTTGTTTCGGTGTTATACTTAAACTGTTTTAATTCAGTCTCAGTGTACTTGTAAGTAGTTTCTAGATCAGCAGGCAGCTGTTTTCAGCAAAAAAAAATTGCCTCACTTTACACTTTATTGTAGCAGCCAAGGTGCCAGGTATTTTCCTCGAGAGTTGGTGAAGACCAAAACGGACCTAAAAGGAAACTGCATATTGGACTGACTGTACATTCAGGTGGACTTCAAATGAAACGTCTGCGAGATTTGTGCAACAAAACCTATTTTATACAAAACATATATATATAATTTGTTGATTTGTTTATATAGCTAATTTTGATCACTCTTATCTGTTTTAAATATCTTTTTTTCTTTTATCCTGCTCTGGCCTTAGAACTGCTATGCAACATTGAGTTAAACAGAAAGGGGTTTGCAAGATTTAGCTCAGACTTTTACAATGCTGTCAAGTTTTAATAGAGAACAGAGCTGCATCTTGCTATACAATGTAATTAGTCTAATTCAAAAGTCTCCTATTTCCTCATCCTATAGGGTCAAGTTTGATTTGAACGTCTCATTTGAGAATACATTTGCATAATTCTAACTGAGAAACTTTTTGTCCTTTTTTTGAGGTTGGTGGTTACTCAGATAAACACTAACTTCAAGCTTTCCAGTTGATCCTCACTGTTGCCATCCTTACCTGCAGTTTGATACTGTTGCATTATTTTAGAACAGCAAACAAACAGGACAGGTGTCAGGTTTGCTAAAAGTTAATCAACACCTTCCAGTCAATCAGAATCAAGAATACAATGAACATTCTATAATAGTCGAAACTGTAATCTGTCAATGTTGTTTTTGTGGCTTGTTATGCTGCCACCACGTAGCCAGAAAAATCAATGAATGCATTGTTTAACCATGATCCATCTATAATTTCCTTTAAATGATTATACCCTGAAGTGTCATGGCTTGATACCAGATGCCAACTTTTATCCAAGAAGTTTAATGATGTTGAAAAATGATATTAACATGTAGAAATTACATTTACATGCTCTAAAACAGAGTCTCAAACCTTGTGCACATAGCAACGCTGTTTTGATCCTCTTGTGTGAATGCTTAATATGTAGAAGACATTCAATAATGATTCTCCCAATTACATGCACGTCAGAGGATAATATGTATTGCGACTACAGATTAGCAGTAATCCTGCTAAGATGTATTTTTTCCATTGTGCTAGCTCATAATCAACCAACAATGATGCTCTTATGCTTCGAGTGATCCTGTTTTAATGGTGAGTTTGTGTTTACATTGATTTGATGAGGGGGAGTTGAGTGGATTCATAAGCTCCGATAGGATTTTTAAACAATATAGACTAATGAATGTGCACATACTCTAATGAATGTGTGCAAGGGGTTATACGCTAAAGGTTGATCTTGGGCAGTAGCAGCACACTCTCTCTCTCTCTCTCTCTCTCTCTCTCCCTCTCTCTCTCTCCCTCTGCTCTCTCTGCAGTGATGTGACTGCTGACTAAGAGCAGCGAGAAATATTGTCCTTCTCCCTCTCTTCTATCCCTCACACTTTATCTCATTGATCACGTGATAGAGTGACAAGAGTGCAGCGTTGAGAAGTTCGAGGGAAGGTGAAAACTTTCCAGCGTGTTGTTTTTTTTCTCTCTTGTCTTTCTACTTCATCGCCGCTGCGACATCTCTCTTGTTTCCTCCGTCTTCGCCACTTCTCTCCATCTCGCACACTCTAATAAACACAATCGCACACACAAAGTCCCGCGAAAGGAAAATCACATCCTCATTTGTCATTATCACCTTATCTGTTCTTTAGCTGCTATCTTTCTCGCTGCATTTCATTTTCAGTTGTGACTGAATTGTCAGTGCAGGTAATGAGACAGTTTGAGACTAAAACAGATTTGTCACAGAAAGCCAGCTGGTACAGTGAGGTAGGTGCAATTCTGAAACTGTAAAATTCAACAGATTCAAGCCTCGTACACCGTGTGCGTGTGTGTGTGTGTGTGTGTGTGTGTGTGTGTGTGTGTGTGTGTGTGTGTGTGTGTTTTTTGCACATGAGTGACTGCGTGTGTATTGTGTCTAGAGGGAAATGAAGGCAGTTGCAAATTCTAGTCACTTGCAGCATTTATGCTCCCACAGTGACCTGCCCTGCCAGTCACAGCTGAAACAACATGTGCTTGCAACACCACAACACACACACACACACACATACACACAAACTAGACACATGCAGAGTGCGCACACTCTGACAAATGTGAGAATCAAGTGACTCCAGCAAGTACGTTTCTTCATTGGTATAAGAAGAATCTTAATATAGTGTAATTCACTGCCTTAAGCACTTATATAAATGCGAGCTGTCATCACTGAACTGAAAGTGCAGTATCCCACTGAGTAATGCAGGGATGTTACAGCTGCACAGTGTGTAAATGACCCCCTAGAGTCACTGTGAATGTGTGTAATGTGGATCAGATAGAAATGCATCATCCAGCACCAAATACTTAAAGGATAATTCTCTTTCTCTTTAGGTGCTGGCTGATTTTCATAGTCTTTGCCATCATTACTGGCTAGTTAGCACACTCCACTCACCCTTATAATAAGTCACTTGTTAGTGAAACGTATTTGGAAGAGAAAACAATGGTGAATGGTAAAATCATTACTCTAACTGTCCATGGTAAACATCCATCAAGGTTTACAGACCGACCCCCTGATTCAACTTTAACTACTGTGGGGCTGCCTGGTGGCCTAGAGGTTTAATGCTTTGACCATGAACTGTAAACCCCCAGTTTGAGTCAAACCAGGGACGATTTTTTGGCATGTCATTCCCAATCTCCCCCCTCATTTCCTGTCAGCTCTCTACTGTCAACCCTAAAACATCAGCCTACCACACTTTCCCTAGTTTTCCTTTGCAATGAGGGATTACTACTAACATTACTGGTGCGTTCAGTTTTGGTTTTACTTCCAAATGAAGTGATTTAGATAATCTGGCTAAACTGTTGCCTTGTTTTTGCCCCATTGAACTTGACTGTAGTGATGTCGCCATGTTCCTAAATTGTAGCCATCACTTTGGTGAGTACGATATAATCATAAGCACTGGAAATTATTTCTAAGACTATGAGAATAAAAGCCAAGTTATAATAATAATAAATATTAGATTTATATTTAATATATTGCACAGTGACACAGTAAAAATTAAGTCAATATTGTAGGCCTCTAGCTTTAGATACTGGCATAATTTTTGCAATCTTACCTTTTTAATTGCCAAGTTTTGTTTGTTTTATTGCACACAGTTTTGCTGGCAGATTGAGGAACATAATCACATGTGCAGCATTGGCTCATGAAGTCTTTTATTACTGGTGTCTTTGAACTGGAAAATTATGCGTGATTGAATGATAAGATAGAGAAAAAGATGAGTAGCGTGAAACATACTGTATAGAGACATTGTAAATGGATGGATTGTGGTTAAAAATGGCACGTTGCAGATATGGTTACCATGGTGAAAACCTCCTATAGCTGACAACCTGCTGAGTGAAAGCAGTGAGAAGTCCCTGGTCATAGCTAGCCTTGAGTACATGTGCACAAATGAAACAACTCAAGACCAGAGCACAGAGCTAGTACACACAGGAGGCAAAAACACTCACATGATAGATACCAGTGATAATGTTGAAACCTTGCGACCGTATTGCAGAGCAGATATAAAGATTTATTGATTCATTGATCCATTGATTTTGGTGTCCTGCACCACATGGTGTGTCTCTATTGGCTTGACAAAATGCTTATGCAGCAGTTACAGTTCTGCAGTTTCAAAGAGAAAGCATTTCAAAAGATCAGCATAACAAATAGGGCTAGGTATCATTTAAAAAATGATGATTCCAGTAGCCTACCAATAGCAGTACCCTTACAGTGATACCAATATCACTAGAGTGCTTCATTCAAAATGGGTTTTCTTCTTCATTCTATACCATTTAATATTAATGGAAATTATCAAATGTGTAAAAAGCCACCAATCCTCCCCATCCAAATGATATTTCAATGAATATATTTTGAAAGTGTTAAAAATTATTGAAATGTTTATGAATGCTGCACAAAACTGTACAATGAAGTATTATCACCACAAACTTTATAACATGTTGGATTAAATCAAAGAACTTGTGCCGTGATTGGCTGTGAGAAAAAACCATACCAGTAGGCCAGTCATTTTGGGTATAAAAAGGATCGAATGCTGGTATAGTTTGACTGGAGAATTTTCCATACTACTTTGAACTGTACTGATACTTACAATGACCATTAATCAATCATGCTGGCTAATTTGCTACCATGCTTGTTTCTGAAAATGTTGCCAAAACATAAACCTGAATGAAAAAAAACCATGTAAGCATATTTTCTTAAAAGCAATAGTTTGATATTTTGGGGAATTGTTCACTTTCTTGCAGAGACTGAGATGAGGAGATTAATACCAATATTATGTGTGAACGTCGAATGTGAAGCTAAAGTCATTAGACTGTTAGCTTAGCGTCATAACGACTGGAAAAGGGGGAAACAGATGTCTTGGTTCTATCCAAAGGTAATACAATCTACACACCAGCACCTCTAAACCTCTCTAACTTACACATTATATCTCATCCATAAAATGTTTGCTTAATTTTTGGATGGACTAGCCAAGATGGCAAGTTTCAAATATTTCCAGTCTTTATGCTAAATTAAGCGAACTCGCAGCTCGCTATAGCGTCATATCGACCACACAAACATGTTGAACTTCTTATCCAGCTCTCAACAGTGAATAAGCATATTTTCCAACATGCCCAACTAGTCTATTACTCTAACTATGACTATACAGCCCTGTGTAGTTGATTTGGTTGTAATTTCTAAAGACACGCATGCAATACAAAACCAATAAAACACGTTTTTAGTTTTTTTCAGTTCTTTTAGTGAGAGACAAAAGGTGCAAAAAGAACATAAACGGCAGGCGTGAGTATTTTTAAGGCAAAATGTGACAGAGCAGAGTAAAAAGAAAGTGAAAGGCATACAAAATGCATCAGTGAGCCGCTTGCCTCCATGACACTTGACTTTTTCCTCTTCTCTCTCACTTACTTTACATTCCATCCCTTTGCACCACCATCACACGTCCTCCCCCCATATCCCCTCATTCTCTCCATCCTCTGTTTTTATCTCCGTTCCCCTGACTGTGCCCTGACACTCCAAAGCTCTGCTTCCCTCATTAACTCTCTTTCATGGGGCTGCAGATGACAATAATAGGTTTGAAAACAGGAGACAATGGGATACAAGGATTATCCCCGGCTCACACCCACCACCACCACCCTACACCCACCCCACGAGGACATCGCTGCTTTGCATCCTCCCCTCCACTTCCTGTCCCTGTCTCGACGCCAACTCCACTTGTCCTTTCTTTTTCTCGTCCTTTGTTTCATAATTGCTCGTCTGTCTTTTTTCTTTCACCCTCATCTTTCCTTAACCCCTTACATTTAAAACTTCTTACTCTCTTGATCTTTACCACACAAACACACAAGTTTGCGCAGCTATCCTTGTTAGGACATTGCATTGACTTCCATTCATTGTAGACAGCCTAACCTTAACCATAACCTAACCTCAGTTCGCACCTTACCCCTAACATTAACTTCAGAAATTACGTTTTGCTTCATTAGGACTGGGTTTTGGTCCCAACAAGGTTCGTGTTTAGAAAAGGTCCCCAAGAGGTAACAACAATGTGCACACATACACACACACAAAGAGTTCTGTGAAATGACATTTGATTAAACACTGTGACTAATGTGATGTCATCTTTCCAAGGAAACCATGAACCTGTGACAAAGTGATGAGGGAAAATGGAACAGAGGGAAGGCAAATATGTTGGGGGAGAGGGGGGGGCGGGTTATGACAGAACAAATGGGTGGAAAAAGACCCCAAATGGGTGGAAAAAGACCCCCAAAAAGTATACCATCTGTTTTCTCCTTGTTTCCATTTGTCCTAAAGTCACTCTCCCCTCTGCTCTGGTTTATCCCTCCCTCTTTCCATCTGTACTCTCTCCATCTCTTCCCTCTGGTGAGGGCTCTCAGGTTTCAGCTATAACTGCTTTAGCGCAAGGAATAATGGTTTGTAATTCACTCCCAGCTCCTCTCTGCTGGTCAGGAGTCCCATTCATGTACAAGCTGAGAGAAGTAATCAGTGTGTGTGTGGGGAGAAGGGACTGTGGATTTTGTATCACCTCTTCAGCTACACTGGCTATGAGTGTATGTGCTTCTTCCTGATTACATTCATGCTAATATATGCACATGTGCTTGCACTATGAGTGTGTATTTCAGTGCAATATGTGCATAGAGAGCTTGATCTTATTCATCCAGACTTCCTCTGTGTGTGTGTGTGTGTGTGTGTGTGTGTGTGTGTGTGTGTGTGTGTGTGTGTGTGTGTGTGTGTGTGTGTGTGTGTGTGTGTGTGTGTGTGTGTGTGTGTGTCAGTTTATAATACACAATCTGAGGCTGTTTGGGGATCATCTGAAATGTTACATAATTATGTCAAAATTAAACACCCCTTCCATCCAAAAATAATGAATGCACACACACAAATACACAATTTGTTTGAAACTAGGAAGCAACACCCCCTCCCCACCCAGCCCCCTCAATACAGCACTATGAACTCCAATACTCCACCTACCAGGAGTATGAATAATAGAGGGATCCCATATGTGTCAGCTTGTAAAACTAGATCACCAACTGTGGGCCTGAGGAAGCTTGATAAGCTCAGGGGCACCCCAGGGCCTCCAGGGTTGGGGGGCGTTGAGGCTAAGCAGGCCCAGGCAGACTGTCCACCGTGCGGTGCCTCACCGCAGGGCGATACACACACTGTGGGGACTAGAACAGTTCTGATAAGCAGGCTAGTAGCATTTAAATATACACTGGCCTTTTTAATCATAATTCTGTTGTAGCAAGACTGGAGTGAGATTTTGTTATTGTGTTTATGTGGGCAACGATGGATGAAGAAATCAATTATGTTAAGCAGCTATAATCAATATTTTTATATTAAGAGTAGATTGTGAAAGGTCTCACGTGTTGCGATGAACCCACAGATAATTATCACCCAACTATGCAGTTCCACTCATTTTAACAGTACTTAAAGTGAGTTTCAGCTCATTAGTTTGGTTGTTAGGCCCACATCTTTACTATTATGGTTGAGTGTCACTGCCCTCATAGCAGTGCTTTCCGTTGCAGCAGTAGGCCGCTGTTTTTAGTGAAAAAGCTCTGATAAACTACACGCCCGGCACAAAACAGCTGACCGACAAAGTTAGCGACTAGCTGGTGATTATAGTGGAGCATCCAGCAGCTAAACAGACAGATATTTCACAAGGTCTTGGTGGAGAGCGGACCAACATTAGTCAAACTGCCAGAAGCTCGACTCCAAATGAATGTTGCTCCTTATCTGCTGGATGTGTAAATATGCAACTGTTTGCTAACAAGTTCGCCATATCAACTCAAAGGGTGATAATACTATCAGTGCTGTGTTTACAGCTTTGTTTTCAGCTGCCACCAATTGCAAACTTAGTTGCTATATTTCTCAAAAGAAAAAAAAGAATAATTAAAGATTAAATGTGATACTAAATAACCTCATGGGCTGGATATTGTTTATCAGTGCACAGTGCAATAACACATATACTGCCGTATTGGCTTTCTTACCAAAGTTATTCTTTTCAACTCTTTAACCTTTATAATCTTACAACACTGGATATAAGAAGGAGACTGTTCTACATGATAATTATTGCATCGTGGTGGTGAAAACTAAAGAATAAATGTCCACAGGGATTCATTTGTGCTACATGGGCTATTTCTGTAGTTCAGTCATTAGATTTCAACCTGCAGATGTCAGACAGTGAACGAGTGGTACTGTCACTCTGTTTTCTTTTTTTCTTCTTTTTAATGCTGAAGCCCTGTCTATACACTGCGAATACTTCTTTTCATGCCCAACTTAGCCACATTTAAATTCAACCTATTGGTAACATGACTAACTCCATTTTTACTTTGTCATTCATAAGAGTAAGTGGGCAGTCATACTGAAAACAGCTCTGTAATATAAAAAAAAATGCAAGGGGATGCATCAGTGGGGTCATGTTATTTATTATAATGGTTAGACAAGAAAATACAACTGAGGGAGCTGAGTAATGAATGCATTCGTTTGAAGCGTTCATCAGACATCAAAACTGCACAGAGGTTAACTATGCTATGAGAGGTTCATGCCAGCAATCATTTTATCTTCCATCATGACAATTGGCAAGTATACAATAAATGTAATGCTAAGGTTTCAAAGTAACCTATACCAGGAATGTCAGCTTCCAGGTGTTGCATTGTATTGTGGCAAAAGTTGTGCCATTTTCAATTTTTCCCTTTGGATCCTGCATTTGTTTGCCATAGCCCTCTGCATAGGCACCTACGTAGCAGTCCTGTTAAATAAATGTTGTTGTCTGACCTCGGCCTAAGGCCAAAGTGTGCCTGCCAAAATCTGCTTAGTTTGCTTATATAACACAGAATGTAGCATGCATAAGATAAATGTTAAACCACTCTAGAACAACAAAAATTGGGCAAAGAGGACTGCAACAATCTCTGGTTGTGAGTTACAAAATAAGTAAAAAGGTTTCTGTAGCCAAACAGTCCAATTATGAAGTCAGGGATGCGTTCCTGGCTTATTAGGAGTAGATTGGTTCAGATTTCCACTTTCCACAATAACGAATCTGAATAGATCTGCATTTGTCCCCCAGCACCAACTTGAAGGACCAGATTTTGGAAAATGGAGCATAACTCCACGACTGATCATACAATGTACCAATACCTCCTGCCTCACCGGTTCACTCAGCTGCTGCACTGCTCTTTTGATTTAAGCCCCCAGATTTGTTTTCCTTCCAACAGTTAGTGAACTTATCAGGCCCTGACATGGGTGTGTTGTCGCTGTCACGGTGCTGGTCTTCCCCTCTGTTGGCAGCAAGGTGGAGAGTTTGCTTTGTTTGTAGAGATGTGCTCAGCAATTCAATTTCACAGCTCTGTCTCGGAGGAGAGCTGGAGGAGCGTAAGGAGAGAGGGGACAGTAATTGAAAGGCAGTGGAGCTCATCCTGTGTCCTCTTCTACTTTTTTTCTCTTTTGTGTACATCTCTCTCATATTCATGTGTGCATTTGTGTTTGCTCTCTTTAATGTCATTGTGGCATTATTGTTGGTGCAATGATCTTTTTTGGGCTCTCAACATAGTTATCTGCAATATAAAGTATTATGAACACCACTGACATTGTACCATACTTTTCTTTGTCCCTGCTTTAGAAGACAGCCGTAAACTGTCCCAGATTTGTCCTAAAAATGTGTTTTGATCTCTACCTTTCTTTGAATCAAAGCTCTTTACTTGAATCAATAATTGAATTACTTGTGTCACAGCAGAGATAATAATTTTAGCCACATGAAAGAGCTTAAGTTTGCATGGAGACGTAGATTGTTATATGCTATCCAGGTGATCTTGCACACTTAAATTTAGATTTTTTTCATCAAAGCTAGACACAGGGGTGTTAAGACTGCAGTTCCATTCATTGCCAGCTGTTTTTGGGGCTTTCAGGAACAATGAAAAAGCATTTTAGATAGTTGGTATCCTGGATTATGTTGATATGCCTGTGTTATTCCTGGGCACATTGTGACATGCTAAAAGTTTTAATGTAACTCAAATTCACTGTCAATAGCACAGTTACTGTTAGTATCATATGATGATATTACAAAAGAAAGTTTCTGCGTATGACATCTTAAATATTTATTTGAGTTCTCAAAGCAACAAATATGAGGAGTATACTATCTGAAAGTAAAGGTTATTGTATGATTTCTATAGTGCCCTTGTATCATATCTTGTATATCTCAGTATTCTTGATTTTTTTCCCTAATCTTGGCATCCACTCTCCCTTCATCATGTCAGTTTGAATGTGAACCAACAGGGGCTTTTAGTAGAGTGTAACTGGGTCTGAATGAATGTTTTGGCTGTCATTTTAGCCAGAAAAGAGGAGGGAGGAGAGTCACGCTGCATAATTCAGAGGGGATGGGAGATTATGCACCATCTGTGTCCATATCCCGGTGGCCCTGTCAGAATTGATCCACAACCCCTGACCTTTTCAGATACTCGCAGTGTTTCCCACCCGCTCTGCCATGCGCATTGTGTCAGTATGCAGGCATGTGGGCGTTTATATTTGTACGCATTTTCGAGCATGAGTCAGCCTGCTGCTCGGTAACCTTTCCACTGGATTACAAAGTGCAGGTCAGATACACACGGAGAGTTTTTCTGTCTTTATTTTGTTGTCGTTCAAAGGTCAAGCATTTCTACTAGAATATGGGGTGTTACATGCACCGAGAACACTACTTACATAGGTTACATGAATGAAGTTAAAGGAGCAGTTTGACTTTTTAGGAAATATGCTTTCGCCAGCTATCCTGGCAATGTCAGGAGTCTTGTTGTCATGGTGAGGTTGTCAGCAGGCAAGAAACAGACACTCCAGGAAGTCGCTGCACCCAGTTAAGAAATAGTTACATTAAACTCCACAAAAAACACAACTTCTCATCTAATTCTGGGCAGAAAACAAAGTTTATTTCCAAAAATGTCATACAGTTCCATAGATACCACCGTACAATGTGCATGGAGGATAGATGTAGTAAAAAGTGATGACGTCAGCTGCAAATTGTACTTTTCACAGTTATGTGGTTGTACATTAATGGCAGGTAGTGGAAAAGGAGGTCTGCGATTGATTTTGGCAAAACTGTCTGATTCAGGAGTACTATTGTGTCCATAAAGACAGACTCCATAAAGGTGTTATGTAATGTCTTTGTGAAGGCTGTGAATAGTTGACCAGCTTGACAAAGCGATGAGGAGACCCTGTGTGTGTTGTTGCTATGAAAAGCTTTCTGTGTATTTCAGTTTATTCAAAGAAAACAGTCTTTGTATAGTGTATGGTGGAACTGTATGCCATTTAGTGTATGACTGCTGTGAATGCCTTGTTTTGCTGCAAGCCAGCATCAGTCCTATCCTTCACTTGATAATGTATTGTAAGTATGATGTACAGTATATACACACCTCTGCTTGCACACACGGATGGTTGAGTAGCTACTCTGCAAAAGTAAGGTCTCAAGTTATTTTACAAGTTATTTGGTGTAAAGTGTTGTAATTCAGATCTACAAGATTGCCCAACTTACCTACCTTCTTCTTTTCTGTTCAGCTGTTGGTTGTAAGTGAAGGTGGACAGCGGGATAGAAACAGTATAGTAAGAGTCTTGCACCTTGCTCTAAATACATGGCGGTGCACTTAAGTCATCAGTGCTCGCTCACACTTTTACTGAAAAGAGCTATGCTGTCACCTGCTGCCTCTGAGTCACTTCCCATAGTTGGTCTTTACTTGTTGTGATGAGGTCAAAACCAAGACAAACCAAACATTAATGCTGTAAATAATTTACAATCACATAATAATCTGTTCCATGTAGCCAGGCTGATTGAATTTTAATAATAATCACAGTCCTTGAGAACATAAAAGGAACATTTCCTTTATACTCACATGAACAGGTGTGGTGGTATTCTCTCCATAGAATTATGATGATGATGAACAAGATGGTTAATCATGTTTTTTTGTGTTGTCTGTGGACAGGTGTTACAGATTATATAGTCAGTCCTAAGTCTGAGTTTGTTTGTCCCATCGGTGTCCCAAATCTGGACGCAGATGGTGCCCCCAAAGATGCCTTTCCCCAGCAGTTGCGCTTTTTGCTCATCTTTCTAATTTTTCGTTAAATTTCTCTTGTTCCCAGCATGTTGGTTAACCTCCTGTCACCATTCTGTCATCAATATACAGTAAGTGCCACAACATTCAGTCAGGAGGTAGTGGTGCTCTGCTTATGCAAAATAGTAGCACCACTGAATTGATTTATATTACAAAAGGAAATATATTATAGCCATATTCATTTTCCACCCCACACTTCCCACTTGTGCTGCATTTTGATTTTGTATATTAAAGCCACTGTGATGGAGAAATGTATGTATATCTCTCTTCTATATTGGACTGTTAATCAAACCAAATGGTAAGCCCAAGATGAAGTTCTTGCTCTTTGATTTTGCAGATCTGATACCAGACTGGTACAGTATACATGATGGCAGATTGTTTCTGTTCAGCTAAAAGAACTATGCAGTGATTTAAGGTGGAAATACAAGTTCATTTTCAGTACCATGATGTCCTTTTAGATTAGGACAAGCTAATCCAGTAGCAACCCACTCTCTTAGAACTAAAAACAGCTCAGTGATCTCATACTTTTGTTGCAATCTAGGGCTCTTCATCATGAGTGGAGGACTAAACTGAACAAAGCACTGACCTTTAGAATCTACTTTTGCTTAGTAATAAATGTATTAGCTCAGGAAAAGATGTACCTTCAGCTCAGGATATCAGAACATAGCCTTTCCCCTTATCCAATTGTGTACATTGATGTGACTCTGTGGGTTAAAGGGCAAAATAACTATTCTCGTGTTTCCGAATATTGGAAAGCAGTGTTTGGTGAACTTATACACTGTATGTGACACTTGATATTTTCCGTCTGTAATTTTATCTTTTTTGTTGCTGTGGAATACAGCTTGATGTCCTTTGTTGAAGTGGGCGCAGCCTTAACATTAGCACAGTCGAATGCCTCGGAGGAAGCAAATCGGCTGTGTGATGAGCTTGAACTAAATGACTATCTTACTGTAATTCTCTCCAGGGTTGGAATGCTTGAATACAAAGTACGACATGAAAGGCCGGGAGCCTCGCCTCTCACATAGCACACATCAAAGAGCAGACAGGCGAATGACACAAAGCTTTCCTCTGATCCTCAAGGAGTCAAGAATGGGAATGAGAGGTTGACAGTGCTCCTTAAATCGCTCCGTCTCCCCACCCGAGCGATTCTCCCGCCTCTTTCCTACCGCTCTCACACCCCCTCCTTTCTCTCTCGTTCTCTGCTTTTGTGATTTTATCTTTCATTTGATTGACTCAAGTTTTTTTCTTCCTCTCGTCACAGCTGGCTGAGAAGTTAAGGCCGTTAAGGGTTAGTATCGATGTGATGAGCCCAAATCGTTCCGCTTTCATGGCGCCCTTGAAACTTAGTGAGGTCGCACTGCTGATGCCTGCACACATAGACGAGTATATCGGGGGGGGGGGGGACACTTACGGCCAGTCAGACTCAGTTAAGGCCAGCATGTGTGTCCGTGTCTGTGGGTGTGTGAGTGTATGAGTGTGTGCATGTCAATAAGTATGTGAATTTGTGGGATGTCTAGGTTGAGCTAATGTGTTGTAGATTCCTGTCTGATTGTGATTAATTAGATGATGAGCTTGTGCGCTGACAAGCTGCTTATTCTGATTAGAGAGATCAGCTTCCTGTGAGAGGCAGAACTAATGAGGCTCGTGGATCTCAACATCAAGCTTTTTTAACACATCTGCACCTTGTCTGCGCGCTCCACCCACAGCTTTAGTTTCCTGCGCCCTCTTACGTAAGTCTTCCTGTATTTTTACATCTGACAATTGCCTTTAAAACCCTATAAATTCAATAGTTGTCATTCTTAGTTGTGACTGAGATACAAATGTGAATCACATCAATTAATATATGTGCTCGACACTGTTAAGTGTGGCTGTGTAATAATACTGCTTAGCTACAATTAATTTGCTTTGTTTCCAAGCTGAAAAATAAAACATTGTGGCTTATGTAATTTTTTGTTGAATTCTTAAGTGGAGAAATGTACCCTTTTCCCCCAGCCTGACTTGGTCTGTCAATAGCTTATGTTGGCAAGTGTTAGCTAATGCTAGGTAGATTTACTGTATAACTGACATTACTTCAGTCAGTTTGCTGAGTCACTCTTTTCTACTTACGTTGTTACACTAAGTTTCACATTAAGTTATGGTTTTTATCTCTCAACCCAACCTGTCAAGGCAGAAGGCCACCCACCTAAAGCCCAGTTCTGTTCAAGATTTCTTCCTATTAAAGAGGAGCCTTTCCTTGCTGCTGTTGCCAAGCATTTGCTAATGGGGGGATGTTGGGTCTCTTCTGCTGTGATTTGGCACTATATAAATGAAAATGTATTTATCACAAAGGCAAAGTAAACACAATGTATCTCTTTAGGTCCTGTTTTTGGTCCTGCTCTTTGGAAGGTCAAGATGTCTTGAAACCCTTTTACACTAAGTCCACCTACACAGATGTTTTCACTTACTGTATGTTGCCTGATTAGACCTCCTCTCAAGACTGTGTGGGTATGAACAGACTGTGCTTGATAGAATAACTTATACAGTACTGAAAAGCCATAGCATTTGTTGTGAGGTGTGTTTATGGCTACCTGACTAATAGACACCAATCAGCTATAACGTTAAAACAACCTGCCTAATATTGTGTAGGTCTCCCTCATGACAGCATTGAACTGTCGATGCATGGACTCCAAAATATGTCTGAAGGTGTCCTCTGGTATGTTGCACCAAGATGATAGCAGCAGTCTTTAGTTATGATGTGGGGTCTCCATGGATCAGACTTGGCTTTCCAGCACATCCCATACATGCTCAGTCGGATCAAGATCTGGGGAATTTGGAGGCCAAAGTAACATCTGGAACTCTTTGTCATGTTCCTCAAACCATTCCTTAACAATTGTTGCTATGTGGCAGGGTAGATGATTCTGCTGAAAGAGGCCACTGCCATCAGGGAGTACCATTGCAATGAAGGGGTGTACTTGATCTGTAACAATGTTTAGGTAGGTGCTACATGTCAAGGTAACATCCACATAAATGCCCAACAAGTAAATCCTATGTTGTGGCATTGCTTACCTTCAAATAGATATATTTTATAAAAGACCAGGGAATAAGTATTTGTGTTATTTTTGACATGTATCAGTTCAGAACCATGTCATTGTGTTTATGACTGTAATACATTGCATGTTGAGAACTTTGCAAAGCTCCTCTGACAATGAAAACAAACTTAATATTCAATCTTCATTATTGGCACAAATTAGAGCCAAAGAACCCATTAAAAGAGGTGAAAGAAATAAAACATTTAGAGAGTGTTCTGTGTCGGCTCAGATCAGAGAATGAGCTACTGAGGTAGAAAATTATAATAACAGAATTTAAAAGGAACTCCCTTGTCTCATTTTGTAATGTCATAGGTGCTGAGCCAATACAAGAGAGTAAAATCTGTATCCAGCCTGATATTTCCAGTAAAACTTAAAAACCTGCAAATATCATTTTAATTTTGGAAACAGAATTCAAATCGGATTCAAATCGGTTATTTGTTACACCCCTAATGTCTAGTATTCACACTTTTTTATACTCTGTTATATTCTCTACTAAGTTATTTAACTTGTCAGATGCTCAGTTATGATCAAATAGCTAGTTGCTAACTTTGTCTGTATGCCATTTGATGCCGAGCAGTTGGTATACAGTTGTTAAGAGTTTTCTTTCTGTGAGAGGCCACTTTCACATTAGACCTGGTCATTTGATTAATTGATTATTTATAGTTTTATTAAATGATTGTTATTGCTGTGTTAAAGCAACAGATTTAAGAGAATCTTGGGAAATTAAGGGAAATTCAATTCGCCGTTATCATCTGATTGACACAGTAGCTGCTACTCCACAAAATGTACATACTGTTGTCTAGTTTAATGTTTTAAAAGTACCTAATTTTTTTAGACATGTGTTGGTGTGTTACCACTCTTATAAATGCTATTACAGTGCAACACGTCACTTTGTGCCTAACAGCACCAGCACTTAGCTGTCCTAAAACACAGTTAAGCACAGTCATAGTGGCTTATTGGTTGTAAAGAGGGTCCCTGTTGCAACAGAAGTGGTTCTTTTGTAATTACACATGTGAAAAATGTTATCTCTAACCTTGTAAAGCTCTGATATTTTTTAGCATTAACCTAAAATATGACTCTGCAGACTAAACGGTGCTTTGCAGAATTAAAAAGTTGGACCACTTAGACCTCTAAATGAATCAGCACTGTTTGAACACTTATGAGTTATTCCATGTATCACCATATTAAAATTTAATTGCTCTGTGGTTCAACAAAGGGTCTATGGGATTACATGAATTACAAGTGGTCAAAATATTGACAGAATAATACAACATAGATTTGAAGCCTGGCAATGAGTCTTTTTTGTATGATGGTCATGTACAACCTGGGGGAGTTAAGTATTTCTAAATAGAGAAAAATGCTATTTGTAAATGTTTCCCTGCTTGATGGATGTGCATCCTCCCCTGTCTAGCATGTATAATCCTGCTCTCTTTTTCCCTTCTGCCTTCAGCCAAATGGCAGGTGCTCTGTATAATTTTTAGAGATGTGAAAAGAATTATAAAGGTGGCAAAGCTTCAATCAAAAATCAATTTGGTTGTCATCATTAGACATAGGAAAAACTGTTGAAAATCTAATGCATTACTGTTAGATAATAATGCAGTTGAACTGAATGACCTATCAGGATAAGCATAATTGTGTCCTTGCATTGGGCTTCAACAAAGTTCTTACTTTTTCTTTTGGAAGATAGACCTTTCTGTTTCACAAAGAAAATAGGCATGAAGATATCTGCAGCAGCCGGATAAACTCCTCTCCAAATGTGTAAATTTGAGTTAAGGTGTATTTACCCTCTACTACTTCCCTGAATATAGCTTCTCCTTCTGTGTAGGAAGGCTTTCTCAGCTGTAGCTGTCTCACTCATCCGTTTCCCACAGATGGCTTGTCAGTCATGCAGTGTCCTACTCACCAGAGATCCAAAATTCCTCATAAAGTTTTGTTAAGCGTGTCCCTTTGAGTCATCCGAACTCTCTGTGTTTCTCTCTGATCATGGATATTTCTCTGAGGGCTCATGGCTGTCTTTTATTGTCTTGATTGGTGACAGACAGGACATCCTCGCTAGCTCCGTGACACATGCACACATACACATACACATACACATTCACATGCGCATTTGCAGGGCTGTGAGGCACACAGCACAGCTCACATAGAAAGACATAAACCTAGTATATGGCTGGAACGATTATTGGTGTGCGAAATAGTGGCCAATTTGTTGCAGAGATAGTCAGTGTTAGTGACTATTATGTGAATCCCTGGACATTAAATGTTCATCTGTAATTTTGTGTAATGGTCCCAGTATCCGTATATCACATTGCAAAGATAAGTTGCATTTGAGCAAAAGGAAAAAAAAAAGTGATAAATGCAGTTACGAGAACAATACTTTGATTTGATTTGAAAGAGAACTTATTTTAATTGTAATTAGAACTATTCTAATGATCTGTTAACTCCCCCTGCTCTTTCCATCTGTGGTTGTCTCTCGTTTTTCTAAGATTAACTCTGTATTGAATGTTTTGTCAGAGTGATTGTTATTTAGGGTGCTTTAACTGTGTGCTCTCCTTCATGCCTCTCGGCACACAGAGAGCTATTTTCTCTCCTATTCGGCTCTATGCTGTGATTTGAAAGAGAACTTATAATAAATCAAATGACACTCAGTAAAAGTAAATGGTTGAGTTTATTAATTATTCAGTATGCTCAATTAAAGTCAATTTATTTGTATGGCACCAAATAACAACAGAATTTATCTCAAGGCTACTTACTGATACATTTAAAATTGTGTGTTAAAGGCCTGGTACCCTCTGCAGTTGAGGTGATAAAGCCTGTGACCATTATTTGCTAGCTTATGGTGAGTAATTATCAACATGTTGAATAAACGTTTATTACGGTTTTGTTCATAATTGGAAACTAATTTTCCACATTGTTCATACAAGTTAAAGCACAGTCATGTAACATTAACTTCATGTCAACTGATAATAATGAAGTCTCACCAAAATCACCAGAGTTTATTACTTCATTTTTGCCCTAACCCTCTAAACCTAACCTTAAACTTAAACTTTTGTGAAATATCTACTAATGGAGAGAGAGACAAAATGGTCTGGTCAATGAACTCACAAGTCTTTAGTCTTCAGTAGTGTCCAAAACACCCACCCACACACACACACACACACACACACACACACACACACACACACACACATGCTCCCATACACAGTTGAAATTTTACTGTTGGAAACAAACTAATCATGGGAACATTGTCTTCCATTACTGCTAGTCAGACAGGTAATCAAGTGGCTGTTTCCATGAGTTCTGTCCTCATTAGCACTCATTAGCGTTTTCCTCTCCACTCCACTAATTCTATGATCTTGATTATCTGAGGCTCTACAAGAACAGAGACTTTTTTTTAAAAAGCAGCAACAATACAACAGACCTCATTTATCAAGTGAGCATACAGCCAAAATTCATTATTATGCTTAGCCTTTTTTCCTGATATAATTAGTGTTTAAATATTAGAGATTCTGCTTCTAATTGAGGTATATACAGCATTCAAATATGTGACCCCCCTGATCTCGCATGTTGATTTCATTCAAGGCAAGAAAGCCTGTTAAAAACTGTTGCGTAATGTCTTCTGTAAAGAGCTGGAGAAAATGATTATTGTGATGTCACAAGGGTTGTCACAGTTTGAGTTTGAAGACTACACATTTTTACGGGAAACCTTCCTTAAAAATTTGAGTTGTGAGGAGAGCTTGATAGATGTGGAAATTTACCAGTGAAGGAGGGTAGAATATATGATGTTACCTGCAGTCATGGGTGTAATACATTTTTGATCCAAATATTGCTGAAGTTTAGACAAGTGTATAGAGCTGCAGGATTGCGGCTTTTTGTCTGAATTTTTAATAACATAAAGTTAATATTGTGTGCAGGCACATATCATCACATGACAGTTATTTTCTCATCTGTACTACATATACAATATGTAAATACACGTATAAAACCTGATTAAACTGAACTATAGAGCTTTACACTTTTGCTTACAGCACATTCTGAGCTCATGAAACTCATCGTGTTTCACCCTAGATAGGAAACAAACCACAAGTGATTCTAACAGTGTATTGTTTCGACCCCTCAGCACTATCCCAGCAGATACATGCAGCCCAATGCACAGACTGTGTCAAAGTAATTGAAGCAATACAGGTGAAGACAGCCACAATTTAGTGTATGTATTCTATCTCAGGTGCAAAATTATGACTCTTTTGAGGTGATATAAAGATTCATTAAATTACATTCAGTTTCCAGGGAGGATAAAAAGCATGAATTGATGCTTTTGAAAGTTTAAATCATGAATGTTTAGTTATATATATATATATATATATATATATACATATATATATATATATATATATATATATATATATATATATATATATATATTGTCAGGCACAATGAAAATGAGTCTGTAGATTTAATAAAATTGTCAAAGAAAAGAAAGGTTATGTGGAATGAGTAATACATTAAAGAAATCTCATTTTGTTTTTGGGTGGAACGTTATATATATATATATATATATATATATATATATACATATATATATATATATATATAACGTTCCACCCAAAAACAAAATGAGATTTCTTTAATGTATTACTCATTCCACATAACCTTTCTTTTCTTTGACAATTTTATTAAATCTACAGACTCATTTTCATTGTGCCTGACAATTTTATCAGACAATATTTTATTGAACCAGCAGTTTTCATTGCTATGAAACTAAAAGGCACAGTGAGCCACTAACGGCTGGGGACGCTGGTGTTCTCTTCACTCCTGCATCCAAATCTGCCTATTCCACCCCATTGAATTGATTGGAAATCTGACGTACACGTACCACCTGTAAATTTCACCAGATGCTGCTGTGCAAAGGTGTTAAGATTTTTGGATTCATGCCTTCTTTCGGCAAGCAACCCTACAGATCGTGTGAGTGTGACAGCATGCGGAAAAGTTTCCCACAATCAGGCATTTTTAAGGACATCTCCGCGGTGGAATTTGTATTGGTTTCAACAATGGAGTGATAAATGAGGGCTTGTATCAGCGCTGATTAATGAAGTCTTCATTATCTCCTGTTTTCCCTGTTCTTTTCATTCTCGCTCTCGTCTGCTCTCATTGTTTTGCCTGGTTAGATTGCGCCGATTTTGTACTTCATAATGAGACGGGGGGAACAATAGCTGAGTACTTTTTTACTTTTCCTCCTTAGTGATATTTGTTCTTTTGTCTGCAGCCTCAATGAATGACTCCTGAATGTCACTCTCTTTTTTTTTCTCTCTCCCTCCCTTGTTTTCTGCAAGCAATTCTCATTGATTCGTAACTGTGAATGGAGAGTGGAATGAATGAGGAGACCTTTCCATTTATAGCTCTGCTGACTTTTCACTGCGTGGAGTTCACAGGCAGCTATAAACCAAAACACCAATTTATAAAATTCAAATTCGTGTGTGTACCTGATTTTACATGACCTGACTAAATGTCAGATATCGTCAGAGTTGGGTGACTATCTGTCTTTTTGAAGGAACACTGTTGTAATGCTACATGGCAGTGTGCCTATCCTATTAGATAGTATCTATTACAGAAATGAAATTACCCTCAGTTAATTTGATTTGGATAATATTAGGCTAATAGAAGTGCACGGTGCCCTGTGCTGAATATGAATTGAGCGAACAGAATTATACATTCGTATGGCAAACAGCTGCAACCACTGGATGTGAGATGAGCTGGTTTTCAAGGATTTTTTTCTCCTTTTCTATTCCTCCCTGCTTTACTCTGTCTCTCTTTTGCTTTATGTGACACACGTTTGAAACAAACGGCTACAGTAATAACAAGAAACAGCCACGGTGCAGCACCGACAAATTCATCACTAAGTGAAATAGATTATTTTTGTCTGGCTGCAGGTAAGCGTTGCAATATTGGAATTACATACATCGCTCATCTCCACCTAGAGGAGAAAATGAAAGTAATACAAGAGTGTTTCAGAGGCAGGTATATGAGAAAAGGGGCCATTTTCAGTGACAATGATTTCGAGGTGATACTGTGCCTATAGGATATCGTTGTATCCTTTTCCATAGGATGGCTGGGATACAATAAATGATGTTCAAATCAAGAATTTTTTAAAAATCTTTTGGAAAAGGTCAAGGTGTAATTGTGTTTTTTTATGTAGTTGACACTAAAATATTTCAGTGCATAGTCCTAAAAGATATATTAAAGGTTTGTGGTTATTCACAGCCTGCCTCTTGCTATGTTATACTTTACATTTTCCTTGGAATTTACCAGGACAAAACATGAGACTTAAATAGTTCAGTTTTCAACGCTCTTGTCAAGTCAAGCTTTTGATGGAGTCTAATCTCAAAGCTGTCAAGTCTTCATTTTTGTGTGACTGAAATCACATTCACAACCTCATTGACAGGCAAAAACCTTGGATTATGTTTGAAGCTGATGTTTTTAAAATTCATGCAATATCCGTGCATGGCAGCCGGTTAAGGAAAGATCATTGTTATGTAAAATGAAATATGGTTTAAGCAGGGTTAGGAAACTAAAACAGAAATAGAAGTTACAGTTCATGAAAATGCAAACATTGCATGTCTATCTCTTTATGCACATCCACCACCCCAACATCCACATCCTCACTTTCTGCTTCACTTCATATATGGCACATATTTCATGGCACTGACCTGAACATTGGCATACATCATGAGTTGCAGAATTGTCGAATGTGGACAGAATATACGTGTTAAAGTATCAAGTCACACGTTTACAGGTTAAGGTTGTGTGTATTGTTGTAGTAGTGTGTTGTTTTGAGATATGTGGGATTTCCAATTGATGGCAAATACATACACTTACATCATTGTAATCACAATAATACTTGGAAAAGTCTTGTATGACCTGCATCTTCCATGCAGGTCTCTGTACTCTCATAAAACAGCCTCTGTGGCCTGTGTATAAATGTGCATGTGTGTGTGAGGGGTATTGGTGGTTGTAGATGGATAGGGGTTAGATAGTGGTACAAGTGCAGCCAGCAGGAGGAGTTAGTACAAAAACAAAATACAGTATTGTCACCTCTTATCTCTTGCACAGCTGTGTCCCCATCGCCAGGAGTGATTGAACACCTCTCAGCACGACCCATTTTTTCATATTTCTGTGTATCTGTGTTTGTTTTTCTACCTGCGTGTGTGAGTAAAATCCATTCCGTTATTGATTCATGCAGTGTGTGGCATAGCAGCCACTGAGCCTGGCTTTTAACTAAATGATGTAAACACTTCCCATTTAGCCAAGATGACTGCTACATTATTTTTATTTTTCGCACCTTAATGAGATTAAGTGTTATTACGCCTCCTCCATCTGTTTGATATTAGACTATACACTGCTGCTTTTAGCATTGATATTAGTTAGCTCTAATAAGGAAAGGAAAAGAAAGGAAATGAAGGAAAAGAGAAGAAAGGAAATGAAGGAAAAGAGGAAAGAAAAGGAAAGGAGCTGGTCCACCTCTGAATTGGCTTTGTCCTCAAAGCTGCATGGCAATCCAACATCAAAGCACCAGCCTAAGCAACCACACACATACATTATGCAAATGCAGATGCACATATACATTTTGCATGTGTACTATTTGCATTTCAAACATATTTACATTCGTATGTGAAACATTTTCAACCAAACACCCACAAATAAGTCCTAAGCTTGCTGCATCGCTGACATGGCTGCAACCTCCGAAGAAGAGATGAGGCTGATCACCGTCATTGATCCCAGCAGACAGCTATACTCTCTCTCTCTGTCTCATATGTTGTATGAACACCCATGTAAGATTTATGCAAATATGTTCTACATGTAGTAACCTAGTTCACCAAGTAACCTAGCAACACTAGAGTCAGCTGGTTATAAGTGTGCACGTGTGTGTCCATCCCACTGCCTGTCTGTGATTTGCATCTGTGGACACAGCTGCAGTCGGTGTCCATGTGCAGCATTTGGAAGAGTTTGAAGCAATTGCCGCGCTGGGAATCTGTCTACAAACGGGTAAAATTGTGCATACAATTAGAGCGATCAGTCGCGCCGCATGATGTTAATTCGTGAGTCATACTCTTTCTGATTTGTCTTTGCCTTTAAGTGCATCCTGCTGGGATTTTTGCTTGCCTGTAATCACCTGTCAGTCAAACACTGGGTTTTGCTTGTTTTAGACTTAAAGTCCATTCTTGATCTGATAAACAGAAGTACAGACAACACAAGTAGTACAGAGTCTATGTAGTTGCTATTATGATCTTATTACATAATCTTCCTCAGCAGATGGAATTTGTCAAGTTGTCATGACACTGCAAATGTTCAAATTTAATTTTTTCTTGGCATTGCAATGATTTATCATCCACGCTGGCTTAAAGATTGAGAATAATTCCTGACCCTGGAAACAGCAGTAGGACAAACACAAAGTAGGACCAAAATGTCCATTTCCTTTTTTTCTGTTCATCCATGGTGGTTATTACTTCTCACATTAATTAAACTGTTGTTCTTCTGTTAATCCCAAACAAAAGAGAAATGCAAAAAAACGCTTCAATGCTTATACAGCAGAGGGTTTTTTTCTTAGGAAGGTCACATCTGAATGAAAATACTAAACATTCAAACTTTAAAGTTATAATCCTTAAGATTTCAGTTGAGGAGTTGAGTTGTGTGGCTCCTTCTTGTTCCCATACTCCTGGCAATATTTAAAACTTATCTGCTTTTTAAAAAATGCTAAAAATGTCAGTCACTATCAGAGCTTACCTTGGGGACAAATGCATTGCACTTCTTGTGGCTGCCTCATAATCAAAACCATGCTGTGTTTCACCACACTTTTAATGTGAAGTAGCGGCAGTAGGAAATGTTTGGGTTCCATTATCAGTATTCTTTTCTCAGTAAACAGTGAGGCTGATATCGATAAGATAAAATTACAAACAGTAACACTGAATTACACTGAATTACATGTATGCATTATTTTCCATGAATTCCGTTGTGTTTCAATCATTGACTGTAAAATATGACAGCTCCCCATATGTGAAGCCAAAACATCTTGATCGCCCCCTGGTGGCTGGCTGCAGTATAGGTCATAAGTCCCGCCCAGACTATGTTAGCAGATGGGACATGAGCAAAACTAGAAAATATGGTCCAATACATTTTCATGTCATTTTAGGTTCTTCTTATCTCACTGATGTTTTTCCTTCTGCTATTTTTTCTGATAAGTTTGTATTTAATTAGTTATTTAGTAATATGAAAAGGGGGTGCAGCAATTGACAGCTGTCACAGCTGCTCTTAAACCTCTGTCAGGCGCCAGACTCTACTGCATAGACTCTGGCTCCAAATGATGTCACACAGCAATATGGCAGCTCCCAGAAAGGAGCTATTGGCTTCAATTTTGGATAGCAGCAGGAAGAGGAGACTCTTTATCCACCTTTATATACAATCAGTGGTTTAAATCCAGAGCGGGAATGGTAGACTCCACCACTAAAAATTAAAAGTACAATACAATGTAAATACTTGCAAATGTTGTAAAATGTTATGAAAATCTTAAAGATCATAACTTAATGTGCTCACATCACTAACATATTCGTAGTGCACTTTATTGAACTATACATAAACATCATAGTTGATCTATGTCTGAAAAGTTTGATTCAAGTAACTACTGATGAATTCATGTAAAATAGCACAGTCAAGTGAAAATAGAAGGTAATCGAAACCAACTGAGAAGCAGTGGCACTTTAAAGGAAGCAAACTTTATGGCAGTGGGAAAACACTGAGCTGATGTTTGTTGTATGTGTATATATGTCTGCACAGTGTGTGTCTTGATTCCTCTGTAAGTTGTGGTTTCTGCATCTACCTTTGATTTTCTGTCAGGAGAGTTTGTAATACAACAAGACACGACTGAGAAAAGATCCCGATAGTGAAAGAAGGAGAAATGACGCATTGAGAGAGTGGCAGAGAGAGGGAGCAACGGGTAGAAACAGAGAAGAAGGTAGAGAGAGAGAGAGTTATAAAATTGCAACGAAAGACCAGAGAAAAGAGGAAGCAAGTGAGGGAAGAGAGTAAAAGCAAAGAAGTGAAGAAATAAAGACGAGAGAGAGAATGAGAAAAGTAAGCATTGGGAGTAGGGATAAGAAGCAGGAGGGAGACAGGAATGAGGGAGTGATGGCTAAATAAGAGTTACTGTGTGTATATGTGTGTGTGTGTGTGTGTGTGTGTGTGTGTGTGTGTGTGTGTGTGTGTGTGTGTGTGTGTGTGTGTGTGTGTGTGTGTGTGTGTGTGTGTGTGTGTGTGTGTGTGTGTGTGTGTGTGTTAAGGAACAGCTCTCCTGTAAGAAGGTAAAGCTGAAATGACACTTTCCGTGTCCGTGACTTCGTGATGGTTAGGTAGGGTCCGTATGATGTACATTTCATGGTCAGAGGGTGTATACTTAGTCTCTGTGGACATCCGTGTACCTCCAATTTGTTACCAATCTACCACACGTGTGGAACGCATCCTCCAAGCGCACTTCAGAAAGTAGTATATCATACACAACTATTACACTTACATGGTGTCCACAGCAGACCATGTACGCATCCATGGGAGTATATCTGTGACTTAAGTCTGATGAGTGACTCTCTGAATAAGCCTGTTGCGCTATTCTTTCTTGTCGTTGATCTGTGTTTACCCCCATCTAATATCCCCAGTAATGTCCTCTCATGTTATCCGAGGTAGAAAGGGAAAATGCAGGCCAATTTCAAGTGAGCAGCACTCTGCTAAATGGTGTTGGTATTTTCCTTCTCATTAAGTCACAGTCAGAAGCCCTCTCAGGCTATTTTCAGTGGCGTAAACATACAGCTTTATGCTAAATGTGCTTCTTCATTATGTTCAGTGAATCAAACTGATGGATTCTACATGAAGGCAGGTTGTTTTAAAGAAGAAAAGGAAATACATTTTGATATATGATGTGTTGGATTTTCTTATATGTGTTTGGGCTCCAACGCAAGCAAGGAAATGTATTAAATCTATCAAAATATCCCTAGCAAGCTTACTTAGATTCCCAATAATTTAATAATTTTCCCTTACACATTTCATTCAGTGACCTTCTTCTTGGCAAAACAAAACAAAAAATCTATCTATAAATCTAATTGTATACATTATTATCTGTTTTTTATCTGTGATTTCAGTGATGCCTCCCTCATGTAGTATGTTAATGGATGGATACCATTCAATATAATGCAGCCAAGTCCCATTCTCTGCAACCTCAGTAATAAACATAAAGTGGAATGATCACCTTTCTGACAGTATCACCAAAAACTGAAAATGTATCATCTTTGTAAATGTAGAATTATGGCCAACATTGGTTTATTTTATCCATGACCACATTCTTTCTCCAACCTTAACCTTAGTTTTAACAATAGAGGTGACATATTGGAAAACAGTCAGATGAAGCAGTGAGCAGTTTCCAGAGACTTCAAAATGATGTTTAGACATTTATATTATGGTATGGTAAAAAAAAAAAAAAAAAGTGCTGACCCTGCAGATCCTGGAAGCCTAAGGGCTCAGACTTGTTTAGCTCCTTTAAGTCACCAAGTGTCAGCAACCTGGACAGTTGCTTGTGCTAACATGTTGTAGGATAGGAGGTGAATGTGAAAGAATGAGAAATAGAAAGGAAAGAAGTGGAAGTGAAAAAGCAGGTTATTCAAGACGGATGAGAGATGGGAAAACAGGGCAAGAGGAGGAGAAGACTGGGGGAGCAAGATAGAGAAATTGCCCCCTAGGCACTCCTCAATTTTGCCCTTATGATGGTAGCATATTTCCCATGTGCTGTGGCTATCATCTCTCTTTGTCACACTCATTTGCTCTCATACTGCCTCTGCCTCTCGCTCTATCATTTCCTCTCAGTCTTTCTTGCAGCATTTCTGCTACATTTCTCTCCTCTCTCCTTCTTCCCTGCCCCTCAAAGGCATTTCAAGCAACCGTCAATTGTCAGCGGCCTTCACTAACACCTTCTTTTATGTCCGGTGTGTGTGCAAGAGGACATATGCATGTGAGAGTGCAACTGCAATGCACCCATCTCCACGACGTTTGTACATCAACTCCTACCACTCCCCCCCCCTTAAAATTCCCCAGCTACAAAGTCTTCATCCAAAATAGATATGAAAGCATGTACCAGGGCAGAAGGTGCATTGCATTTTTTAAAACCTCAAGCCATTATTTCATATTCTTTTTTTTTCTCCTTCATATTTCTTTCCACTTCTTTCTGTGCGTGCCTCTCCCTCCATATGCGCAGAGCTGATGAGACTGACGCTGCAGTGATATTTTACGGGTCCTCTTTCACGGGTCATCCTTGAAGAAATGCCCCATCTTTCCCATTATCCTTGATTCTTTCTGGATCTTGACAGGTTAGCTACGGCAGTCACCCGGCAACCTGGAGAGCGTGTGTTTGTGTGTGTGTGTGCGCTCATATGAGAGAGGCAGTGGAAAAATGAAAATAGATCATTCATGACTAAAAACTGAGAAGTGCAAATCAGCCCTTCTGCCAGATTCCCAGCATGCATGTCTCGCTGGCTGGCGAAGAAGGAAGTGCATGCCAACTCACAGCTGAGCCAATCCTCTATTATTTCCATTCCCATATTCATACATTTTACTATTGTCTTTCCCGTTCTCTATTATGGATGTGCAGGGCTCCAGCGGTTAATGGCGTCTTTGAAGTCTACTGTATTGGCACATATGGACATGAACCAGACTAATGAAAACTTTCCCATTGTTTGAATACAATTCTTTAAGGACTGTGAGCAGTTCATCGTCTTGTATTCTTAAATGAGTCGACGTATCTGCCCCTGACCACGCTGTAGCTTGGTTCATTGTATCAGCAGTCAAACAAAGCCAGTATTCAGGCACACAATACCCACTGCCTTGCAGTGTTAGCTCATTTCAATAGGAGCAAAGACAGTGGCTGGCTTCTCCACATGATTGTCTGCTATTGTTGGCTAGTAAAAAAAAAAGTATTTCAAGCAGTAATATGTGACATTTTTTGTATATTACAGGAGTAGTTGTAAAATTTGGGAAATACGCTCATTAGCTTTTTGCCCAGACAAGATCGATACCACTCTTATGACCGTATAGAAAATATTAAGCCGCTTAGCTTATCTCAGCTTCAAGCAAGTTTTGCTAGGTGCATAATCCTCCAAAAAAAAAAAAACACAATGTGTCATTTTAAACCTCATTTTTGTTTGGAACAAACAAAAGAGATATAACATGGTAATTAGTGACTTTTAAAGGTGCTGGTAGGCATATTTAGTTACTTTTGGACTGAGCTGTTTTGACCTGTTTTCAATATTTGTGCTGAGCTATGATAACCAGTTGCTGGAAGTAGCTTCATAATTACTGTCCAAACTTGAGTGGTTTGCTTCATCCAATTGTTATAACACAATGTTTATTCAAATGATATAAAGCCCATGACATATCTTACATTAGATGTTTATTCTCTGGAAGTGATGCTTTCACCATCATCAGGTTTTTCATGCTAGTGTAATCACAGGCCCATTCACAGCTGTGCGGCTATCAGCTGACTAGTATTATCTAATCATATTCATTCAGGTTTGCAGCACAGCCAATATAACCTGACACTTCTCACTATTACTCTGTTGATATGCACATGCCACAGCTCCCTCCACCACCCTAACCTCTTGGGTATGTACTATAATTTTGGTATAGTTTATTTAACTAAGATTGAATGAACCTATTGCTGCATGTCTTTGAGAATCTTTTTCCAACCAATATATCTGTCATTCTACCAAACTTCAAGTGAAACATTTTTCATATCAGGGATTACAGGTGTTGAATTTACAGTGTTTCACTCATGTGAAGCATCATTTGACCCACAACTTGCGGAGATGGCAGAGAGAGGGCAGGCTCAGCTGTTAGCAAAGTGGGTCAGAGCAGCTGGCATGATCGCATGAATATTTAAAATGATACTGCTCCAGACTGAAGCCTCTGTAACAATCACGTTGATGCCAAGCAGTGTTAAACAATGACAGCGTGTTGTAGAGTTCCTGCTCCCCACTGAGCAGATGCTGAATATTTCTGCCTGCACAGAGAGAAGGGGAGAAGTTGTCCACAAAGGAAATGGAAATGTATACAAAACAATAACAAAAAAAACATGGAGTACAAGAGGGAAGGAGATCAAGTTAAAAAGCAGGTATAATGCCCAATTTAATTTTTTGAATTTGAAGAGAACAGTATAAAGTAAGTAATGAAAGAGGAGACAGTGAGTGAACACAATGAGCACCTTGAAAGCTTTAGTGTATTATTTGATGCATAAAATGTGTTCACATAATATTTCAATACTTCAATTATCTACACAGAAATTATGACTGGCAGGTAGACCAGCAGAGGCCAAGAGATGAAGAATGGAAACAAACTTTGAAAAATTAACTCAACACAGAGAAGTGCTGACAAGCAAACGGCCAAACGGACTGACGGGTTAACAAAAAACAAAGGAAGGTGAAGAGAAAAAAAAGAAAAGAGAAGAGTGTGGCGAGGGAGAGACGTGACTGGAGGATGGATAGAAGTAGGTCAGGAGGAGAGACTGTGAGGAGAGATGGATAGAGAGAAGGAAAAAAGAAAAGAGAGACCCAGCAGTCGGCTGCATCTTTTTTACCTCATTATCTTTTCAGTTGTCATCTTTGTCTGCATGTGTGTCTCTTAAGCATGTGCACGCACAGCCACACATTCGTGTGTGTGTGTGTCACCGTGATTGACAGCTCCTAGCCAGCAGCCTGCTCCAAAGCCAAAGATTTCATAATAAACAGAACATGGTTTAATTTACTCCTCGAGGCAGAGCGGCGCTGCTCACTTTGCTATCTATTCATAAACAGGGACACACACATGCAAGTACGACACACTGCAAGAAATATCTGTCTCAACAAGCCATTTGGTTTAGTATTCAGACATAAAAGAGGATCTCTGTGGAAATAAGTGAGGGTTTAACTTCTTTTAACCTTTTATTTAATTTTCTAGCACCCAGTGGTGGAAATTCAGGAAATTTGGGATACAATAAATACAGACAATTTCAGCACTGGCTTTTTCGTGATAACATCTTCAAACAGGCACAGCATCCCATTAAATAATGAGATTCATGGGTGATTGGCTGAGTTGTCAATCAAGGTCCCACACAAGGGAGGCTCCCCCTGGTTGTATTTCTTGTGTCAAAAATGAATCATTTCAGTTTGTCATTACATAGGTAAATACTGTTAGCCACTCTAGCCCACTCTTTAAAGTCATTAAGTAGTAATTTAGGTTGAACGTTTGTGTTATTATATGAGGGGAACACATTTAACTTCTTGTGTAAATCTAGCCTTAGTACGCACCTACTTATAGCCTTACACAGTAAGAAACGTTCTTCCTGCACGAGTGTATGCAATAAGAATAGAATAGAAAAATAAATACATTTGTAAATTACAAACACTTCTTTGTCTAAATAGTCATAAATATTCTTATTTTCTTTCAGAATACATGTTATAACTAATGAGAAAAAACAAAACAGTTAAAAGAGATGGAGGTTTTTTTGCAGTGAAAAGAATGCAGACACACACACACACACAGAAAGTCGATGAAAAGCGGCCCGGTCCACTCAGGTGCCACAGCTGTCTGAAATCTGTCCACGGTAGGATGCTGACTCGGACAGGCCTGTCGTCACGGCTACACCAATGACACGGCTGGATGTGGGTGAGCTTCCTGGGTGACGGCTCTCATTCAGCCAATCAAAGCAAACAGGCCATGCTCTATTTAATGATTATCCCAGCATCTGTCCCTTATCTCTCATCTCTGTGTGAAAGCCGTCCAACACACCAGCGCAAACACTCTCAGGAGCTCAGCGAATCCCATCCTGCCAAGCGGCTCTATTCTGACTTTCATCGAGTAATTTCATCTCAGTTTAATCAAATCTAAAAATGACGTGCATTATAAACAGGCTGCGTGCCCATGATTCATTATATAGTTAGTGGAGAACGTGGTTAATAGAGGATGTGATTACAGCAGCAGCAATTAATGCCAGTCCAATAAAATACATGATTAGCATATTTGGAATGTAATCTCAGCTGTTAACCATGTGGTGAAAAGAAAGGCAATACAAAGATAAGCTTTATCCTCTTTCCTTTCTGTTTACTTTTACTTACAGCGGGCAGAGTGTGTGGGTGATAAGGTTTACATTGTGCCATTGTATTGCCGCAGCTTGGCAAGTTGTATTGATTTCATTTCCTGCATTTGTTTTGTGGAGAATCCTCTTCTGCACTTATATCCTTTTTGAGGCATCGGCAGAGTAGGTGCCTGTCGGTCACCTGGATGTTCCGAATCTTATTACTGTTTAGCTGCTGCTCAAACAGCGAAATAACTCAATTGATATTGCAGGCGTTTGTGAATATTCTTGGCTGCTTGCCGCCGCTCTCTATCTCCTCTGCATTAGGATGCAGCTGATCGATAAACACATTGTTTTCCTCAGCTGTAAATCATGTGAATGCTCAGCAGTGGTGGAAAAGTACTCAGACCACTTACTTAAATAAATGTACCAATAAAGCAATGTAAAAATACTCCATTTCAACCACAAGAACTGCATGAAACATTCTACTTCAGTAAAACGGCTTAATGTGGTTAAAGTATTACAGTAAAAGTAGTGGTTTGATCCCTCTGATTGATATATTATTATGACATCATTAGATTATTAATACTGAAGCATTAGTGTTAGAGCAGCATGTTACTGTTGTAGCTGCTGGAGCTGGAGCTAGTTTAGTCCAATGGAAACCAATGTAGGGGTCATCAGGTAAATCTGAGGGGTCTAGAGATGATTAATGGAAGAGGAAAGAAGAAAAAACTGTTTTTGGAAATGTTCTCTGATCTTTGATTTTTGGTGAAATATTGGATCCTTTGAACATTTATTGAAATGAAACCATGTGAGAAGTTTAGAGGGAAAAAAAGTTGGAAACCACTGGTTTAATCTTTAAGGTGCCGTTTTATAAAAGCTTGATGAATTATCCATTGTGTCAAAACCTAGTACCTAAAGTTGTCAAATAAATGCAGTAGATTGGACATTACAATATTTCCTCTCTGAAATGTAGTGTATTGGAAGTATAAAGTAGCATCAAATGGAAATCCTCATGTGAAGTACAAGTACTTTTGTACAGTACTTGTAAATGCACTTGCTTACTTTCCATCCCTGATTCTCAAAGATTCCCTGTGGGCATGGATGGAGGAATAAGAGATAGACAACATGGAGTGCAGGGCTGATGAGTAGAACGATAAACGGGAGAGGGAGGTATGAGGAGTGAGAGGAACTAAATGGGAGAGCAAGGAAACTAAAGATACATGGTGAGAGAGAAAGAAAGGCTAATATACTTGATTTATCAGCCCAGCAGCCTCTGAGATAAATGAGAAGAAGAGAGCTGCCTGTGGCCGCTTATTGCAGCCCAAGGGATGAATGCTCACTATTGCACTGTTTGTCTTTGGTTGGGTAAAAAATGAAGTGCAACATCAATAAAAATGTTAATCAGGAAAAAGAAAAAAACAACATTGTTTTCACTTTTAATCTATCAGGCCACTTGATAGAAGACAGAAAACAATCCGGACATCAATCTACAAAGTCTATTTCTTTCCGTTGTGATTCATTTGTACTGTAAGTCACACCATGAATCCTCCACTGCACCTCCCACCTTTATGTCTCACACAGACACAGTGCAAAGATAGCAAATGGTTATTTATGTCTGCATTCGCTCAGGATTACATTTTTAAAGCATTATGTCACAGTTTTGTCATGTTACAGCCGTTCCTATAAAAAGTGCGTATTCCTATGTACAGTTTGTGTATTTGCCTGATTAGAAATAAATGAAATCTACACTAATATCTAGTATAAGACAGACATCCCAACCTACAGAAAGTCATTTCAGGGAGGTCCATTGGGGGGGGGGGGGGGGGGGGGGGCCTTCAGGGAGCCGGTATCAATATGCGGGAGACTCCCGGAACTTCCGGGAGAGTTGGGACATGTGCTCATCATATTTTGGTTATTTTGTGGAATGAAACAGTAAAATATTACTGATTGCCAAACCAAATACTTCAATTAAGTTGAATGAATACATTTATTCATAAATTCAATGTGTTCACTCTTGTTTCCCAAGATATAAGAACCTAAATATTTACTTCTTCTTCTGTGCCTCCAGGTGAGACCGGTGCAGCCCTGTCACGCCCACAGCGCCCCCTTTCGGCCCGGACGGCCCACCACGCCCCGGCGCCTATGAAAGGGTACCATGTCAGCCGTAGCATGTCCCAGCATTCCTCCGGTGGTGGTGGAGGAGGCCCCTGTCACTGCACGCCTGAGGACTGCGATGGCCCCGGTAGAGACTACTACCCGGGTCACAGCGATGGCCACTATTATCCTTCGGGAGGTCCCGCTGAGTCTCTGGCGCTGGAGAGGCACCATTCCCACTCCCACTCCCAATCTCACAGCCACTCTGGTGGGGGCACCTTCCCCCGTTCCCACCCAAGCCAGCACCCACCACTCCAGTCGTTTGACTCCTGCGAGGAGTGTCTCTCATCAGGTCACGGGGGTAAGATGCACCGCATTCCCCCAAACCTGATGGATCAGTTTGAGAAGCAGGTGCCCTTCCACCCTGATGGCTTCCACACATTGCAGTATCAGCGCACCGCTAGTGGGGGTGCTGAGCCGCGCAGCGAGAGCCCCTCACGCATTCGCCACCTAGTCAACTCAGTGCAGCGCCTCTTCGCCAAGTCCCATTCCCTGGAGGCACCATCCAAACGGGAATACAATGGCACAAGAGGAGGAGGGGACTACCGTGGTGAGAGAGGAGGAGGCCACAGGAGTGGAGGAGAGGAGGGTGGAGGCCATTACTCCGGCCATCAGTCTCGGTCTACCAGGAGGAGCAAGTCTCGAGAGCGTAGTAAGAGTGGAGACTCGCGGCACGAGTCCGGAAGACGCCACCGCAGCAGGACAGCAGGGTGGTGGAGCTCTGACGATAACCTGGACAGCGACAGCAGCTTCCTGGTGAGCGGGGGCAGAAGGGGGTATCCCAGTGGACACGAGAGCCTGGATGCCGCCATCCAGGAGCTCACCATGAAGAAAACCAAGGAGCGAGTGGGCGGGCCTGGGCCTGGGCCTGGGCCTGTGCCTGGGCCTGTGCCTGGGCCTGTGCCTGGGCCTGGTCATGGAGAGTGCATGGCCTGTACCACGATGGCGCTGGCTGGGAGTGAAGGAGGAGGACACCACGGGCACCACGGCCACTCCCTGAAGAGGAGCACCTGGTCAGCCATGACAGTGAGTCAAGCCAGGGAGGTGTACCCTTCCACCAGGGGTGGAGGAGGGTACGACAAAGCCCTCGTGCCCATTGAGAGCAAGATGAAGGAGAGGACCTTCCACTACCTGCAGGTGTGTGCCTGAGTGTCAACCAATGTGTGTGTTTCTGTGTGGGTGAGATATAATCAGACACTTTGTATGTATGTGTTTGATTTGTTTTTCAGCGCTGGCCTGCCACAGAATAGCAGAAACATTTCTGTAAATTAACTGCAAGACTTTTTTTCCCGACAAAGCTTCCATATATAAGAAAACTGTAGCTGGTAGGATAAGAAACAAAACTGTTGTCACATAGAAAATTTTTTCTATGAATCTGTCTGTGCAGGTTAAATTTTTCTGGGACTCAGAAAACAATGATTGTCACCCACGCAGAGATTATTTACTGTCTGTCTGAACAGTCTGTCTCCCAGTTCTAGTCACGACGCTCTTTCTCACAATCCAACACAAATAACTTTCGTATGAAAGCTAATGGCGGCTACAGTGTGCCTGCAAAGGCAGCTGAGAGAGCTCTCAACACACGTACACACACACAAACAAGCACTCACCAATCTCCAGCTGTGCTGAGGTAGAACTGCCATGCAGGCTGTGTTTCTACGGAAACAGCAGGTAGCCACAGGAGTCCCTGGTGTTTTTCCAACTCTCATCCTTTAGACACAGCTGAGGTCTGCTGATAGAGGAGAGAGAGACAACAGGGTTGCATGTTTGTATTTTCAAAGGACAAACCCCACACAATTTCATCTGTGCCTTAGGCTACCGTCACATCCACACCTTAGGACACAAAATGAACTTTCCCGCTGCAGCTTCTCTCATATCTCCAAGCGTCACTTGCAGTTTTGTGTGTGACTGAATTTTGTGCTGCGCTTAGATTTGCTGAAGTCAGCCAGATTGATCCAAGGCTTCAGAGCAGGCAGCTTCCTGGAGTTGCAGATATAAAGCTGTCTAGATCTACTCCACCAAGACCTCAGGACAAACAACAGCACAGATGCCTTATTGAAGCAACAACTCCTAACTGAAACCTTGTCTACCCTCAGAAAGTCAAACTATTTTGACAGTCCCTTCTTTAAAATGGTCAAAAACTTGACAAGTTACATATCGAGATCAAAATATAAAAAGGTTAGAGCACGATTGCTCCTTTCAGGTCAGAAAAACACAAAGTAGTCTTAATCCTAGGTTACCAACTAGGTTTTTGTAACATTAACATACACTATATACAAGCTCATATTGACAAGTCCACACTGGGCCATTGCTCAAGTTTGAAGAACAACAGTAAGAGGAAGCGAAAATCGTAGAAACAAAAATAAGTGAACCTTCACAAGTCTGAATTACTGGGGTCAGCGACAAAGGGACACATGCAAGGTTTTCTCCCGTGGTGTCAAGGCCAATCACGATGTGCAGTATCAGAACTCTGCACTCTCCATTCCCTGAGCCTTCCCCTTCCCCTCGGCCTGTGTCTGATAGATAAGGCATGATAAAAAATGAGAATATAGAGCAAGAGTGAAATGAAGACGGAAACAGCGAGGGAGGGAGAGACAAAGATAGAGGGGCGAAAAGAGCAAGGTGGAGGGGATGCAGAGATAGCAGAGCAAGCTCAGGGATAGAAAAGAGATAAAGGAGGTGATGGTAGCCGAGGGGAAAAGCGAGAGAGAGAAAGAGCAGAATGAGAAAATGACAGAGATAGTAGAAGGCCAGGGGGATCGGGAGATTAGGCTGAATCATCTTTTAAGTGATGACCTTAAAAATACACACTCAGCTGGATGCCAAACCCTGAGGCCTTGACTGTGTATGTCAGTGTGTGTAGGTGTTTTCATTTGGTCACGATGTGTGTGTGGGGCTGAACACCCCACAGCATTTGCAAAAGCTGAAAGAGTTAGGGGTCTTTCAGCACAAGCAGATGCTGTTAGCTCCTGTTAGATGGCGTAAAGCTTTCATCATACTGTTAAAGAAACGGGATCAGATGGTGTCCACACACACATTCTCACATCTACATGCTGTCTCTCTCTCTCTTTCACACACAATCATGCAAACACACTTACATATTCAAAAGTGCATGTACAAGGTTGAAGGGTATACTCATCTGCTTTTGGGAGCCAATCCTGAAATCGGCTTCGGGCTAGCCTCTTTTTCTTTGTTCTGCAATCTCTCATTGAACATTTTACTACTCATTGTCAAGGACATATTGGTATCCACTACAGCACTTGCTAATAGGAGTTGAAACTTTTTTTGATTTTAACAAACTTAAACATCAATAACTTCATGAGCATACAAAAGACAAAAAACTACATCTCAATACAACTTTTTCAAAGTAATCTCTACACTTCTACACTGTTTGCTCCTCTCTGACCTGTTGTTATTACAGACATGTCTGAACAAGCCACAGCCCCTCCACTCGTCCATAGACTCGTGACATTTACCCTGTGATGGTCTGTGGGCTTGTGGGATATGATGTTCATTAAATGCAGCTAAAAACGGAAATATTCAATAAACAGCAATATTAAGTCCTTATCTAGACATATGAATTGAACCACAGCACATACTGAGGACAAAGGCCATGTTCCAAGCCTGGATTTTTGTTAAATGTCATGTGATTTGGAATGAGGTTTTATTATTTCAGAAACTCTCTATAGGATGCAGAATAAAGCTGCGCCACTTAACTTTTTTTTTTTTTTTTACATTAAAGGGGACATGCTTTTTGGGATTTTTTGTTATTTATATACTGTTATGATGTCATATGTCTATGTTTAATGTAGTCAAAGTATCAAAGTTGATGTGATCACATGTAAAAATGCTCCCTGAAAGTCAAAAGTGAGGACTTACACCTGTAGTTTTTGTTTGTGAGGTTGTTGCTAACATTGTTCCGCAGGTTGTTTGCGTTGTCCACTCGCATATTTCAGGTCGGCATCGGGATTTGAGCTTGGATATGTGCGGATGTATTTGGGAAGTTTTGAGTTAAGAACAAGAAATATAGGTGAAATCCTACTAATAATAATTGTTTAACAAATCAGAACAGAGTGGGCTAGTCAACAGGGGGTCCTTAAAGAGACAACAGCTCAAACAGCCTGGTTCAGACAGAGGCTGAACTGAGGAGCTGTGTACAGAGCCAGTATGAGATTAATAAAGAGTTTTATGAACTGTAAATGTTGCAGATATACACCAATACAGCCCCAGAATGTAGGTCTGGAAATGTGCTTGATCTGTTGTAAAGTCAAAGGGGTCACTTGTAACAACAAATCAATTATCAGCCAACGCTGCAATTAGCCGTTCAATATTTTGGTTTTCCAGCCCATAAACTTTGATCACACCAAACCTGTTTCCAGCTGCAAGCATTTCTATATGCTTCCTGCCCAGAACTAAAGAGCTTAAAGTTATTAGCTGCTGGAGTTAGCCTCTAAAGAGTCAGAGCTTTTCATGAAGAGTTGGACGTCAAAACAGAGCTACAAGGAGAGTGAATACTAGACTTGCATTTGCCAGGTGGCCAGATCTGCAACCCGTGTTGTATTTTCAGCTTAATCTACTGCTTAATCTAAGTGGTCAAACAAATCAATGGATGCAGCTTTAAAGGCAGGAAATGTCTGTTTCATTGTCATTGTCTGTTGTCCAGCTTTGTGTTTTTCATTGATCAGGTACCCCTAAAATCCTAAACTTTTCTGAGATGTCAAAGTATGTTTTAGAGCTGTATTTCAGGCAGGGACAGTCAGGGAGTCTAAATAGTTCTCACACGCTATTTTACATTAAGTGACCTCATATATAGTGAACCTCTGAAAGGTTACGTTGGGAATTTGCAATGCCGATTCAGACATGTGGAGTAGTCACAGCTAAGGATGCACCCATTCACACTGTAGTCACAACCAGTGGCTGTAGTAATATTATATTTTATGTCCATACTGCATACTATGCTGCAATCACAGGTCATCCATCTATGAATCAGAAAAAATGCCAAATGTATAAGAAGATGGAGAGAAAAAAAACCCACCACCAACTATGACCATACAGCGGCTTTGTACATATGACTACAGTATACCAGAAAAATCATCCACAACTGCATTTATTGTATTATATCATTTTAAGCTACAGTTTAAAAATAAATATTACAACAAAAAACCCAGAAAAGTTATAAAAGCATTCTGACATAGTTATGAAATGTCATACATTTTACATGAGGGCCACAGTGGGAACCTGTAAATGTCATTTTAGTTTGTTTCATTGCTATTTATCAGTCCTCCATGTCTTGTCTGCCTCCTTAGTATTCTGTCTTGACTGTGTTTCCGTGTGTGTGTTTTTCATTTTGTTTTCTCATCAGACTCTCATTCCTCTGCCCATCTGTCTTCCCACTTTTCTACCAACTTAGGTCTGTTATTCTATATTATCTTCTTTTGTCACCCTTTATATCTGTCTTTCTCTCTATGTGCCAGCTTTCCTGTCTGTCTGCCTACACTCTGTCTGTCTGTCCGTCTGTGCTCACTGCTTTACTCTTGTGTATTTGTTGATTTTGCTCTCTGCCTGTCGGCTTACTCTGTTTTTCCTTCTCTGTGTCAGTGTTTCTCCAGCTGTCAGAGTTTCTCTCTTTCTGTAAGTCCCTTTGTCCCTTTCTCGCTCTCTCTTTCTCTCTCTCTCTTTCTCTATCTCTCTTGCTTTCTCTCTCTAGCATCATCTCTCATGTGTGCATGCGTGTATGTGTGCTCTCATGGTGTGCATGTTAGCCTGGTGGCTGAGCTGTGCTGGTGTGTTTGCTTTACAATCCAACACTGTGTTCACATACAGTATATGTGATTATATGTCTGACTCATTATTGTCTTCCTGTTTGAAGGGTGAAATATTTTTCCGTGATGAAAAATATTTTTTAAGTCTTGTGACTTTAATGACAGATATTGGGAAGAAGCTGCAGCGAGGGCAGTGAAAACATCTTCAATATCTCAACCCTGATTTGCTCACATTGTGATAAAATGCTCTTGCCTTAACAGTTGATGTAGAAGAGGAATGCATACTTACTTTTAACAAATTTTAACTGTGTTTAACCCATGAATAGAGACTCTTACTAAAACTGAATATTACCATGTGCCTACTTTCCATGGTTGCACTTCTACTCACTACATATAACATTTCCAGACTGATCTTACTTGATCATTTTTATGCCTATATATGACAGTGTGAATGTTTGCATGACTGTGATTGTTTCTCAGGTCCCTTCAGAAGACTGGGGAGGTGGATACGGCGCAGGCAACGTTACCGACAGCGGAGGGGAGATTCCGTGCCGACGCATGCGAAGTGGCAGCTACATTAAGGCCATGGGAGATGATGATAGTGCTGACTCGGACACTAGCCCCAAAGCTTCACCCAAATCCACCCTGGTCGCTCAAAGGGATGCCTTTAGACGGTCTATCAGCATGGATCAAAGGTCAAATTCCACAAATGGAGTGTGTTTTTGTTAATATTAAGATACAAGACACTTGAGCTATACCCACTTGGTCAATGTTTGGTTTTCAATGAGTTGGGTGGGATTGCATTACTACCTATACACCTATGTAATGTTTCTGTAGAAAACCTGGTTGCTCTATTTTAAAGCTGACTGTTTTAAAGCTGACATTAATGCCATTAATACCCCTCCATTTTTTTTGTTGCATCTTAAAAGCAGCACCACATTCTTTGCCGTTACAACTCTTTCATTTTAACCACCTTTAGTGTTATAATTGTATTGTTACATTTATTTTAAAATTTTAATTTAGAGATGACTGTAAACCACTGAATCTTGAGATGAGGATTTTGTCACAATATGATATTATGAGAAAATAAGTGGAAATATTGAATTACTGCCCACCCATAGTATAAACACAACAGCAAATTCATACCTCTCCAAAAATAGAATAAATAAATACAAATAGAAAAGTAGCATTCATGTTCTTAATGTATGGATAAAGTATAGTATGGATACCTTCATGTATCCAAGTTCCTTGGGGACTGGGGTTTGTCATTGGACTCAAGAACTTTCAGCTATAACTGTAATGATTACAAATCTAAAATGGAAATACTAAAAATACTATAAAGTTATACTCACAGGTCAATCTCTAATTGCTTTGCTCATATAGACTGAGGACAATCTCCCAAATTTCCTTTTTAAAACTGAGTGAAAACAATTAGAGAGCTTAAAAAAACGTTGCATTGTAGAGCCAATCCAAAGTCTTTATGGCAGACTTTCATATTGGGGCAGTGACATGCAGTTCACTATAGAGGAGAATGGTTTCTGGTAAGGGGTGCTCTTGACAATATTTAATCAGGCATAGGTTTGTTAGCTGCTACTATGAAATGAATGAATTGCAGTTAGATGCATTGCAGCTTTTTTCCATTGACATGAAGGCAGCATTACAACACTTAAAATTACCTCAACTGGTATAATCATTGAACATTATGAGTGACATTTTATTAGATAGTTGTGGTTCAGCAACTAGTCTACTGTGTGTTTTGACAGAAATAGAGCAAAGATTTTACATCAGTGATAGGGAGATAAGTATTGGTGTCATCACAAACTGTAGTTGTTACAGTCATCAGTAATGCTGCTTATATTTGTGTTTAATCCAGGTACTCATGTAAGCAGTGTACAGACTCCTATCCTAACAGCCGAACCACACCCAAAACCCACACCCGCTCCCGCAGTTACACCCGCTCCCTGACCAGCGCACAGGTAACAAAGGTTTGGTTTTTGGGGATGTAGGTTTCACATTTTGCATTAACCAGCTGTCAGAGCTTGCCCTAACTACTTTCTTCTTTCTGTGCAATATTAGTATTCATGTATACGACTAATTTCAATTCAACTGTGCAATATACACTGTCGCCCATACAGTTGGAATAATTTTGTTTTCAGACACAATCCTCTGTTTATTCCTATTTAAATTTTCATTGTGATATGTTTGGAAGAGATTGATTAATCAAGTTTTGAGAAGATATCCACTTTATCTGTCAAGAATGAATCACATTGTCACAATCATTTCATGGGAAGAGGTAAAAAGTATTTTATTCCAACTTTATGGGCAACAGTGTATATATAATATATACATATATTTGTCTTCACTTTAATCTTTTCAATAACTATCATCTCTGTTGTGCTGTAAATAATGTAAATAATGTCACAATTATTATTATTTTTTATTATATATTTCTACTATTATCAGAAATGTTTTTCTACTTATTTATTGTTCTTTATTCTTTCTTATTGATGCTCTTCTATTTTTACTGTCCATTTGCTGCTGTAATACTGCAAATTTCCTACTACTAAAGGAATATCTTATCTTATCTTATCTTTCACCCTCATCCTTCAGCTGGGAGACACGTTGAACCGTCAGTTTGAGGCAGTGTGTGAGACCATGTTCGGGGAGGTGGAATCTCAAGCCGTCGAGGCCTTGGATCTTCCGGGGGTGTTTCGCACTCGCAGCCACAGCTACGTCCGCGCCATCCAGGCCGGCTGTTCCCAGGACGACGACTGCCTCTCCGTCTTCTCCATGTCGGGCCCCCAAGGCAGCATCAAGGGCGGGGCCGGTGAGTGTTTATGTGTGATTCCATCTGTGGTGTCTTGTGTGCGAGTGTGAGAAGGATGTGTGGTCGTCTTTGGTGTGGTGGCAACCTGGTGGGAGACACAGTTGGACAAGCCAGTGGGAGAAGGAATTTTATGACAGCCTGTGTCTGCTTACCTCAACAAAACAAGTTTATGCACTGACACACTCACACACACACACACACACACACAAGCAGTGCACAGCTGTATGCAATGTGTGCGTCGATTTTTAATTTTCAGCCTTCTTCTGCTTTGTTCCCTCAATTCCTATAATTTCTATCCCAGCTTTCTGCTCTTCTGCAGCTCTTTCTTTGTGTTTGCATATATTGTGTGTGTGTGTGTGTGTGTGTGTGTGTGTGTGTGTGTGTGTGTGTGTGTGTGTGTGTGTGTGTGTGTGTGTGTGTGTGTGTGTGTGTGTGTGTGTGTGTGTGTGTGGCCTTATTTGTAAGTTATTGTGAATGCTCTTTGTTCTCTGTCATCTTGGTGCCTCCCTCTGTCTCGTCTCTGTATCTCATCTCCGCCATCATCCTCTCTGGTGTGATCCCAGGTTTCTCGGGTTCAGGAACAGTCGTGATTATGATGATAGCTCAATGTCTTCAGCTGAAAACATTTGTTCAAAAAACATTTGTTGTGTTGGTTGAGCTTTTTGTCTCCTCTCTGATATGTTTGGTGTAATCTACACCCTTTTTCTCTTGCTCAAGCGTAATATACAGTACATCTGCAGTCATTTGTGATTGCGTGTGTCGGTTCAGTAGACTGCAGAGCCACTCTAGTGCTTATATGACTAAATTTTCCAGGATCAGAGCAGCAACCCCCCCCCCCCAGTGAAGTGTCATGTACATCTACTTACATCCACCTATATACATACATGCTGACATGTTGGAGGTTAGACCTTCATGGTAAGGATCTTTGTACTCTGAGACAAGCTGGGTGATGATGAAGGTGCTTGGAAAGAAATGCATTAGTTTGATCCTTTATTCAGTGGGGGGGGGGGTGCGTATACATTTAATCGAAGCTATGAAGGAGGAGTAAGAGACAGAGAATCTTCTGGAAGAAAGCGTGCGTCTCAGTTTAATATTTCTATCAGGAAATTGCTTCATCTTCTTAAGAAGCGGAGTTAAGTTAGCTCAAGGGAAAAGGTTTTCTTTTGTCACTTCTATCATGTCTGTCTTTTCCACCCCTTCACTCCCTGCCTCTCACTGAAATTCACACCAAAAGCTGATGTTTGGTGAGAAGAAATTGTGTATTTGAGTTGCATTTACATCTTGCATTACTATTATTTCTTAATGATTTTGTTTTCTCTTTGTCTCCCTGTATTGGTTCACTCTCTTTATATCTTTTTCACTCTCACTCACTCTTTTCACTATTTCTTTCCTTTCACCTTCTCCTTCCAGTCTGTCCCTTTTGTAAGTATCCATCTCCCCTGCTCCTTGTTGATATATTACCCATTTTAACAGCCCACTATGCCTCTCTTCCTTTCTCCCGCTCTTCTCACACTTCAGTCTTTCCTTATCGCAAAGGTGCTCCTCCCCCACTCCCACCTCGCATGTCCAAGTCTTCACTCTCAGTGCGAGCCCAGAGCAGCACCGAGTCAACCCAGGACGCTTACTTCCAAAGCAGCGGACAGTTGGCTGCAGGCTCAGGCCCCGGGCGCCCCAAACAGCACAGCAACTCCGTGGACCTGGGCGGCTCTGATGGGCCCTCGGGTCGCTCCTCCAGAGGCGGCTACTACATCGCCACGGGGCCTGGACGTTCTCGGCAACACAGTAACTCGGCAGAGAGCCTGGATGGGGTCAGGGGTTCGCGGGAGCTGGTGCCCTACGGAGGGGGCCCGGGAGTTGGGGTTAGGGCCAAACACAGCAGCTCAGCTGACAGTTTGCTGGAGGGGCCGCCGAGGCCGGCCAGGGAGAGGGATGGCAGGGTTGGGGGCAGCCTGGGGAAGTCAATCTCTCTGCCTCAGAACAGCATCGTGTTGAGTAAAGCTGGAGGACAAGATGAAGGACGTGATGGGAGAAAGTGGAGGCCATCCATAGCTGTGCAGGTAAGAAAGGAAAGTTTTATTCAAAACTGAACAAAACCTTTTTTTTTTAAGTTGATACATTTCTACAATCTGCAAAATATCACAAAACGGTGAAAAATGCTAATCACAATTCCCGAGAGCTGTTGTTCAAATTGCTTATTTTTTCTAACCGACAGTCTAAAAAGATATTAGTTTGCATTGATATGAAACTGAGAAAATCAGTAAATCCCTGCATTTGTCAAACTGAACCAGAAAATCTGTGGCACCTTGTTCATTTTATTGTTGATTGACTTATTTCAGCTCCTTAAATTGTGCTGAAATAAAAATACAACCCATAGTCTTGCCGATAGTAAGATCAGAAGCTCTGCACCACTCTCACGGTTGTGTGACAGTCATGAGTCAGTTATCAGGTTAGCATAAAGACAGAAGAAATTTGCTTATTCACTTTCTTGCTGATTGTTGAATAAGAAGATATGAGCACAGTGTGTACGTCTGTAGCTTAGTTTAGCATAGCATAAACTGGAAGTAGGGGGGAAACCGTTCTGAAAGAAACAAAATCAACCTGCCAGCACCTCCAAGGCTCACTAATTAACATGAAAGTAACATTAAGTAATTCTGTTATTACCCCACAAAAAACTTTTTGAATGTGAATGTGTTTACATTTGACCTTTAGAGGTGCGAGTCGGCAGATTTTTTGTGGACAGAGCCAGGTTTCCAGTATTTATGCTAATCTAATCAATTTACTGTACAGACATGAGAGTGATATTGATCTTCAATGACAAAAAAGCAAAAATGTGTGTCTGCCAAAATGGCCAACTAATTTGTGGTGTATGGCATCAGCAAACACCTCCATGCTCTGACTGTGCAGCTTTACGGCTTCTTCTGTTTCAGGTGGACAGCTCGGAGACTCTGTCAGATTCAGACGCAGAGGGCAAAGCTCTTACGGAGGTCCACTCTATAGGAGTCCAAGTGGAAGATGACAAAAGGTAATGGGAACACATCGAAAAACAGGGGACAAGTTTTTCATTTGGAAATCTTGTCACAAGTTGACCTGTTTATGTTGCCTGACATTTAAGTTCAGTCTTAATTATGGACACAAACTAAGATGCGTCTTTGTTTATTCACTCATTTATCACTACCCCCAAAATATGTGGCTTCATCAAGAGCTTTTGGTCTGCCTACAATAATTTATGTGAATAATTTTAATATATAATTTGAAAAAGCCTTCATCTCCTGGGCATCCAACGGTGCAGCCACCTATGGTTGATTTCTAGGCTAGATCCTATTATTTCATTCAACATTTCATCAGACATCACAGCATGAACTCAATAGCTCTTTGTTCCAAGAATGTCTTGTTTTTTCGCCATTAGTGACTGTAACCATGACTACTTCCAATCATACACTCGACATGACTTTCACATGTGATGCAGCCTTTCTCCTAATTAGATATCAAATTCACACGCATGCTCGCAAGCACTCACAGCATCGCATACTCCCAAACCTCAGGCTGTGTGTGATCATGCACCTGTTAACAATATCCCCCACCTCATTTAATCATCAATGATGACAGAAGTGCAAGAACGGTTATGTGAGTCACACCTCATAACACAGCAAGGATGGATGAGGGGAGGTGGGGTATGAACTTGTAATAGAGTAAACACTCATCACTGAGTCCATTGAAATGACATTTAAATACACTGATGCGTCATATGCCAGAAGATTTAGCGGTACTTATCACAAACAAGTGAGTAGAAGTGACTGCAGTGACAGCATGACTATCTCTGGTAAAATGGGAATGTGCAATTGTTGGAAGAAGAACAAAGATATTTTGAGAAAGGCTGTTGCATGCGATACTTTGTGTGACTGGATGGCTGTGGGCCTGTCGTGACTCCCTGTGTTGCAGACGGGCTCGTTTCAAACGCTCAAACAGCGTGACAGCAAGCGTGCAGGCCGACCTGGACCCCGAGGGCTTCCCGGGGCTCAGCATTGCTGTGCCAACACAGGACAAGAGTCTCCAGTTTGGCTGTTCCTTCCAAAGGCACTCGTCAGAGCCAGAGTCAGCAAGCCAGTACACAGAGTGCCACCGTACCGTCCACACACAGGGACAGTGGGCCTACAGAGAGGTAGGGCTGCAGCAATGATTTAATCCTTGATTAAATGTAATCTGTGGAGATTTATTGTAAACAAAAGATACTATGTGTTTACATTTAGAATTTTTTTTTTTTATCCCTGAGGTTAAATAAACGCGTTGAATATATTTCCTTATAAAACATTTGCAAAGCCATTTTTTATTGAGTGCATTTTTTGATATATCCATGTTTGCTAGCTTGTAGGATTTTTCCTACCACATTAGCGCCACCAACTGTGAATCATTGGAATAGCATGAAACCTTCTGCAGGGATGTATACAGTGTGTATTGTATACTTATACATGTATATGACATAAACAAATCAGACAGGGACTCCCTGATTAGAACATTGCTCCATAGTGCCTCTAATGGCCAAAAACATCACAGGGTACCTTTAAAAAAATTCTAAAAGTTTTCTAATTAACATAAATTAAATACTGTAAGACTTTAACTCATCTTTTTTACAAGAAACTAGTGATAAGATTAAAAAAACATAAAAGACCAAGTGGAAAAGTATTGCACACTCAATTAATTCAAATATGATTTTTTTTGCTGAAATATCTTGACAAAAAAATGTTGAAATAAAAATTATAATAAAATAAGAGTATCAACAAAAGTGACATTTTTAGATCAAGAATAATAAGCAGTAATTTATGTTGTCTGAGACATTTGGTGATTTAATGTCAAAAATATAATCATCACATTTGCCAAATAATACTATATTTGTTTTTAATTATTTATCACAGTGCTCCATTGTTGACGGGGTGGCTGTTAGGTGGTGTGACAGTTCTGGGAGGGATTAAACTACATTTTATAGACAGATGAAGACGCTAAGATATAATCCTGTTATCACATGGCCAACAGTTTTCTTTCTTGTTATCCCAGGACTTTATCCAGAGTGGCTACACCACTGAGGTCTGTCCAGCAGACCCACACCCCCACCAGCACCCGCACTTGCCTCCACGTTCCCACTCCCCACTGCCCATCACCTCTGAGCGGGCCTGGGCAGGGACGCCGTCCCTGGAGGGCCCCCGGAGCCTGCCTGACTCAGGTCGGGCGTCACCTTGCATGAGAGATGGAGAGTTCTTCTTGCGCCTGCTGCAGACAGAAGTGGAGAGGATGGAGGGCTGGTGCCAGAACATGGAGAGAGAGGCAGAAGAGAACGAATTACCAGAGGAGGGTGAGTTTGGGAGAAAGGTGTGGATGATCATGGATGAAGACAGTTCTTGGGTTTCTCACGTCCAACACTACATCTACATGGTTTTTCACTCTAGTTCTCGAGCTGATCCGTAATGCAGTTGGCAGCGCCCAGATGCTCATGTCTCAGAAAGTCCAGCAGTTCTTCCGCCTCTGTCAACAAAGTGTGGTGAGTATTGCATTCAAAATCACGTCAACACACATCACATATGGTACACAGCTTTACAGAGATTCATTGTTGCCAAAGGCAAAATTAGCTTTTTTCTAGAGTCACGTCTCCAGAAATTTCATATGATTTTTTTGTCTTCACACCCATTTATACATCTTTTACACACCTTTTGTTACTTGTTTATTACATATCCCATCTCCCTGCCCATCCAGGATCCATCCGCATACCCCCAGCCCACCTCTCAGGACCTGGCAGGCTTGTGGGACCTGCTCCAGCTCAACATAGAGGACGTCAGGGTCAAGTTTCAGGACCTCCAGAGGCTCAAGGAGTCTGGTTGGAGGCTCCCACCTGAAAAGAAGGTGAGAGGTCCAGGGGTCCAAACAGCCTTGGTTTCCCTTCAGCACTCCCCCAGAGCTAAGATGGCAGTGTGCAGAAGAGTAGCGCAGATGGTCGTGCCCTCCAAGCCTTTGCAAGCTGTGAAAGTACAGAGCAGCAAAAGGAACTGAGCTGAGATGCCCATGACTGTGGAATCTGCTAGAAATTGTTCGAAATGCATATCAGCGTTTTTAGACAAAAGAAAGTACTTGCCAATTAGATTATTTTCTCTTAAGGTTAGGTTACTAACTGAACAGCTAAATTATTCTTGATAGTTTAAGGAGAATTAACAATTGTTTCTCTTTTCTTCTTTTTCTTTTACCTTTTGTGTTCTCCCATTTCATTTTCCTTTTTTTTTTTTGCTGATATTTTTTTGTTGATTTTGGCTGTTATTTGTTTGTTGTAATGTCTCGGTTCATGATTTTTCCTCACTTGAATTTTACCCTTTTTGTTGATGGTTTTACTCTTTGGTTTCTCATTCTCTTCTCCCAATATGTCCACTTTTCTGCATGGGATCCCTCTCGTACAAACCATTTTTTGTACACAATAACTCCACTGTCCGTTTTCATCTTATATCTACGTCTCAATGTCACCGGGCTAGGAGGATAAGAAGCTTCCTCCTCCCTTACCAAAGAAGCCAGCAGGCGGGGTGAGTGGCAGCCTTCGGGCCGATAGCGTCGGGGATGTGGGGGCCGGAGTTGGGTCAGGGGGCCTGGTGGTGCCTCGTGTGGGTGGACATACCCTACCCATCAGGGAGAAGTCCCTGGACCTCGGGGACCGTCAGAGGACAGAAGCGAGGAGGAGGCTGCTGCAGACCAAGCGTACTGCCTCCTTCAGGCAGAACTCGGCCACGGAGAGTGCCGACAGCATCGAGATCTACATTCCCGAAGCCCAGACTCGACTCTGAACACCAAACAGAGGTGTCTCATTTTCACCTTGCCACTCACCCTCACCCCTGCAAAACTGACCTGCGCACTAATCTCCGTCCTTTTCTGAGCCCAGTTTTGGATCCCCCTGCAGGTCATTGCTACCTTATCCTCTATCCTCCCCTCAGCATCTCCATCAGTACACTTACCACTACTACAAATTCAGTCCACCTGCTCATAAAACAAGCAATGACAGCCATTTTAGTGTCTTTAAAATTGGACATACTACTGATACTGAGGCCTAGACCGGGAATGGTAGCTAGCGTATATGAGTTACAGACTTTTTGAGTCTCTGATTTTCTCTTTTTTTTCATTTTGGCTCACAACAAACAAGAAACAGTTCACTTTTTATAGCAGTAATCAGTGGAGGTTCACGCAGTAGTAGCATGCCTGTGCGTGTTCACCTAGCACTTCTCCATCACTGAAAATAAAGGGCTTAACAGGCACAACACTTCTGTGTGAGGAGATGACAGACTCTCCTTGTTTGGATCCCTGTTGCCATCTTCTGAATGAAACTCTACTATAACGCTATATTTGTTGGGTTTCCGAATCACCACAAGATCTATCCATACTCTTCCCCGACACTATCCATATGGATGACTAAACATGGATGAGTTCTGACCATCAGTTTAAATGCCCTTGAAGTCAGATGTTTGGTAATCCCCAAAGAACATACTCCAAGCATAGTCAGCCAACTACAGCTAGCACCTTTCACACGGGTGCCATCTATCCACCACCCAGTCAAAGAATATGGATTTTTCTCTTTCTCTCTTTCTCTCTCTCTCTCTCTCTCTTTCTCTCTCTCTCTCTGTCTATGTCTCTTCTGCGCTTTCTTAGCCTTCATTCCTCACATCCCGCCTATCCATCAACTACCCTCAGCATTCAGCAGTGAGGCTGTTTGAATGCGCAAGTGCTATTTGTACATAGTGTGCACACTCATGTTTGCCAAAAGGAGCGCTTGCAGTGTTGCATCACAGCCTTGACAGCTAGAGAGCATCACAGACAAAACCCAGAGCCGTTTGCTTTTTATGTAGTCTTTCTGAAGTTTCAGTGTTCAGGGGTGGGGTTGCCGGGAATTTTTAGGGGAATATATTATGGTGGCTTTTCAGGACTCTACTGAGGAGGCCCCCATTTCACTGTGAGACTATAGCACCACCAAGTGGTCAAATGAGGACCCAAACCAACATCAGTGGTCCTTAAGAGAGTTATTTCCACCTCAGTCAGGAATTAACAGATGCCCTGATGAAACAGCCATGAAAGAGGATGTTTTTTGCATAATTGAGAAGATCAGGCAGCGGATCACAAAATAAAGAGTGAGAGCTGCCAACGTATTCAGTAGAATCCACTTGCCTAACTTCAAGTACAATCCTCTCAATTTCACACTTTACTGATGATAGAAGGAATTATTTCTCCGATTGAAAGAAAACAAAAGGAGGCACGACACTCATTCAGTTTAGCTCCCCTCCAAACCCCCCTTCCAAAGAGTCATCAGTGAGAGGAAACCACCCGTTGTGAAATAATAGAAAAGAAGCAACTTAATAGGGTTTGGTTCGGTAACACGTTTTTATGAATGGAATTGTACTGTATGTTTGTTGCACTTTGTATTCCTTTCCTTTTTCTCTTCATTTACTTCCTGAAATCATAGATGTGACGTTTCCACTGAACAAAGTGTAGCATGATTTTAAAAGCTTTGAGGGGAGTCATTTTAAACTTTATGTCAGAACACACTTCTGATTTAAGTATTTTGTATGGCTGTTGCGTATAGACGTGTGTGTGTGTGTGTGTGTGTGTGTGTGTGTGTGTGTGTGTGTGTGTGTGTGTGTGTGTGTGTGTGTGTGTGTGTGTGTGTGTGTGTGTGTGTGTGTGTGTGTGTGTATGTGCCATTGTGAATGCATTGGTAGTGTGAATATGAAGGGCTGTGTTTCAGAAGGGACGTGATGAAGCCCAATGAATACTAAAAAGTCCAAATTAGCCATTTTAATGAAAAAACAACACAATATAATCTTTTAGCATGACCTGTTTTTTTTTTTTTGTTTTTTTTCTTTTCTAACATTTGGATGGAATGTGTTGGAAAAATGGGATATTTTAATGGGAGATGTATATTTTATAATATAATCTACATTTCTAGATTAGTAGAAATTATTGAGTACAGTATATGTACAAAAAGCATATATCAAATGTGAAATATTTATATAGTATTATAATGATAGATTATAGCATTGTGTGATACTACAGCTATGTGGCATATCCAGACTCAGTACATGTGAAAAGAACAAATGATTATTATCTTCAGTTTGTGAGTGCTGGGCCACGTTCACAGGGTAAAACTGGCAATAGTGTTAATTGCCAAGTATGCTCCTCCTTAGGCCTACTGTATATCTGTCTGTGGTTCTAACAACATATACTGCTGTATCCCCCTCCTTTCACCCTTTTCTCTTCTTCCCTGTATTTCCTCTTTAGAACCAACTACATGTGCCTAACCAGCTATATGTGGAGGTTTCCTTTGAACACAGTTTACAGTATATATAGAAAGATGTGTAAATAGAAAAGTATAAAATCTGCAGAGAATAGTGTTAACAAAAATGTTTTTATTGTACTGACATGCCATCCTTTGTCTCCCTCACTTTCACTTGCAATACATAAGATACACATAAGACTGGCAGATTTTTGTTGACGTGAATACTGCATGTTTTATGACAACCTCTTTGAAAGATTAAGCAGAACCTCGTTTTTGACCGGCAAAAGGAAAGCAAATTTTGTAGCTTATAAACCTTTTTGTGGTTGAAAAAAAATTGAGATTTTACAACTGAGTTATTTAAATGATTCACTTATTTGTATAAAGATTATATCCTTGGAGGACAATGATACTGGCAACCTTGAGACCGCAATCTCAACAGATCAATAAAACAACCTCCCATGTAAAACAAGTTACCCTGGAAATGGAAAAAAAGGAGCTGAGATTCAGACATCGTGCTAAATTCATTTACAGAAGTGTGGGTTGCAGAGCAACCTTTTATCCCCTCGTCTCCTCTTTTACCCTCAAACTTGATGACATCTCAGTGGTGTTTGACACAGCCCTCATCAAACAAAGCACAAAGACCTGCTTTTATACTGTTATTCCACTGTGAAGGACTCTTGACTCCCCCCTCACAGTCTTCAAACCTACACACTGCGGGTTGGCAAGGTCTTTCCATTACGAGTCGGCCTTGAGGGAGGAAAACCAGGATTCAAAGAGGCTTGAATATTTATCCACAGTAGCAACTGCTAGGCTACTTCTTGCTGACTTTCTCCTCTATACTTTTTATCACAAGTTGAGGTGTTAGCCAGCCACCTTGCCTTGAAACAGGTCCATTGTAAACACACTTTTGGTGGTTTTGATTTCCATATTTTGAGTTGTGTATTTTACCTATCCATCTGTCCTATATCTGCACAGTATAAACAGGGGCCTCAGCTAAAAAATAGCACCTGGTAGTGTATAACTGTACAAACATGATCCAAGCACTCACCAACACAACAGACTATGAACCCTTTCACCTCTTTCTAGAAGTGCAAAAACCCCACATGGACATCCAGACGGACAAGTCAACTCCGAGTACCTCAGTTTCTAGCAGCAGTGTCTCCAACCCTGACCCAGGCCACTGTCCTCAGGGTATTCTATAACACCACACAACCGATGGACCCTGAAAATACAGGACGAGATCAGCCCTGTGGGAATGTTGTCCATATACCCTGAATGAAAGGGGAAATCACTCGTTTGAGCACAGATTCTCTTGTAGCCATTTTCCAAGATTGGAGAGCACCAGAGTCACAAGCAGGAGGTGGTGGATGAGGCAAGCGCTCAATTGTAGCCAATGTGTGTGTGCTGTATATTGTGCATCTGCAACAAACTGGAGCAGGAGGGATGTAGCAGATTTGAGTTTTAGTTATACAAACATTTATAAGAGGCAGAGCTGCTCTGGAGGAAAAAGTTAAGTCACTGGTTCAGTGAAACCTCAGTGGGAGAAGCCAAGGAACCAGTTTTTTTCTGGTAGAGTAACTTGTATAAAGTTATAATCCTTAAGATTTCAGTCCTGGTTGATCTGGCGGCACCTGTGTTTACTTTGGGTCAGAAATGCAGTTTAACTCGGCAACAACCATTGCCTGAGCAGCTACTTTGTCTGAAATACGACAGAGGAGCAATCTGTGTAATTACAGTGTAGGCAAAAAAACGTATGCTGCTTTGATAAAGAGGTCACTCAAACATAAGAGCAATCATGATCTGATTTTGTGCCACACACATCACAAGTACTTTTCCACAACTGTCATCTGGAGCTCTTGATCTAACGGCTCACTGTGGCTACTGTACTTCAATTACTCTGTGTGATATTTTAATATGATTTGCTGTAAGAAAGAAAAAAGGCCCAAAATAGCAGTTGTCTTAACTTGTAGACCTACTTTTCGCTTAGTGCTAACCACTGTGACAAATATATTGCATGTCTTGTGTCTGCTTCATAATAAAAGCTGCCCCATATTGTGGCAGTTGAATGCTTTCAGCATGAACATGCAGTAGTGGGAAATGTTGAGTTTGCGTAGGCAGTAACTTAAAGGACCAGTGTGTAAGATTAAGTGCCATCTAGTGGTGAGGTTGCAGATTGCAACCAAGTGAATACCCCTCCCCCTCCCCTTCCAAGTGTGTAGGAGAACATGCATAGGCCGTGAAACTTGGATTGTCCGTTCAGGCCTATTGTAGAAACATGGAGGTGCCACATGTTGGCCTCCATGGAAGAGGACCCTCTAATATGCTAAATAGGCTCATTCTAAGTTAATGAAAAGACAACGATTCTTATCTTCAGGTAATTCAACGCTAATTAAAACATACTTATGAATTACTGAATTATATTCCATTTTTGCTGAAAGACTCCCTCTAAATTCTACACACTGGCCCTTTAACACAGCTCAGCTACAAAATGTAGGGGTTGACAATAAGCAGTGAGGCTAATATCAATAGGTAAAATATCACCTGGTTACATGCATCCACCATTTGCTGTGAATCTCTCCTACTTAGGTAGGCAATTTGGATCCAGCATGGTAGTGGCAGACTCCATCCCTAACAATGAAAACTGATATAGAGAGGTTATTACAGAATATAAATATATTGGATGGCTATTGCTGGAAAAATGCAGGCCATAAATAGTATCAGAAACAGGATTTGAATTTAAGAAAACTTTAAGGATTATAACTTTAAATGATTTACACTTTAAGACAAATTTTAAAATGTATTGTTCTCTCAAGAGGTTTTACTTACATTTACCTCCAGAACAGCTGAGACTCGAAAATAAATTTAACTGAAACTCCAATGTGCCTTTAGCACTGAGGTGTAATTGTGTCCATATGTGTGTGTGTGTGTGTATTTACACTGTAATGTTGCTTTACAGTTCATACACAGGTAACCATGTGGTTCAGAAACAACTGAGCAATTACTGTGTAATTAACAAAAAAAAAAAAAAAAACCTCACGTTTACAAAATTGTAAATACCTGTTGCCAATGGACATTGCTCTTCTCAATATTACATATATTGTTATTACAGTATGATTACTATGATTATTGTCATTAAAATGATTCATATTTGCCATCACTCTCATTAAATGGTGTTGTCAGTTACAGCTATGGGTAAACATTGTTCTGTATTCAAGGGCGAGTCTTGTGTACGATAACAAAAAATAGCTTAATCTATGATGACAAGTCTTAAATCGCTGCTACTATGGAGATGGATTAGAAGAGAAGCAAACTGACATTAACTCTGGGAAGACATTTAACTCTGGGATCAATGATGGTCATTCTTATGAGGAGTGTGAGATCGCCAAAAGAGGAAAGTAGTTAAGTGTTGAATAGATGGACTTAACAGAAGATCCAAACACAAGACTTTCTTTCTCCATGTGCTTTTATTCCACTCGGAACTTTTAGTTCTGCCAGAGGAGGAAAACAACATGAACATCAAACTGATACAGACTCTTCACTCTCTGTATTCTACTCTATAATGTAGCAAAAGCAAAATAGCCCCTTGTTCTCTAATCTCTTCACATCTCTTTCATCTTTCTTGTATTTCTCACTGAACACAATGATTTTTAACCAGACGGGTTTGATACAGCGAGCTTTTCTGTCTTTAAGCTCAGCTTTATTCTTGAGTTCTCTTGTTTTATACATGTTTGATTCAGTGCCAAGACAACATATTGTACATACAAACATTCAGTGCTTTCTTTTTTTTTTTTTTCTTCTATGAAAAGAATTGACTGGAGCATATAGCAATAGTGATGCCATAAGATATGAACGTTTCATAATGGCACAAGTACCTAGATACACAAAATGCATGAGAACACCAAGGTGACCAGGAGATGCAGTCTAAAAATGTGTTGGACGGTGCTGGAGGGTGTTGCACAGTAAAGCATAAATCATGATTCAGTTTGTTGTGTTGTGGGTCTCATTTTGTACATACAAAATTTATTTATTGACCTTGTATGTTTTATGGATCTAGATGTGTCAAAGGAGCACGTCTGATAGCGCTGAAGCCCAGAGAGATGGCACACTGTGACGTGGTCTACCCCCAACACAGAATGTAACACTGTCAACGTTGTCAAAACATTTTCTAATGGCTAATATTATTACTATTAATATGATTATTATAAAGCTATTTTAGCGAGTTAAATCATGGTGCTGTGTCTCCTTTGTCTTTCTTTGTGTTGATTTTTGACTCCTTTGAATAGCCTGAACACTGAAAAACATTTTATCTCATGTTGAATTTTCAATTGAAGAGTCATGCTAGCAGCAATTTCAGGCTGTGCTTAGGCATAATATTGCTTTGAGCTAAATACGAATGCTAGCATGACAACATACAGGATATAACATTGCTGACATGTTTATGTTTATGTTTAGCAGGTATAATTTTACCATGTTCACTATTTTCAGTTACTGTTTCAGCATTCTAACATTTGCTTATTGCTAATCGGAATATAATTAGTTTTCCAAGTATTTGGACATAAACTGAAGTACAAAAATGAAAGTGGAATGTGAAAATGTTGACACTGAAACTCAAAAATGTCACCCTTACAGTAAGCACTAGTTCTAAGAAAGCGGTGGATGGACCAGCTGACATTGCTAACCCTCACATCAAAATCTGCCAGCAAGGTGAAATTATTTGTTTCCATGAGAGAGAGAAAAGGTTTTAAGGACCAGTGTTTAGGATTTAGAGGCATCTAGTGGTGAGGTTGTAGATTGCAACCCCCTGAATACCCCTCCATTCCCCTTCCAAGCATGTAGAAGAACCTGTGTTGGCCCTAAAACTCATGAACAAGACGAAAGGCCCTCTCTAGAGCCAATGTTTGGTCTGTCTGTTCTGGGCTACTGTAGATGGTGGTGCAACATGATGCTCCTAGGAAGTAGCCCCACTCCCTATGTTGATATAAAGGGCTCAGTCTAAGATATCGAAAAGATAACAGTTCTTATTTTCAGGTGATTATAAACTAATCAAAACATACTTATGGATTTTTATATTACATTTCTGCCAAGTCCATTCCACTACATCTTAACTTTAACTTTCCATTTTCTGCCTTATTTTAAAATACTGAATATATCTAGAATGGTATTATCTCATGCCTTTGATCAATACTCATTTAAGAGTGAATGCCAGACTAGGTGGCCTTCAAATTGACATTTTTTGCAGTGCAGGCATACCAATCTGGGCAGCATTTATCACAAATGGAAAACAGAGGTCATAGAATTTCCATTTCCAATTATGTCCTGTTTGCTTTCTCTGCCTGGATGAGCTTGCAATGCAAATACTGAGCAGACCATATACACCTATTAAGGAAAGGTGACCAAGAGGACAAATAACAATTTAGAGTCGGCATTCTGAGTCAAATGCAGAGTCCCCTTGGGTATCCTTCCATTTAGGCCCTAACCTAGATTGACATATTGAGGGGATATTTTTGTCTGTTCATGCCGTAGTCACGGCAAAGAACCACACTCACACATTTAGACTACTGCCACTGAATATAAAGTGTCAGCTGAGATTTAGCATGTTATGGTGTGCAAAAGTTGCCTCAAGGTGAGAGAATAAGTAGGTTGCAATCAAAAGTCAGCAGTTAGTAAAATATAAAGGTGTGGAAGTGGATGAGTAATAACCTACCAAGGCACTTTCTGAAAACAGAAGAGCTAACAAGTGTTACACAGAAACACCAAATAGGACCAAATGGTCATCCAGAAGTACCTATCTTGTTTCCAGTCGTGGCTGTACAGTGTAGTGTGGGAAAAGACACTCTCAGACTGATGAGACCTGAAGGATTCTTACAGTACCATCAGTCACAGAGGAGACAACTTGTCTGTTGACCTTGCTTTGAGTGATTGATAGATGAATCAAGGAAAGTGGACCTTGAACTAAAGTGTTTTAAAGTTTGCTTTGTTGTTCAGTACGATTCCAAGATGTAAAAACTGCTGACCTTGGTTGCTTACCCCCCAGTTTTTCCTCACTAACATTAACCTTTGAAATCACTGACATAACAAATATTTACCAGACATATCAAATCATCTTTTATTCAACCATTTTAAAAAGAAACTGCACAGCAGATTCCACTTTTCATTTAGAATCATTAACTCATTAAAAAAAAAAGAGCAAAAATAAGAGGAACTGAGACATTAAGTCTTCAGAGCACAATAATCATTGAAGAGGAGTGTTCTATTCTTTCATTTTGGTCAAAATACTGACCATTACACAAGCGTTGTCCCTTTGGTCATAGTGCACAAGCTTACAAACATAATAAAAACCTGAGTATGTCAAATTCTGAACATTCAACCATAAAGCTTCAGGCATATAAGGCTCACTGGACACCATCCAGTTTGAGTGTCCAGGCCTGACCGGGGGTGTAGGGCAGTTCAGGCAAAAGGACAGAAAGGCCACCATTTGGGTAGATTGGGGACCATGGTAAGGGATTAGAATTTCCCAACAAGGTCACCTGGACAAGAGACAAAGACCAGTGACACAGTGACACAATTCATGTTGTGGACTCGATATCATTCTTATCAAGGTTTTTATAATGTGTGAAGGCAATATTATCTAACATTATCTCAGTCTCTTTACCTTGGTGAGTGATGTTGTTTTGGGCTCCAACAGTTGCAATGTGGGCTTGGGGGGTTTGGTGGTCACAGTGGCATAAACAGAGGTCCCTTTAGATGTATACCTAGAAAAAGCCGAAACGATAATAATAATAATCTGCATTTCCATATTGAACCAATCAAACATGACCACAGTGGATATTTAGCTTTATTCTGCACTGTATCCCTAAAAATCTTAAACTGAGATCTACAGTTTTCAGTCAACTTATGTCCACTATACACTATGTAAATGTCACATCACGAGTTGCAATTTACAGTTTCAGCAAAAGATTTTTGACAAGTTTACACTCACTTATAAAAGTCCAAAACTACAAGATCACAGTCATGATTCATCTCTCCCTGCATCTTACCAGATTGGCATAGTGGTGTTCTCTGCCTGGACCCTCCAGGGTTTCGAAGCGTAGATGGCTTCCCCGTTGATCTCTAGCCAGGCACCAACTCCCCGGAGCCTCTCCTCAAACACTGCTGGGATCATCCCATCAGGAGTGGGACCCACATTCAGAAGGTAGTTACCTCCCAGTGCTACAGTGTGAACCAGATCCTGGAACAGGGGCGTAAATGAGCAGCAGGAGAGAAAGCAGTCACCTTCACAAGATACGTTACTGACTTTATTTTTGGTCAGTGTTTGCCAAAGTAAGAGGACACAATCAAGGCCAGAACATCAAAATGTGCATCTATTCACCTCATAAAATCTGTGTACAAGCGCAGAAATGGCCCCTATATGCATGAGAGTCAGTAACAGCCACAGATTTTTTGACCAATTTTATAATTACTCACCTCTATAATAGTGGGTAAGGTCATTAGTTCACTCATCTTCATGTTCCGACGATAGCCCCAAGACAACTTGTCTACAGATGTGCATTTCTCCCACTTGTGCTGGGGCAGCTGGCCTGGAGTATACTTGTCTTGACAGTTATAGTACCCGCCGTGTTTACAAGCACAGCCGGCTCCCCATCTGTCATTGGTCACAACTGTATCCTAAGACAAAGAATGTCTAATAAGTACATGTAACCTTGCAGAAACAATTAATAGCTGAATAGTTGTCATAAAGACACTTGCTTTAACAGGGCTTTCATTGTAGAGCCAGGCCAGGAACTGAGTGGAGTTCCAGTAGGTGTCAGGTGCTTCCCAGTCCCCATCAGACCAGATTACTTCAGGTCTGTACCTGCAAGACAAAAGAAAGCATGTTACGTTAATCTTTCCTTTTATACAGGCTTATTCAACCGAATGTGACTAAATTATATTTAGTATGTGCAATGAAGGAACAAGAACTGCAATTAACTGATGTAAAAATGTAGGCAATACACACCTTACAACCATGTTATAAAGCTCTGGCAGTAGTTTATGCAGCACAAACTCCTGTGTTTTGAAACTATTCTTCTTATCGTTTAGGTAGAGTGGGTGGAACCACTCATACAGCGAGTTGTAGAGTCCATAGTGCAATGACCTAAACAAGAAAATTGTAAAACTGTCAAATCTGCAAGATCAGGTGTAAGATTATTAAGCAAAATTCAAGCATTAAAACAAAGGAAAGTGAGCATCTGTGACGGTATCTTGAGTGAAATAAACAAATCCAGAAATTCAGCCACACAACACTGACTTTTAATTTTAACTACTCGTAATGTTACTGATAAGATCTCTGGAGTTGATGGATGTATTTTCTGCAAGAAGTAGGTTATTATGATAAAGAGTGAAATAGCGGGATATGAGGAATAGCTGACTTGATTATCAGGCTGTGTTACAATGTCGCTGACTAGCTGCTGTAGTAGCAGAATCAGTGATGAATAAACAGTGGTTAAAGTGAGGCGGTTAGTATTTATAGTTAAAATGTGATAGACAAAAAATCATTTAAAACATCATCACAGGACAAAACTAACATCATATTTAAATTTCAGGCATTGGGTGCTTGTTAGCTGTGATATGTCATTTAATTACTGAAAGAAAATACCTCCCATAGTGAATTAAGCCATCAGGTCATTTTTAAAGAAAAAGTAACCAATCAATCCAAGCATTTATGCCCTTTACATTATAAGGATACATATTTGTATAACCCTATCCTTACCCCTTTCAAAGAGTGGATGAGTAATTATTGAATATGGGTCACAATGACATGGATTATTTATAAGGTAAATTAGCTGTATTTATTTTTTTCCAGACACAATCAGGGTAGTAAACTATGGATCCAATGTCCGCATTTACACACCTCTTCTCACATGATGTCTCGCCAGCCAATCCATTATATAATAACAATGTGGCTAGATTTGTAGGTGAAGTCAAGCTTAATAAATACATGTTGTCTGAAAATGACACATTTACGCCTATTGTTCTCTTGGTCAGGACCCTTTTCAGCCTCTGGTACGAACATTTCCCATCCGGGAACACTGAGAAGCAGCAGAGACACGCTGCAAACTCTCAGGGGTTAGCTCTACTAACATAGTGAAAGATGTAGCCATAAGTTAGGAGTCAAATGATGATTAATATAAGTAGATGTTTTGGAAATTATTTAAAGATGTCTATCAACAAACCGGCTGAGCTACAGAAACTGAGGTGAGTTTACATTAGAGATTTGGTTCAAACAGAGCAGCACTCTCCAGGTTTCTATTATTGCATTTTAGTCTGAGATTGACATCAATTAAATAAAATGTAAACTATCTCTAATATCAGAGAACAATTCTCGCCTGTTATATAAGCAAATACAGAATTCACATATTCAATAGAGTAAACTTGTGCAGGGTCAGGCGCTTAATGTGCATGTGTGCATCAAAGTTAAAACCTAATCTACGCCACTCATATATGGCTTTGATTGTACTTGTGTGTTTGTGCATTGATTGTTATCAGGAGCTTCATAACAAAACATTTGATGGCCCACCGCTTGCGCACAGCCTCTCCCAGGTCTCCCACTAGGTCCCTGTGAGGACCATTATCCACAGAATTCCAGTTCCAGGAGTTTGGAGACCCCCAGTTAGTAAATCCTTCGTGGTGTTTGGCAGTCAGGACGACATATCTGTAATTGAGAGAGTGGATAAAATCAGAGGCGCCTCACACAATACAGAAAGTGAACGTGTTAACATTATTTTGATAGAATGTACTCACTTTGCACCAGAAGCCTTGAATATGTCCGCCCACTCTTCCGGGTTGAAGAACTGGGCATGAAACTGGGGTGCAAATTCCGGGTAACTGAACCCAGGCGGGTAATTCTTTGACATGTAGTTCACACACTTCTGGTCAGGAGGTTGTTGGCCCTGCCAGTGCCACCAGAACCACTCACTGTCAAACCCGGGGACAGAAAACACACCCCAGTGGATGAAGATGCCCACCTTCGCCCCGTCGTACCATGAAGGCAGCGGTCTGGCATCCAGACTGCTCCAGTCCGCAGTGTAGCGAGCCGTCACAGGAGGAGATAGGAAAGCACCGACAAAAAGCACAAATGTTACAGCCAGCATGACTTTAAGCTGCGAGCACACTTTGGCGTCGAAATGTCAACACCAACGCGATAAAGTCCACCTTGCCTCAACTTTTCCAGGAGGTTTCACTTCTTGTTATCATGGATGTATACTGGATGTTTCTCGTCATGTGACCATAATCATATGAATACTGTCACGTGGTTTTTTTGTGTGTTTGGGTTTTTTTGTTAATAAAACTTTATTAAACAAATCGCGGTTGCAAGCTTCTATAATACATTCATGCTGCAAACTAGTCACTCATGTGCATGAATGAAGGCAGGACAATGACTTTATGATAAAACCTGAACTGAAAAAAGAAAGACTGGCATTGAAACATTTGTATTGGAAAAAAGTTGTACTGGCAATGAAAATAAAACAGTATTTAAAAAAAAAAAAAAAAAAAAAACAAGCTTTAATAAAATACTGGTCTTATTTTATTGATGTTTTAATGTTTAATTTTCCAATTGTTATTTTTCCAGTTCCGGTTTGGTTTTCAATTCCAAATTTTATTTTCAATATGCAAAACGTTAAAGTCACTGTCCTGTAATCAGAGTCATCACACCCAATAAATAATTTGGGGACAGGTGGGTGGGGGACTACTTCGCCCTGTGTTAATACTCATATCACTGCTCAATTTTTATCTGAAGTTTGTTCGTGCATAAAGACATAGGGTTAATTAATTATGAGCCTATGCATTGGAGTGTGCAGTGTGGCATCACTAATAATACATTTATTTATTTATAAATAAATACATCTGAAATTGTAAGGAGCGCCTAGTCATACAAAATGTCACCTTTTTGGACCCCCATTATGCACCATAATACATAATGTGCACCCTTGCAAATAATCACTGCACAGCATGATCTACACAGAGATGCTGACAACTACCAAATGGAAAGTTTTTTCGTCTCACCTCCCCTATATTTATTTAAATGAGAAACGTTTCAATAGTCTGTCACTTTGACTTGACAAGTGAAGGTTCTAAGGGGTAAGAGTGGTTTCTCTTTTGACATTTTGAACCAGACATTTACAGTGAAACGTGCTGGAGAGGTTTAATCAGCTTACTGAATATTCTTCTGATGTAGATCATTAGAACATGGCAGGATTTACATTCAGTATACACCACCCACAGTGTTCTGGATAAACATTGAGCATTTTATAAGGAGAAACACTAAAAAAATGATCCAACAACAAAAACATTTTTCATTTTGCAAGCAACAAAACGGACAAAGATTGTACTTTCTTTGCAGAATTGATTACTTCAAATAAAAAATAATGTATTCAGTTCAAAACAAAGTGGACAACTGTTCCAAAAACCTATTTATTGTATCACAAATGTAGTGAAAACCTAAACGCACCAGGTTAAGAAACTTTAACAGGAGTTTATAGGGCTCTTGGTATATCCGTGCAGTACCCAGAGTTTTACTGTATCCATTGGTCCTGGCCCTTCTCGTTGCTGCACTGCGAGTCTGTGGAGGATTGAATCTGCTCGGGGAAGGATGGGTCCCCGGCTGAAGCCTCCAGCCCGGCCCGCAGGAGCGAATCCCTCCGCTGAGCTCTGCGGCTGTAGCCCAACCTCTTCAGGGTCCGCAGGGTGGTTGCGTGTGAGATGGGCTTCTCTCCGCTGCAGTTGTACAGAGCCTGGATCTGCGTGCTCGTTGCCTGGCTGTTAGCCTCCACCACTCTCTCCATCCTCTTCTCACCATTCTCGTCGACCAGGCGTTTTCTCCCACAGGACCCCCGGTGACTAGATGTCTTTTGCTTCTCAAGCCATTCCCTGTAAACTCGAGATACTGCAGTCTTTGAAAATCCCAACAAGTTGACTGTTTCAGAGATGCTGCAGCCGGCGCGCCTTGCACCCACTATCATGCCCCGCTCGAACTCACTTAGATCCGGCGACTTCCCCATGTGTCACCGCTGAGTCCAACAGACGGATGGGCAGTGCCGCAGATCCCTGTTTTCTGCTAATAAACAAAGCTTAAGCTTAAGTCATAAATAATATTCTTCTTCTATTGTATTCCCCCATTAGATCGACGTAGGCTTGTCGCCCTCTTCAGTTGGCTTCGTGATTTCTTAAAATGTTTTGCTCACCTGTGTTATTGCTATAAATGGCACGGTAACAGACAGAAAACAGCTGTGCACTCCCTGCAATCAGCACTCACAAACACACCTAATGAGGGTAAAGCAGTAGTAGAGATCCACCATCATATGGCAAAGATTTAGTGCCAACTATAACACGTTTTTTTAAAGTGCCTCTTTTTAATAAGATGGATAACATTTTTAAAAAATCTATTGTATTTTCCCTCTTTTAAGTGCCCTTTTACACAAGAAATAATGGGCAAATTGCTAATTTAGTAACTGTCTGGGACCTGGTTAAAAATGACTGAAGGCTTGGGACACTGTAGGCCTATATGGCTGAGATGAAGAGGAAAGTGTACATAACCATCAAAATGCAATTGTTCATACACGTAATTTATTTTTTTTATAAAACCTTATAAAACTTGTGCTAACAAAAATGAAAACTAATGAGGCATCTAATATTACACACCTAAGAGATGAGGCAATGTGGTCAGCCATGAAATGTTGATCTTTCTGTGAGCTCTGATAGCAAAGCAAATCATTATTGACAACACGTATGCTACATTAAGTACATATTTTGTCCCAGATCAATCGTGCCCCTTGACCTGAAACTACCGTGCCTATTTTGTTATGACTGTCCAGTGTTGGGTTACTACCTTCAGTTTTTGTCCAGGCATTTCCAGGTGATACTGGCATAGTAGGCATGATGACTATCAGCCCAGTTGTTTGTGCTGGACTGGAATTAAAGGCTTACTCTTGAATGTCCTGGGTAGTATGAGCTGTATGAACTTCATACATTGGAGCAATCATACCACCTGCCATTGACCCGATGTTCAGCAGGTAGCTTCCAGTCATTACCACCACCTACACCATGTCCTGAGGAAAGGAAATCAGATGAATGTGAGCTCACAAAGTCTTAAATCACAAAATGGCTTTACACGACTTGCTGTAACCTCCCACCTTTATGGTGGCAGGTCCATGACTGTGAAAGGTTGACTAGCTCTGGAAGAGTCTCATGGACAACAAAATTTGGAGTCTCGAATCCAAAGGTTTAATCCAACAAGAAATGAGGGTGCTGCAATTCATATAGTAAGTGGGCGAGACGCAGTGCAAAGACCTGTTAGATGAGAATGTTTCACTCTTCTTTTTATGTTACCCATCGTGATTATAAACTGATGAAAACCTTCACTGTTTCAGTTTTAAAGCATTCATGCTGACTTACAGTCCATTGTGGGTTTGCAGCAGATCCTGAACCCCTGAGATATTTTGCTATCGGGTTCAATCATCATTCACATCACAACTCATAACTTACTTAACTTTGTGTTCTTAGCACTTTCCTTGTTCTTACTAAATTTAACAAATCCACAGAGAATATTAAAATGGGATGAAAACTGGTGAACTGTAAGAAAACGCACGATCACCTTTTCCTGACAGCTGGAGCCAGTTCTCCCACCAAGTCGTGGTGAGGACCAACGTCCATTGAGTTCCACCTCCATGAGTCTGCCAGTTTGCGAAACCTTCACTGTGTTTGAATATGATTACCACATACCTGTAAAGTCAAGCATACACATATAAATGCCCACAAACTTTTCAGGATGTAGTAAAAGAACAACTCAAGCACAAATGGAAGCAGGTTTGTGCAAATCTTTATAGCTCTATGCAAACACCTGATAGTGCAGGAAGAGAGCTGAGGACCATACTTGGCTCCAGAGGCTTGGAAAATATCTGCCCGGCTGTGTGGGTCAAACAATTCTGTGCACAACTCAGGCACAAAAGGGTTAGGGTTATTCTACACAGTCAACTTCTGCTTCTAGTTTTTTGGGCTGCCACCAGTACCAGAACCACTCACTGTACCGATCAAACTATAGGGACTGAGAATACCGCCCCATTGAACGAAAACCCTGATGTTAGCCTTGTTGAACCACCGGGGCAGGGGTCAGGCATCCAGACTAGTCCAGTAGGTTGTGTACCACGCTGCGCATCCAGGTCCCATCACCAGGAGGGGAAACGCACATATCACAGTGAGAATGCATGTAGGTCACAAGTGGTAAGATAACTCATGAGTAAAACTGTTGCGATAAAAAAGCTCTTGCTACTTTTATACAGTGAGACACGACAGTAAGTCCACCTTTACCAATGGTGACTACAAGTGCACAAAACCTCTGCACGCTTTTTGTGAGAAGCGTGCCCGCTGGTGGCACAGTTACTACATCAAAGAGAAATGATTTAAATGAAACAATAACAACAGAGAATTTACACATTTCGTACAACTCCAATAAAAAAAATCAGAACAAACGTTTTGATCTCTTTATAATTTATAAGGTAGTCAGTTGCTCCATATTGCAATAGCCTGATATCAGTTATTAACGGCACACTTAAGATATCTAGTGTGGGCTCAGACACTAGAGGGCATAAACAGCTTTCTTATATCATGACACTGATATTGTTGAACTACAGCAAGGATATGTACATTCTGTGTATCACAAGATTAACAAATATCTGTAAAAAGCACATGTAAACACAAAATTGAGATTAAGGCCAGATATATTTACATTTATTGCAACAATATCCACGATGGCCACCGTAAAGCTTATTTTATCTGTGAACTGTAACCATTTTTTGATTAAAAAAACAAAAAACATGTAACATCAAGCTACTCTCACTATCCTATAAAATGGATAGTGCTAAGTAAGTAAACTAGAAGCTACTGTTGTGACAGCCAATCATTTCTACATACACAGTACATATAGAGGAATTACGTTTAAATGTGAATATGATATGAAAGATCACATTTACGATTAAAATAACATGTAATCTATTTGATCCTGATGTCAAAAAGTTTGGATTTTCTAGTTAAAAATGCATCAATAAATAATCATATGGCAATAATGAGGGGTGTGACGAGATCTCGTGCCACGAGAGATTAAAACAAGACAATATTTCTTGTCGAGGTGAATGTTGTCTCAGAAGCAATATTTATGTGATACAGGATTTGTGCAATTTGAGTTTTTATTTAATTTATATTTATATACTAGAATTGATTCTATTCTTTATAATTCACTTTTTGGTATTTGTGATTGTATATAACTTTTGTATTTATGGTTGTTATTTCCATAAATACCAAAATTATCTATCTATAAAATATCTAAAAAATATCTATCTAGATGGGGAAACCTTTTACAGTGCTGCATACTGCATATGATAATGCATACTTAGAAAGTAGAACTGAAGTATAAAAACATTTCAAAATGCACCTGCATTATTTTGAATTTTGTGAATTTCAAATAAAAGAACAGCCATATATTTCCTCATTGAAGTTTTCTTAAAAGTAGTGTTAAAATCTCGTCTCGATCTCATGAACCCAATATCGTGTCTCGTCTCGTGAGCTGAGTGTATCGTCACACCCCTAGTAATAATTTATTATGAATAACAGTATGGTCAGTCGGAAAAAGAACAGCAGAAACAGTTCAAGGATGGTTTTTCTTCTCAGAGTATAGTGGATTTCAGATTCACAGTGTGTGACCTACATCAGTACAGACATCCAGCTGTCTTTCAAGCATCTGTTTCTCCACCAAGTCCTCCACTCTGCCAACCTCCACCTCGTCTACATCGTCCATAAAACTGGACCAGTCTGCACGGTCTATAGGCTCGGGTTGGCCGGCAGGGTGAACAGGGGCAGAATCATCATGAGTGGTGGTCACACAGTTGCAGCTGTCGCAGATGCTGAAGCGTCGGAGTCCTGGAGAAACACTGGGTCCTGTAAAGGTTCGCCTGCAGCTCTTGCATGACACTGACCAGTAGTGTCTGTGGACCTGTCAGTGGTCAACAAAGTCAGACAGAAGTATAAATCATTTTGTGCAGTTTCTGATTTTTTTTAAATGATTATAAGTGAAGAATAAAAACATAGGTGCCGTAAAAAAGAAAATTCTGCTTGTTATACTTCTTCACTAAACACAAAACACAAGCAACAAGGGGAACTGAATTAAACAGCAGCTAATTACTGGTTAAAACAAACTGTCAACAATTACCGGCTCCAACTGGTTTTGTAGCAACAACTAAAACTTAACTATGTATTATTTACTATTGTCATGCAACCAAGACAAAATAAGTCTTTGGTGCTTTGCACCTCATAAATTAAACTGTGCATTTGATTTTTTTTAAACGTTTATGTGTCAGGGATTTCCTGCTCTCATCTTGTTTTTTATAAATACCACATATCTAAAGACCCAGCACTGATTACAAGTGGCAAACAGAATTAATAATAATTGTAATAATTTGGAAAATAAATAGAAAACCAAGACCAAGCTGGGCATTTATGTTGAACAGGGATGCATAATGAACAGCCTACATTTACTGAATAGCTGAATTACTACAAAATTGCATATTAATAGTTGTGTAATTTCTTCTTTAATTGACCTACGTAATGAGCAGCTAACTTTTACTTAAAACCAAAAGCAGATGGTGTAACATTTTTAACATTGGGCAGATAATCTTGCAATCAAAGCCACGCTGAGTTCTTACACTAAGGGCGTGGCTGCGGAGGTGCTCCTGCCTCGTGAACCTCTTGCCACACATAGGACAGGGGAAGGGTCTCTCTCCTGTGTGACAACGAATGTGTCTCTTCATGATTCCTTTTTGCTTGGCAGTGTACGGGCAATAGGGGCACTTGTGGAGTTTAACTGGCACTACCAAGCCATCACCTGCAGGGGGCGAGAGAGGCCAACGGTTCAGATTTACTTTGCAAAATGTGCAGCCTTACTTCTCTATTAGAAAATATATTGAATGTATATGTATATATAATATATAGAATATATATTGAATTATAGTATTAGTTTTCAAATGTATGTTTAATTTACAGGGAAATATGTGACCCCAGGCCATTTAATGGAATAGCATACAATCAGTTCACCCAGTGGATTTTGCCGGTTACCTGTGTCTTCTCCAAGCCAATCAGATTGGATCTCCATGATGGATGATCCCATATATCCTAAACCTTCATCCATTCTCCCTCCTCCTCCTGTGCTGCTACTGAGTCCTTGGGTAAAGCGCTGCCCCACTCGGTCCCCTAGAGGACTGGGGCCTTCTCCTCTGGCCAGCATCTCCATCAGCTGCCGGGTATTAAAGGACGGGCTGTATCCCAATGGGGAGCGCTCATTGGAGGGGGAGGGGCTTGGGGGAAGCAGCCTGCTATGATGAGGATTATGGAGGGAGGGCCCAGGATATGAGGCGAGGTCTTTGGTGTCAGGGGACTCCATAAGCTCCTCATCTGGGTCATACTCTATCTTTGGGTTTACTAACTCTGGGGTCAAAGCAGAGGATGAGGAGGATGAGAGGTTTGTCTGATCCATGTGCCCCTTCTGTCCTTCACTCACAGATGTAAACTCATCCCTGGAATGGTAGTCCCGGTCCATGTCCCTGCTAGTGCCTGGAGGGTTGGTAACAGGGAGAGACAAAGGGGTTTTAGCTGAGGTACCAGACTCCAGACCCAAATCCGACCCTCTATCTGCCCTTGCAACCTGTGAGTGAGGCTGCGCAGCCCCTGCCCCACTGGAGATAGTCGCAGGAGGACTGCCGCTATCCGCAGGACCCATCCTTCCATTCTGTGCCTGGTTCTCCTTCTCTGTGGTACCCTCCTTGTCCTTGTTGCATATTTCCAAAGATGAGCGGATGTATCCTTTACAAAAGTTCACCAGATCAGTCATCTGCAGGTAGCTGCCTGCTGACATCACCTCAATGACATTGCTCCTGTTCAGGGCCAAGCGGCCAGAGTAAAGAAAGTCCAGGATAATAGAGAAGGCATCAGCTGTAACAATGTCCAGTGATGCTGTGCTGTAGCGCTGCCCATTATCCTGAAAAGAGATCAAGACAATTCAGGATTCATTTTACACGAAAATATACATTTTGGTGTTTTAGAGATCACTATTTTTATTGTCTAATAGTCAATCAATAACTCTTTAATCGACTTTCCTTTGAAAGCTTTAAACAGCAATGAGATATGAGTATGGATTCATGTTGCAGCTGTGGCTTTCTTGTTTTATAAGACTCTCTGTTTAATTGTTTAAGGCATCAGTGCCAGAGTAAATACTGATAATACCACCTACGCCTTGGTTGACCGGTTCAGTAAATCTAGCATCTAGTCATATGTAATCCTCAGATGCCATGCCCAACATCACACAAAACATTGAGTAACCACAAATGTAAGCTTTCCTACCTGCAGATAGTGAACCAGAAGAGCCCGAAAGTAGCCACTCCCCGCAAACAACACGTTACGATGGGCCTTGAAGACACGGCCTTCCACAAGGATGCTGCAGTCACAGAAGAAGTCCCGCTTACGCTGCTCATTGAGCTCAAAGAGAAGTTTGGGCAGGTAGCAAGGCACGTCCATGTCTACACCCCAGGAGGCTCTGTCAGGAGAGAGAGAAAAGACACATGTCACTTTGTGAAGGAAACAAGTAAAGTTCTAAACTTTTGATCCAAAATAAAGTACTAATAAACATAAGAGAGAGGGGAAAATCCCTCAACAACTCAACTTTATTACTGATGTTTCCACCATACAACCACCATAGTAGTAATATATGCCTTTTATAGTACTTAAAAAACACATTTACAGTGTTTCATACAATAAAACTGATTAAAACAAAAAGTACAAAAAATATAATCAGTAACACTTTTTTTCACATTTTATTGTTCAAGAGCCCGACACATATTACACATAAACACTATTGTTAAGTAACGTTAGTTGTTATGGTACCAGATCAAAAAAGGTTTAGTTGTAAGGATGAAAGCTTCACTAACGTTACTGAGGTAACTAATGTGCATTAGCTTTAAGCAATTTTGAAACCACCGTTAAATACCATAATGTTTCTGAGGATTAAACATAAAAACAGACACACGTGTGACAGACGACATAATATGCTAAGTTAACTGGCTCTACTTTGTGTTTGCTTACAAGCTAGCTTGTGTTGCTAGCGCTAAGTAGCTAGCTGGCGATACTGAACCAATACCGCCAGCTGCACTTTACAAAGCACGCAGACTCGCCACAGGTATTTTAAAAACCATATACAACGCTCTCACCTGTCTAATTACGCTTCTGGTGGCAGCAAAACTTTTAACTGAATACAACGACAGAGAATAGCAGGGAGCATTGCCCCATTGTCTACATTAGCCAAAAACTTCCGCTTTCAGCACACGATGACGTTTTTCATGTGTCCAATCAGGGGGCGATGGAGGCGTGGCCCATAGCAAAATTCATGTGAGTGCTAAGACCCACTGTTGTTCAGCAGAATGCACAAATGAATCTTAAAACCCAGAGATAATTGATAGAAGGTATGATAACAGGTTGCAGTTTGCTTTTTTTCGGAATATTATATATTTATATGCATATCATACATGTACATAGTATACCATATATACACTCCCTGTGTGATTCTTCCACTTTGCTTTGTGACATATACAGTATGACAATAATGATGTTACTCCCCTCCTGTAAATTATAAACAAATTAATAAGAAATTGATCACAAAAAAGCAAAGTTCATGTGTGTGTTTAGACGTGTTGTTGTTGATGCAGAAATTAATCTTGAAAGCCAGAAATAATTGGTAGAATGTATAATAACAGGTTGCAGGTACTAAATTGTAATGACAATGTGGTCTAAATTACAATATCTAATTTTATATTATAAAATGACAGTGTCCTTATATTGTGGTTAGATCACAAAACATGGAGAAGTCCTAAATACTGACTGCGATGCTATCTGCTGTGGTTTGACCCTCTTATCCTCATTATATGGAAATATTTTAAAGTACAGATCAGCAATTTGGTTTCGACCACATGGGCAAGTTTTTTCAGGATTTTTTAATTGGAGGCTCATTAATCAGCAAAGTGGAAACACAGGGCCGTATTAAACAGCATTACTTTTTACAGGATTAACTGTATACAGCATGACAATGTGTCCTTGAGCAAGACTGAACCACAAATTATTAAATTAAAATAGTTTGTGCCGCTTTGATAAACAACATGCAAGCGCTTATTTCCAGACGGCTAAATAAACTCACAGTACTCAGTGGCAACGTCAATGTAAATCTCTAAAAATACACGGTCGCCCATAAAGTTGGAATAATTTAGTTTTCAGACACATTCCTCTTTTTATTTTCTATTTATACACATCAGTAATCACCTTTGACTAGGTGCAATCAGATTGATCAATACAATTTTGAGAATATATACACTTTATCTATCAAGAATACATAACATTGTCACAATCATTTCATGGAAAGAGGTAAAAAATATTTTATTCCAACTTTATTGGCGACCGTGTATATGGATAAAATTGGCAAATTAACCTTTATTGGCCCCATTTACAACCATATGACATTTTCACAACAGGCAAACAACTAACTAATTAGATGTTTGGGAGAGGTCCAATAGCTGCAAATGGACTAGAGAGAATATATCATAATGTAAAACACTGCATTAATACTTAATGCGGAAAAGGATCAAATCTATTATTACTGAGCAGGTAAAGTACTAAAGTATGTTATATCAATACCACTTCGATACATAAATGATGGTAATTGAGTTTAGTTTAGTTTTTTCTCTTTAAATTTGATAATATTTGCATTCGATCTGTTTTTATTCATTCCATCTCATTGATAGTGATGATGACAGTGATGATGTTGTTGTGGGGAACAAACCTCAAAGTGTCACCCCCCCCCCCCTTCTCATACCGTCTCCAGCATGCCGCTGCACAACCGCAGGCTGCTTGCGCCTGCCTAAATTGTCTACTCAAGAATACTTGTTTATTTGTCTTCCATTTCAGAGAAAAAATAGTTCCACTTTTTTATTTTCGGACATAGCAAGAGTAAACAAGTAGTTCCTTCAGCGCTGCGCCACACCCTCTCTGCACAATCCACAGCTCTTAGAAGTGTTTTTTACACTGATGGGTGCCGACCAGCCGACTTATTTGTTTCAGATATTTTCCCATGGCAAACAGGACAAATACAAAGGCTTCGTGGTGGCCTGGAGAAACCACAGGGTAGGCGTACATAAGCCTCCATACTCACCCTCTTTTGAAAATGAAATTTATGGCACCTCATAAAAACTCTATTCACGCTTATAAGCACTAAATATAAACTAGTATAAACCAGCAGGGTTTAACTGAGTCCTTGTAAACCTGACCTGATGGTGCGTTGTGTCCGGGTGAAGGCAGGCCAACCGCCGGATGACCCAGCTGACCCAGCTGCCCAGCCCTAACACAAGTCTATCCCAAAACAAAGCAGAGTTGGGTTGAGCTCTGAGGTAGCTCTGGTTGCTGACCTTCTTTTCGCTCTGACTCAGGGAAACACAAGGCCTTTGTTTTGATCATCTGTTGACACAAGCACAGGAAACTCCCTCTCCGCAGACATTTTGCAGCCAAGCAATCACACTGTAGTTTCTACAACACTGCCCTATCTGTGTGGCAGTATAACACTGGTTTACACCCAGCAACTGTTTAGGAACAAATAACATTTATGATTTATGATGCGTTTTGGCTCATGCCTGTGATTATGATGGCGTATGATTTACTGATCGAAACCTAGTCTAACGAGTAAATAGATGTAGCAATGGCTGTTATGTAAGGTTACATCCAGATTTGGGACCTCACTCATTGTGTGTGTTAGCCACTCTGATACCCACGGCTGGCACAGAGGGCTCCAGCAGCACCCCTCTGGGTCTCTGTGGTCTGCGCCTCAGCACATAACAGCCACTTAGGCCGGCATTTTCCCAGGCTGAGACAACACACCACGGTGGCAGCGCGAGCCACAGAGAGGGCCTGATTAAAGACTAGGGACAATGGAGGGAGAGAGAGCTGGGGACCGTGGTGGCATTTTCCATCTCTGCCGCTGTCTCCTGGGGGGACGAAGTATGTGCCGTGAAACGTTTGAATTATCCCAGAATCTCTGGAATTCAGACAGAGGCACCGCGGAGAGGACCCTCGACCGGGGATCAAAGAGCTTTGAAAGGAGTGCGGTGGACTGGTGGTGAAGTCGAGTACATAGGGGAGTATGTGTGTGTGCGTGGTTGTGTGTGTCAGAAAAATGACTTGAAAAAGATAAAGACAATGTTTGAATTTGAGTCATATTTTCTTTTATGGCTACATGTCTAAATATGTTTTCAAAAAAGCCATGTTGGACTTCTGAAGAGGCAGTGATCATTGGGCAATGAAATACAGGCATGTGGTGTGTTTATGTGCGTGTGTGCGTGTTGCTGTCCTTTTATCCCTCATGGGATCAGATAATGCAATCATAGCCAATCATTGGGACTCTAATACAGCGGGCGCCCCTCTTTAGTTTGGAGACGCCACTCTCCTCTGTGGTGGCAGAGGAAGAGGAAGAGAAAAGCGAGAGGGGGAAACCTCGTCTCTCTCTTTCTGTCTATCTCGCTCTGTAATTATCACTTAATGTTCTTCAGTGATCTCGAGACGTCTGTCTCTTACTTAGTCCCCCTCTTCCCTCACTGGAGAGGAAATGTATCACAGTCTGAAATAAATCTGCTAGCCTTTTTATTATTGTATATTTAGCACCAGAGCAGAGTAGTAAATGGAGGCGTCCCAGACCACAAGCTTCCGGTAGCGCAGGGCCTCAACGCTAGCAGGCTGTCTTTGCCACAGCCAAGTCCAAAGATCAAAGCCTCCTGTACTATATACAGTTAGCCAGTCGTCCTCAAACATTGACCTCAGGCAAGTTTTCATGTCTGAGAAAGGCAGCGTGTGTTTGTGCCTGTGCTACATGTAGAGTGTGTGGAATTAGTTCACTACACAAGTATGCCTTTCAGCGAGCCAGTTTTGCATGGCCATCTGTTGTGTGTGCTTCTCTGAAAGCGTGTTAGAGCTTTCGTGTCTGTCTGCACCCATATATATATATGCTGTGTGTCAGACTTTGGCATGGCATTGTCTTGTGTTTGTTTGATGTGAAGACAGCATTGCTTTTAAATAAAATAAAGTACTTAGGGGTGGCCTTGGAACATTTAACAACACATATGATCTGTGTACAGTATACAGTATACTCAACGTAGGAATATCACTCTCTCACTCCAACACACAAAGAATGCAAGTTTATAGATCAGCTGATGCAATCCATTAGTTTTAGTGAATAATGCAGCCTTGGTTTGCTGTCAGTAGAAAAAAAGGCTTCATTGTTGAGTTCATCCCTTTTTTCACTTCTAGTCATTTTTAATAATAGAAGTCAGACCAGTAATATTGGCATCAATTCCCTCAGGAGGCCGTCTAATAAAACGATGGCGGTCACAACCCTCATCCTTCTTCCATCAAAGTCATTCTTTCCCTGCACACTCATCATAATCCCCTTCTGGGAACACTCAAAATTGCCCAACAGTACAGTGGCGGCAAGTTTTTATGCCGGTTTTTAGGGGCTTACACCTACTCTTCTGAGCTGCCGGCAGAACAAGGTGTCAGCTGGATGCCTCCCTGATAAGGCCGTAATCTGAGGTGTAAAGTTATACGAGGGATTTGGGAAAGTGAGAGGCTGTCAGGGAGCAGCAGCCTGGGGTTTCTGGAGCAGCGTACGACAAGGACGGAGCACCATCTCCTGGGTTTGTGTGTCTGTGGGAGCTCTTACCCATCCTGGGATCCAATTTAGACAAAGTTCGGTATTTCAAACCGACCACAACAAATACATGTGTGTTTCTGTTTTGAACACAGTCTACAGTTTGCTTTCCTTTCGGATGTGCACATTTTCTACACTTGTACGCCTTTTCTTTAGACACACTGACAAAAATAGAAAGCTGATAGAGGAATTAACCATGCCATGGCTCCATGTCGTAAAAATTAGTCTCCTTCATAAACTTGAATGATAGTCAGCTTCCAAGTTAAAATGCTTGAGTAAAACTCGTTTTACAGTGGCTAATATTAGCTGAGTCTTAACTCCCCCTCCCCCCCCCCCCCCCCCCATCATCATCAAATCAAGCACAGACGCATGCATGGCTGAAGGGACAGAATGGATTAGCCCTGAACTCTTTCATTTTTCACTTTTCCTTGCCTCTCCTCCTCTTTCCCTGTGGCTCGTAAAAGATTGCGTCCTGTGTGTGATGTGGCAGAGGAGTGCAGTCAGAATGAACTGATTACGGACGAGGGCCGACGTGCCTTTGAGTCATGGCACCGAGCGACATTCTTCAAGCCCTTAAAAATAGTAACAGTTGGCTTTTTTTCAGGTTTGTTTTTCCAATCGGAGGACTTTGGGGCATCCTCTGCTGGCTTTTTTGGAGACTGGAATCATAACCAGATTTTTTTTTTTCCTCAACCCCTCCTCCTTCTCCCCTTTTCTTTCATTTTGTTATTGGGGGTTTGTTTAATCTTGTGAAGAAAATTGGCTTAGCGTGGGAAAGGCAGAATTCTTTTCGGGATAGGATTTGTTGTTTTAGAGTTGTGCCCATTGTTTGTTTTGTTGTTGTTGTTGTTTTTGGGGTTGTTGTTGTTTTTTCCAATCCAGGAAGAAAAGTGCCAGTTAGTGCCAAAAACTCATAAAGTATAGATAAAAAGGAGCTGAGTGTGAGGGAGGCCGCAACACCACGACAAAGATACGGCCTGTCTGAGCAAAGAGCTTTACAAATGACAATCTCCAGGGGGAAAAAGGGGGGAGACGACATAGGGGAGGAAAGGAGTGGATGAGGAGGAGGGAGGAAAAGAGAAGAAACAAATGTGGATGGATTGGTGGGAGGAAGAGGAGGAGGAGGAGGAGGAAGATGGGTATTGGGGGGAAATAACACAGAGCAGTGAGGGGGAGGGGGATATGAGAGGGGAAACATTCCCCCTTGCCCACATTAAAGACATAAAAAAGAAAACAAACAGAAAAACATGTCTGACATAAAGAGGCTGGTTTCCGCGGCGACAGCACAATGGCTGCCTGTGGCTCTCGGGGCCCTCGCCGTCCCGTCTGGGGCCCGGCACCAGCGAAAGTCACCGCAGTCACAGGGCCCATCAGCGTGTGTGTCTCTGTGTGTGTGTGTGTGTGTGTGCTTGTGTGTGAAACATGGTGAATGTCATCACAGACCCAGTGCTGTGGGAACCGCCATGAAAGAGACCCCACTCGGAAGCCACAAAAGCTCCTTTCTGTTTCTTCTCTTCGGCTTTTAGCCTCTTTATTTATCTTTGCGTTGGGGAGCCGGATGAGGAGGGAGGACTCTCTCTCTCTCTCTCTTTCTCTCTCTCTCTCTCTCTCTCTCTCTCTCTCTCTCTCTCTCTCCTCTCTCTCTCTCTCTCTCTCTCTCTCTCTCTCTCTGACAGGCAGCATGACCCATCGCTGCAGCCCTCCTGCCCTCTTGACACCTCACATCACAGCAGCCACTATCTCAAACATATATACTGACTGTGTCTAACACTATTTCTCTGGAGGTTTATTCACACCTCATATCAGCTCAATCGGATCATAAAAACACAATGCTGCTCTTAGAAATGCCCCACAGATTCCAGACTCCCAGAAACAAACCTGACGTCCCAAGGAATGTCTCGTATATCCAGGTTATTCTGAGTGAATCAAGGACAGGGCCAGACAGGCAGTGCCACAGGTCCCAGGCATTCCTTATGTGTCTGAAGTGCAAATAATTCCCTCATGGGTCCAGCCTGGACAGTGCCAAGCTGCTCTGGTGCCAGTTCCCATGCCAATCCAATCTTGACCCTGGTGACTGAGCGCTGAGCCACAGGCTGACGGCTATAAAAGCTTCATACCAATAAGGAATCAACTGATTTTTTTGGCTATATGTCAATAGCACTTGCATACAGGGCACCATGCAGGGCTCTGTTTAATAAATGTGGCCTTTCCCACATTATCTGCAGGAGTTCTAGACAGTGAAAAAAGTGTAATGCTATTTGATCACATTTGAGGAAATATTTTTGGGTGCATTGCTATTTAAATATGTTTTACAAACCCGTCTGCAATTTATTGGCATGTTATTGAGGGAGGCCGCAAATCTCAAATTTATTGCAATGAGCCACATTCCAATAAACTGGGACCATAGGATCAGGTCCCTTTTAATCTATGTTTTACTGTCAAGATACAAAGTCTAGTATGTTTGTTTCTGTGGTTGCATGTCATCACTGTCCAAGGAAAACTGCATACGTCATTATTTTGTGATTTTTTTTAAAAAAAATTTAAAGGCACCAAATACTGATCATTTGTCTTGGGCTTTAGCTTTAAACATTAATTGAATTATTTAAAACATGAATTTTGGCAAAGCTCTTTTTCTTTTTTCATGAAAAGTATCATTGATGATGTCACTTTCCTCACCTGCTTTATTCTCTTTTTATCTTATTTTTATTTTCCATATTAGTTTATTCTTTTGAAATTCTATTTATGTGTCTTTTTTATATTGCCATGTGTTTCTTTGATATAATAATGTCCTTTTATGTCTTATGCATGAGAATTGATCTGGGGCATAATAATTCTAATAATTGTTGCCTACAGTGGTGCCCCCCCTTCAGAGGGCCTAGTAAAATTGCGTGAATTAGTTGCACCAATGATTGATCATGAGGTAATTACTCTTGGTGATCTCAGTTGACTGGCTTGCTTTTTTATCTAAAGATCTAAAGTTTAAAGAACTTTTTTCATCTAAAGTAAACCACTCCTTTAGCTTATCTCCTGTCTCCACTAAAATAGTAGCTGACACCTTATGCAATACTGATGCACATAAATCAACAGGTGATGACAAACTGAATATATAACTCTAACTATTTTTAATCATAGCATTACCTGTGGCATCATTCCTACAGCTTGGAATACTGGCTATGTTGTTCCTGTCCATAAAGGTCGTAGCAAATCTGAATTAAATAATTATCACCCAATCTCAAAACTATCTTGTCTTGCAAAAGATATTTTTTAATGAACGGTTTAAATCATTTTCATCCATACATACTAACGCTTAATTTCAGTTCAGCTTCAGGTTTAGCATCGCACTATTTCTGCTGCTTCTTTAGTTATTAACAATAGTCTCTGCATTTGATAACAAAAAATACTGTATTGCTCTTTTTATTGATTGAACAAAAGCTTTTGAGACAGTTGAACACTCTCTGTCATTACAAAAACTTTCTTCTTTGGGTGTTTTCAAAGCTAACAGCCCATGGTTTCCGAATTTTCTCTGATAGATAACAGTATGTCAAGATAGGTGGTATTTAGACCTCTTTTCTCCCCATTAGAAAGGGAGTTCCCCAAGGTTCTGTCCTTGGACCAGTTTTATTCACTATTTATGAAATATTACCTCTTCATTGTACAATTAAAACTTTGTCTATATGCAGATGACATGGTTGTTTACTGCCATGCAGATTCTATTCATGCTGCCACTTGAAATCAACAGACAAAATTTATATTTTGGAGAAATATTGACTGTGGCAGATTTGAAATTAATTCTGCTAATAACACCATAATAGAGTGCAATACTATAATTATCTAGACACTTGGGTCGATGAAAAACTTGATTTTAAAGTCCATATTGGTGTGCTGTTTTTAAAACTTAGAATAAAATTGGGCTTTATTTTAGAAATAAATCTTGGTTTCCTTTATTTATGAGAAAAATAATTGTTGGAGCAGTTTTCTGGTCTTTATTGGACCCCAGGGATGTTATTTATGGGCGGTCAGCCAGCTCCACTCTCAAACCTTTAGATGTAGTACATCACTCCGCATTAAGATTCATTACTGGAGATCGTTATAGGACACACCATTGCCTACTATATCAAAAACTGGCCTGCCTGCTCTATCATTTAGGAGAGAACAGCATTTATTTTAGTTATAAAGCTATTTTACAAAATCTCCCCCACCATCTCTCAGCCCTGCTTTCTTGGAATGTTGGTTGCCATTATACCCGCTCAGAGACATGACCCACCCTTTACCAAAAATTCATACAGAGTTAGGATGATCTGCTTTCTGTTACTGCGTCCCGCATACTTGCTTTAAAAATGCTTTTTTTTTAAACTTCAAGTTGACCTTATTAATACGGTTGAGTCAGTTCCAAGCTTTAACTGCTGATTTCATTGATTACCCCTGTTATTTCTTTTCATTTTTAAACATGTATTTCTCTCATTGTTAATGCCTACCTTTTCACTTTTTAGTATTGTTAATTGTACCTTGTTTTAACTGATATAGCCATGTATTCGTCTTTTATTGCACATTGATTTTAGTTTTGTCTGCATTTATTGTATGTTGTATTGTATGTCTGCCCCTTGGTACCATTGAAAATGAGGACAATGCTCTTTTTCAAAGTTTTAAATAAATAAAATGAATGTAATGCATGAATGAATGCAAAGCACTGTGATTGTCTTGTGTTGAAAGCTGCTGTACAAATAAACTTGCCTTTGCTTGAAAATGATTACACTGCTTGTATATGAAATTGGCACCAGGGCTGTTTGTAACTGTCCACTTTTGTGAAAAGTGTCTTTTTACACAGGAGTATCAATGTTTTGGGGCGAAAACGTTGCTGAAAGTTGGTTTTCTGCTGTGGCAAAACAGAGTACAAATAATTAAAGTCAACCATGCAGTGAGACATACAGTATCTGATCAGTTATTCAGCTTGACGTGAACGCAAAGAAAAAAATCACAAACAAAATATCCTGCTGAGCTGGTTCCATCTCACAGACTTTCAAACAATAGCAATAGTCATGCATCAGAAACAATAATTGCAGCTGAGTGTTTGTGCCTTATAAATTGTGGGTATGCACTGTCCACATTCGTGTGAGAGAGTTGTGTGTGTGTGTTTGTATGAATCAGTTCAAGGCTATGTGTGTGTGTGTATGTCCCTGAGCGTTCACACGTTCATATTCAAGTTGCGCATGTGTGCGTGCGTGCGCAAATTGTAAAAGTATGAGCTTGTTAATTTCAATAAGGGACGTTGCCTTGTTGTGGTTAGGAGGGATGGGAGGGAGAGGACTTGAAGTGGCCGACCAAGATCGCCAGAAATCTCCCAGAATTCCATCTCACCATCCAGTGCCAGCTCTCTCTCTCTCTCTCTCTCTCTCTCTCCTCTCTCTCTCTCTCCCTCTCTTATGTCTTTCTCTGTCACCCTCCCTTTACACAACCCCACCATGAAACTATTTTCATAATTAACTTATTTATTTATTCATTCATCTTCTTAATTACTTTCCACTTCATGCATGTTTTTAATGCAGCTTATCTCATACTGGAACAACTGGGAGGTGTGGCCAGCCAACAATGACGAGAGAAGCCAGAGTGATTTCATTTTAAAGAAAGGGGAGGAAAAAAAAGACTGATACAGAGAGGAAAGTTATTCTTTGAAGAGAAAGTGTGGGTGGGTGATAAAAATAACAACAGAGAAGAGACTGAGGCCTGACTTCATAGATGTCTCCCTGCTTTCAGACTCTTTCTTCCCTGTTTTCTGATGCTGAAATGAGATCCAGATCTGAATTAAGGAATGATTGGTAATGAAAGGATATGTGGATGGGGGGTTGTTTAGGAGGAGGGAGGGTGGGAAAGAGGGACAGAGGGATTTCTCTTTTCTGTTAGTCCTGACTCATAGTCACCACGCTATATGCCCCCCTGGTGATCTTCACATTGATTACTGACACTTGCGTATTACACACACATGCACATGTTTTAAGTTAGTTTATTACTTTACACGTATGAAATGATCAAATGCAGGCGGATAAGGAGAAGTTGTGAGAGTGAGATAAACAGAAAAATAAAAAGCATATCACCCAAAAAGCAAATAAACATCTGGAGGGAAATCAAAATTCATATGATAATCAAAATTTAATTGAGCACCAAAATGAGTACAAAAAATATACTTGTGCAAAAAACTAGCACAAAGATCTTGCACACATGCATTGTAATATGTTTAAACTAACACACCCTTCCAGTCTGCCAGGCAGGAAGAGACACACTCAGCTGGGCATTGTGTGGAAGGGGGCATGCCACTTGGCCTCTCTCCGTCTCTTTCTCTCTCTCTCACACACACACACACACACACACACACATATAAACACACACACACACACATATGCACACACTGCTGGGTCAGTTAGGCATCGCTCCTAACAACCGGCGCCTGGGTCTCGTGTTTCCATGGCAATCTGCACTAGCAATCTTCCCACGGTGGCAGCGGAACCGAGTGTTAAGTGTTGCAAAGAATCATGTGTGTGTGTGTGTCTTTGTATATGTGTTCATATAAAGAGTGCTATCTTGTCCAGTGAAGAGCCCAGATGTTCAGACACTCACTGGGTTGGTTCCTCTCTTGACCCTCAGTACCTGCCCTCTTCTGGACACGCACTGACACACACACACACACACACACACACACACACACACACACACAAGCACACACATACATACACACATACACACACGCCAGACTGGTTAAAAAAGCTGGGTAAAAAGCTTTGTTTAAAAGTTGGCGCCCAAGCTCTGATCTTGCTTTCTCTATTGACAGGATTTCTTAATTTTAGAGATAACACAATCTGTGTCAAAAGTCAAACTTTTAAAAGACAGTATGCTGCAGTTGCATGGTGATTCCCAACCAGGTGTATCTCTACCTCAGTTAATAGTCAATAATGGATACATAGCTGAAATAGTTAGTCTAAGGTAGCAGAAAACAGTTGATAAAGGTTAGGTAAAGGTAATAAAAGGTAATAAATAAAACACTGAAATAAAAGTAGTGGAATAAACTGCTGGAATAGATAGCTAAAAGTAACGGATAAATGGTTGCAACATCCAAAATTTATTTTTCTTTTCTTTGGCCAAAAAGTATTATTTAAGGTTAAAGGAAAAAAAATCAAAATATGAATGACTTTTGTATTTTTCTTCACATTGTGGTTCCCTGCTGCTCACAACTGCCACCCATCTTTCCATCACTCGTGTTATCTGTCAATCTTGGTCACTCACACACACTCACAGCTCAATAACCTGTATGATTGTGTGAGAGGAAAACGTGTGCTATGACACACACTCCTGTAAACGATGGAGTCCATCACAGTCCATCATTCCCACACTCCTCACCTCTCTCCTTCCCCACTGCTATTGTTCTACAAAGGAGTATGATTAAAGGAGCAGAAGAAGAAGAAGAAAGAAAGGAGGACAGAGAGAAGGAAGGAAGGAGAGCAGAATGAGATTGGAGGCTAATTGACTGAGGATGACTGAGCAAAGGGGTGGAAAGATGGGGCCGTGGGGGGGGTGGGGTGGTGGGGGTTGGAGGGGGAGGGGGAGGGAGGGAAGGATGGTGACAAGCCAGGGAAGGGCAGATTAAAGGGAGGGAGGAGGGACATAGAGAGGAGGCGGGGGAGCCAAAACTGGCAACCCTGCCCCAACTGCCAAAGTCCTATTTTGTCATTGGGTGGCTGTGACAGAGAGAGAGAGCCAAGAGAGAAATAACACAGAGAGAGAGAGAGAGAGACAGAGACAGAGAGACTATGATTGGATGCCAATGATAGAGTAAAAGACTAAAGCAGCTTGTGAATTTTCTTAGTTGTCACGGGCCCTTGGGGGTCGATCAAGTGGCACCGCAGACTCACAGAAGAAAGGACAGAAGACACATGCGCCGAAGAACCACTAAAAAAAATAAAACACACACAAGTGACAAGAAGTAACTAAGGACAACAAGGCTTTTATAAGTAACATCGCAAGAGTAACAGAGAGTGAGGGGCACACAGGGTGAGCTCTTCATCTAGAGGGGAGACGATCTTGTGTGTGCCGAGAAAACGGATCACCAGACTCCATCAGCCCGTCATCCATCCATCAGTCCGGCCAGGGAGGAAGGAGCAGAGAGATGAAGAGACCTCACGACTACAGCTCCCCTGACTCGGACACAGACGAGTTTATTGACGTGGGACAAGAAGACGGCTATTGGTGAGCCTCAGACAACCGCTCCTGAGATTATAACACATGGCCTTCAATCAGACTTTAAAGGAAAATGATACGGCACCCAGTTGTAATTAGTAGCTCCAGACAAATTAGGTCTAAGTATATTTGTCTGTAAACTGTGGGCTTTACAGGCATTTTGACATGGAGATGAAAGTGGAAAGACTGCAGGAAAAGTGTCAGTTTAAGTCTGAGTCGCTGATGTGGTTTAGTGCCACACCAGTGACACGTCTTTAAAAAGTTTTTGCATCCAGAAAAAAAGGGCCTGTAGTGACTTTTTTAAATGTTTGACAATTTTTTTAAATTACTGAACATCAGCAGATTAAGTTTGAAAACACCTTCCAACAAACCTGAGCTGTCAGTTTAAAGTGTGTAACTTTGTCTCAGGCTTATGGCAGAAAATCTCTTATGAACTCATTCAGAAATATATATTTATAATATTTTCTCTCTGTATAAACCGTTGTCATGTTTGCCCTTCTTAAATGTGAGTATGGGTTCTTAATAGTCATTGCCTGCATGACATGCATTAAAATAAGTAGGTTATTGGTTCAGCATAATGTGAGGCCTGTCATGTCTGAGACAGTGGCTGAAATTATTATACATTTTCTGATCCTTTATTCTTAGTAAATAAATGCATATTATATAGAAGATTAATTGTGACAAAATACCAGTTCATGACAAAAACAAGTCTTAATCAAATACTTCTTTCTTTCTGTCACAGTCATTTGAATTTCTTAATTAATAATAGCAAATTATTGCTATACCAACTTATATAAACTAGGGTTAGGGTTAGGGTTAGGGTTAGGGTTAGGGTTAGGGTTAGGGTTCATTATCCCATGTAACAAAAAAAATATTGTCTACTAGCATTATTTTGGAACATTTGGGGCACACAATTTGTGAGTGAATATAGTAACATTGTACACATTGTATTATACTTTCACTTTTCAATATGACAATAAAGTGAAATTAAATATAGTTTTTTTGATTATATGATTAACATAATTCATTGTCAGAAATACAGATATTACATTTAATTTCAAAAGCTTTTATTTTTATTTTTTTTAGCTCTATATGATTTAATCAATGTGGGAATCTTTTACAGACTCAGACTTTACTCTGTCCTCTGACATTTTGTTCAATTAGATTGAAATTCATTTGATTCATATAGCTATGTATTAATTACAATTGTATGCATATTGTTTTATTAATATAGAGAATAATAATATATGTAGTTATTTAAAGAATATACAGATAAAAGTCAGTAGTAATAACTAAAACAAGTTTAAATGAAAGGGAAAAATCCCATCACGCCAACTGTGGCCCATTACTTTCAGTGTTGCGGAAAATTTCCTAAATAAAAGTATAGTAAGGGGTAAAATGACTCTTAACACTTCACACGCTCGATTATACCATTTTGTGTTTTAGGTGAATTTGTCAAGCTCCTTGGCTGACATGAAGTATATGTGAATCAAATAGAATAATTATTGTAGTTTATTTGTAACATGTGCATGTGCAGCTTACAAAAACACATTCACAGCAACACCGGTTACATCACAAGCACTCGGCAAGCCAGTAACACTTAAGACAGTTTGGATTAATCAAATTGCTGTGTGACATGCAAACAGAAGACAGTGCCGCCTTTTCAAGTCAGCGCCATCAAACATAAATCTAAACAAAAACACACAGCTAAATTGGCAGCCTTCATGTTAAAATCTAATAGAAATGCAATAAGTCTCTGCTGGGGCAGTTTGAAGGAAACTCCAAAGCTGTCAGGCTCTTTCAGGCCTGTAAGATGAGAGTTCACAAACAAACACAATCCACATTGAGTGACTGTACTCTGAGGAGCGCAGATCCCATGCTGCATGTTGGAGCCCCATGCGAGCGAAAGCATCGCCGCAGGGCTATATAATCATCTTTCTAAAAGTGCTTTCACTCAGATGGAAAGGAGAACAGCATGTCATTTCACTGAGACTAATGTCCAGAAACGCATTAAACCAAAAACAATCTCCTCTTCCCTCCTCTCCCAGGCACTCCTATGCCTTTCTGTGCCCAAAAAACTAATTCGATTGAAGGGAGCTTATGTGCCATCTTGCCTCTGTGTCATATTAGGGAGGGTAATAATAACAATATGCAGGAGAATCAAAGTTACCATGTTTCTCTCTTTGCCAATACCATCTCCCTCTCTCTTTCTCTCTCTATATCCATGGTACAGCCCAGTCACCGGGTCCATGTCCCCTGGCAGTGCCTCACAGATCCTGGCCCGAAAGAAGAGAAGAGGGGTGAGTGGATAATAGCCTTGGGTCTTAACTTAATAGTCCTGTCTTTTTGGTTGGCACTGACTGCCATTCTTGTTGTGTAGATCATAGAGAAGAGGCGCAGGGACCGGATCAACCACAGCCTGTCAGAACTGAGGAGACTGGTGCCCAGCGCTTTTGAGAAACAGGTAAACTTAAAGGGATTTTTTTTTTTTTTCATAATTTTACAACAAAGCAATAAAACTGCCCTCTAAATCCACACTTTATTGAATAAAACATTGATCATTTTCTCCTCAGGGCTCATCTAAGTTGGAGAAAGCAGAGATTCTTCAAATGACTGTGGACCATCTCAAACTCCTGCATGCCATGGGGGGAAAAGGTGGGAATTTTGAGTTTGCTTTTTCTGTTCTTTGTGAATTTTTTATTTTTTTTATAGAAGATGAAGCTCTTGAAATGATGCCAGGAAATATCTAAAACACCATTTAATAACACATAGCAGACAAAGGGAACTATTTTCTGTGCTCTTATTTCGGACAAGACAAAAAGCACACGGAATATTTGTCACGTCAAACTGCATTCCATCACTACTTTTCAGTGCGTGACTAAAGTATTTTTCCTTCTCAGGTTACTTTGATGCGAGAGCTCTGGCAGTCGACTACAGGACTTTGGGCTTTAGAGAGTGTGTTGGGGAGGTGGTGCGGTACCTCAGTTCCCTTGAAGGGGAGTCTCCGGATCCTATAGGAGCCCGCCTTGTCTCCCACCTCTCCCATTGCGCAAGCGAGCTAGACCCTCTCCTCCTACAATCAGCACCGGCCTCCACCTTGCCCTTCCCTCCTTGGCCCTGGGCATCTTTCGCTCAGATCTCCCCCACCTCGCCAGCCTCCTCATCCCCTTTCCCCAGTGGGCGAAGGGATTTAGCCCTGCTGGGGAGCTACCCGTCGCCTGCCTCCCTACGCCTCGCTCCCCTGGCCGGCTGCCAGCAGGGCGTACCACCGCTGCTCGCCCCAACAGCTCTGGCCACCATCCACAGGGTGCCTTCCCTAGCGGCGTCCCCGGCCTTGGCCCCCTCCAGACCGACCCAGGCGTCCCCTCACAGTGCCTCCAGAGCCTCACCTCTTCCTCTCCCTACCCATTCCTCTTCTTCTTCTTCTTCTACCACCGCTTCCTCTTCCACTTCATCGTCCTCTGCCCCTCCGCAAATTTCTTTCAGGCCTTTTGCACCTATGGGGTCTCCCACAGCCCAGCGCAGGGGCTTGAGCGGATCAGCCAAGTCGGCCCAGGGATGGGGGACTGAAATCGGAGCTTTCTGAGGGTCAACTCTGGTTTTGTTTTCCAAATGAACTCTGTACAGTGGACATGGAGCACACCATGTAGCAAGTACGAAACCTTTGGAGAAAGAAATATTGAACATTTGATGATTGTCTCTTTTTAGAGACTCTAAAAGCCATATCCGACTATGGGTGATGTTTCAGATAATCACAAACAGTAATGTATAAAGGAAGAATGGAGAATAGTGCGGGGGAATGTGAAGGAATGGAACATTTGAATAAAATCATGTTTGTGATCTTGCTTGACTGATGACAGAGAGTGACGCTGAGTTTTTACTGATCTTTTAACTGTGATATTTGTTTTACTTTCCAAATCATTTATACATTTGATTACATTTTCCAATTCTGTCTGATGGACAAAGAATGTCTTGAAAACATCTCTATAAAGACTAAGTGCCTTTACCTTTGGTCATGTTTTTACTGTGTCTATTTCCTGACTGTATAACCAAATGCAAACATGTAATTGCAGCTGTAAATGATCTGTTATCAACAATGGCAAAGGAATGACTGAAAATGACTTGTTACCCACTTATCCATATTAGCCTTGTCTGCAAACACTGCTTGCATGTTCCCCAGCCGTAACCCCCTCGGTATCTGAGTTGTCTCCAGTGACGGCTGATGGGAGCTGTGGTCTTGTGGCTGCAGAGGATAAACATGGTGGGAGCTGGTGATGTTTTTGGGATGCCGCGGTGAGACAAACAGACCCATCACTTCGCCCTCTAATTGGCAGTCCCCTGTAATTAACTTTACCCTCATATCAGTCTATGTATCTTCCTCTCCTCCGCTGTCTCTCTGCCATTCTTTCTCTCCAATCTTGTGGTACACCAGTGGATATCTTCTCTCCCTGTTTGTCTGCGCCACTGTCTCCTCAACAATGGACAGACACTAAGAGAGAGAGCAAGAGGGAGGGATGGAGGGATGGAGAGATGGAGAGAGACCGTGAGACGAAAAAACAAAGGAAAAGATCTAAAGGGCTGTGGTTGAGTGACTGATTTGGTATAGACGTTCAATAACAGGGTGGGAGGGAGACAGGGGACAGGGTTAAGGGGAGATGAGAAGATTGTGGAGGTTTAAAAAGGACAGGAAGAGAAATGGTGTGAATCACAGAGAGTTGGCCAGTATGTGCAGGGTGCACGAGAAACCCCGAACAATGATAGATGACAGTTGCAACGGGTTGTTTCTCAAGAGGATCAGCATAGTTGTTCCGTGCTTCACCAAAACGGCTCCACAGGGATGAGAGAGCAGAGAAGAGCCTTGTGTGTGTTTACTGCTGGAGAACGCTTTGATCTACTTCAGGATGCAATGTCTGTGGTCTGTGGTCCAAAAATGTGTGTGTTCCGCAAAGTGCATATTGTTTATTTGAGTGAGTGTGCTAGTGTGTGCTTAAGCCAATCTCATGTGCTGGCTGCCCAGTGTGCATGTGTATGCGTGTTGGTGTGTATGCGTGTTGGTGTGTATGCTTGTGTGTGTGTGTGTGCTTGTGTTTGTGTGTGTGTGTTTGTCTGTGCCTTGCTGAATGTTTTGTTTATGTGGTGTTTTGTGTGCATACATATCTTTGTGTGTGTGTGTGTGTGTGTGTATGTGTGTGTGTGTGTGTGTGTGTGTGTGTGTGTGTGTGTGTGTGTGTGTGTGTGTGTGTGTGTGTGTGTGTGTGTGTGTGTGTGTGTGTGTGTGTGTGTGTGTGTGTGTGTGTAATGTGAGTCTTCAGGGCTGGCGTCAGGACTGAACCACAGTGGCGGCGTGGCTCTCGTGCGAGGCCGGCCGGTGGTCGGACGGACGGTATGGTGGTGGAATGTTTGTGGAGGGTGCATGCGCGCGCACACAGACCAAACACAAACATAGACACACATACACACACACAAGGCTGGCTGGCACTATTCTAGCTTCTGAGTGGAGGAGCCAGAGTCACCACCACAGCTTCCAGGAAGGACAACCACAGTCACACTGCAATGGGTTTCCCACGGGGGAGGGGAGGCTGAAGGCAGCAGCGAGGAAGGAGTGAAGGAACGTCAGAGAACGAAGGAGGGAAGTGCGTGTATGTTTGAGGCGGGGGGGGGGGGGGGGGGTTTCAATATGCAAGGAGTAGGGCAGATGTGAGAGAAAAAGAAATAAGTAAGAGAAATTACAGCAGAATTAAAAATGTCTTCTGTTAAACTTAATTGCTGATCTATTCATTAATGGATTACACATCTTCTTGAGAAACAACCTGTTGTGTATACATATGTGTATATACTGTATATGTATATATATATATGTGTGTGTGTGTGTGTGTGTGTGTGTGTGTGTGTGTGTGTGTGTGTGTGTGTCTGTGTGTCTGTGTGTCTGTGTGCTTGTGTGTCCGCATGCGTGTGTGTGTGTGTTGTGATGCCCTTTTGGGTTCATGTGTGGGCGTGGTTAACTTCCCTCTCCCTTGCAGGTGAAGGATGATTGCAGTAACTGGGCCCGGTGCCCTGTAGCTTATATGTGACCACTTCTCCATTCATGACTAGGCTATGTGAGAGCTCACACCTCCTTGTCAACCTTCTCCCCTCTGCTTCTTCTCCACAGGCCCATCATCAGCTCATACATTACTGATGCCACTGATGTTCACACTTCACCCTATAAACACTCTTATTTGGCACAAATATAATTTGGTTTATTTCTGGCTTAAATAAATATATTTTGTTAACCATCTGCCATGGTGTGTCTCCCTGGTGTTTTGGTCATAACAGCCAGGTCATAACAGTGTGTGTGTGTGTGTGTGTGTGTGTGTGTGTGTGTGTGTGTGTGTGTGTGTGTGTGTGTGTGTGTGTGTGTGTGTGTGTGTGTGTGTGTGTGTGTGTGTGTGTGTGTGTAAATATATATACTGTACATATATATTTTAACTGTGATATTATACTACTATTTTATTACCATCACACTACATTTATTGAATTCTGTTGCACTTTCACTTTGACTTAATGATAATTAACCGCATTGTTGCTGGATTGAATTGATACTTTGATGAAAGACACCAAAAACAAGAAGAATGAACAAAGCACAGTCAAAGGAGCAGTAGTTTTTTTTAAATTTAGCAACCTCTGCTGCCAAGTGCAGGAATAAAGGTAGAACTGCAGGGACAAAGATGCTTCACCATTAAAAATGTATTCATTTGGATTTGGACATACAAACACATCATAAAGGTTTGTTTTAATGATTTTGTCACAATGATGTAAAACATTCAACCAGCTGCAATGCAATGAATGACTAACAGGGTTAGTTACAAATTCACCAAATGAGAAAAAGGCAAAGTTCAGTTGAATGAAACTTTCAGAAACACCAGCGGGGCGGCTGTGGCTCAGGAGGTAAAGCGGTTGTCCTTCAATTGGTGGATTGGCGGTTCGATTCCCGCCTCATCCACATGACGATGTGTCCTTGGGTAAGACACTTAACCCCAAATTGCTCCTGTTCCTGTGCTAACGGTGTATGAATGTGTGTAAATGGTTAGCTTCCTCCTGATGTGCAGGTTGGCACCCTGCGAGGTAGCCCCTGCCATCAGTGTGTGAGGTGAATGAGTTGTAGTGTAAAGTGCTTTGAGTGGTCGAAAAGACTAGAAAGGCGCTATATAAGTACAGTCCATTTATCCTTTGGTATGTTAATTCATTTAACAGTGATATATATTTGTATATAAGCACTGAAGGCTGCTCACATATATACATCTCTGTTTTACTTTCTCCTTTTGATTCAAATGTAAATCAATTTGTGGAGCTTGAATAAGTGATTGATTATTCCATTTATAATGTCATTTTTGGAGTTACCACTCATAGAAATGTCAAGACTCCCCTGTCCTTGTTATATGCTGGTATCTTAACTGTTGCTAATATTCTATTATGCTGTATCTGGTTCAGCTGACCTTACCACCGCTACCATGTTCTATCAGTGTGAGAGCTCCCTCTCGTGGTTAATTTGCCGCTCTACATCCTCTGGCTATCTCAATGTTTGTACTTTGTACTGTACTGCATTTCAGCTTGCGGCTTTCAGCAGGGTCATCGTGTGTGTGTGTGTGTGTGTGTGTGTGTGTGTGTGTGTGTGTGTGTGTGTGTGTGTGTGTGTGTGTGTGTGTGTGTGTGTGTGTGTGTGTGTGTGTGTGTGTGTGTGTGTGTGTGTGTGTGTGTGAGAGAGAGAAAGAATTGGCATCCAAAGTTAAGACTTTGCCACATTATATGATATGGAGGGAGAAGAGAGGAAGGAGAGAAGATTTCCACAGTCATGAAATCACTGTTTTCTCAGTCTCTTGCTAACTCCTTAACAGATAGCTTCATACTTAGGTTGAATGTTTTGTTGGAATTCAAATAGTATGACTTAACAAACATCATAAAAGATTGTTTTAATGATTATCTCACAAATTACATAAGACATTCAACCAGCTGCAATGTAATGAATGACTACATATTACACAGTACAGAAGACAAATGTCTCAGCTGAAGCGTGTGAATATGAATCCCTTGGGGACCTGCTGGTGGGCAGGTATGAGAGGGGCTGTGTTGTGAATTCAGTGAGAAGAGGTTTCAAAATGAAAGAGGGAAAAGAAAAGAAATAGTTTGACAGTGAAGTGAGAAAACATGTCAAGTGTTACATGTAAGTAAAGTCATTTACACAGTTTGTATGCTGCTGAAAATTGTATTGGATTACATAGTACATGAAGTACATTGATTATATGTTGATTATATGTTTATGTCAATGCCTGTTTGTTGAAACAGTTGGATTCCAACAATTTTTATTGGCAGTTTCTCAGGGAGAAGCCAGACACAAGATTTTTATTTTTGGAAATGTTTGGAGGAGCTGGCATGGTGATGGCACGCTTCAGATGGCAGCGGCGCCTTGAACAAAAAAATCATCAACAACAGCATAATCAGTGAGTCAAGTTGTGTGTGTGTGCATGTTTACATATATTCATATGGTATACTGTACCTGATAGCAATGTTAGAGTATCTGTTGGTAACGTAGGTGTAGAACTGGCAGTTAGGATCAGCAGTGCAAGCTCTCTGGCACGACCCAACGTCATTCACCAGAAGATGGCGCATGTCAGAACCATAAAAATCTACTCCTGCATAGGTGTTCTTAATCCAGCCTGTCAGCAGAGAGGAATACAGTTACATTTAGCTGGCTGAACTATGGAAACTCCCCATTAGCAATGAACCTATCGGATACATTCATATTTGTTGAATGATTTAAAATGTTCTTGATGTAACAAATTTGATTGGTGGTACATACTGTTATCCAGCTGACAGAAGCGTGCTGGTAGCCCAGATACGTGTCCTGCAGCAGCGTCAAATCGCATTGCAACTGTATTTTTCTTCAGGTAACATTTGAATAAACCACTGGAGACATTATGAATGAAAACTTGGGTAAATGCAGGTATAAATGTTCACTATTTTCAGTTTTTGAAGTCTGTCTTAAAGCAACAGTCAAGTGCCCAAATGAACAACGACACATGTTTCTCTTGCTGTAATCATTGCTCCTATTCATACTGGTCATTCCCTCATAATGCACATTTAATGTAAGTGAAAAAAATACACAGCTGGGCAGTCAAAAATAATTTTCCACACCTAAAATATATTTTGGTTTCAGCCATGAAATAAGTCAAATCAAGTCAATATCATACAAAATTTGTCTTTTTGGTGCCAAATTCTCTCTTTTTGTTATGATCCTTCTGCTGCAGCTGAACAGGAAATCGCTTCTATGGACCGGTATTGCAAATTAACTTTGTTGTATTTATCTATAGTATTATCTTCTAAAATAGGAGAATAAACTTTATAACATATCTGAGAGAGCAAAGTCCATATTGTTAGTTGTACCTGTTAACATCATGCTGTAAAAAGTACTTCTTGATTCAACATCAATGATTAAAGGTTCAACTTTGCTATTTTCTGTCAACTCAGAAAATATCGGCTCACTTCCAACATGTATCAAATATTTATAACTACCCTAATCAAAACTCACTACAGACTACACACATACTCAAAAACACACCCTACCTGATGTAAGAGAAGTAAGTGCAGAGTGGATGAGCCGTGCACAGTGTCTGACAGTGTTCAGGAGAGGCAGCAGGCAGTACCACAATGTCATGTCCTGGGATGTTAGTCCTTGGAAAGAGCTTGCCCTGACATGCTGTATAAAACAAGCAGTACAATGAGAAAGCAAATACATCATAGTGCAAGATGTTGCTACAACTTTTGCAAGTTACGTTGAGGATTACCTGTTTCAAAGTATTCAGATGTTTGAATCAAGTCCAATGAAGGTGAAGAAATTACAGGAGGGGTGTTGGGTGCACAGCAGCTGACAATGGTTAGCATCAGGTGAGCGGAGAACTTTTATGTCATTTCCTGGGAAACCAGTGTCCTTTAGAAGCCCCCGGCTGCATTCTGAGGAAATACAGTTACATGTAGATATAAACACACATAGATTACATCCAATGAGTAAGTGATAAGTATGTAAAACAGTATATGTATTACCTTGAGTAAAGGAGAGACCACAGAGGTAGATCAGACCCACCAAGATAAAAAGTGTTCCCATCTTCTCAATTTTGAAGCTACTTGAGATTATTCAAACAGCTGCAATCGAAGAGATGTTTCTGCATCTGTTGCATCTCACTCATTTATACTTTTGCTCGATTTGCATGACTGGTTGTTGATACATTCAGCGACTGGTTGGCAATGCCACGTTGCACAGCTGACTCAATGTGTAGATAACACAAGCAAGTGTCAATACTCACGTGAGCATGCAGGAGAGCAAAGCATAGCTGAAAATTTAACTTCATCTCAATCTGAAGGTGAGTTTAAGAAGAAAAACACCAGTGCTTCTGTCAGCTGTTGTCTGCTAACCAGAAAAGATACTTACCAATGACTTGCTTGATATTAAAGCAGTGTGTGTGTGTGTGTGTGTGTGTGTGTGTGTGTGTGTGTGTGTGTGTGTGTGTGTGTGTGTGTGTGTGTGTGTGTGTGTGTGTGTGTGTGTGTGTGTGTGTGTGTGTGTGTAAGTGTGCGTGCGTGCGTGCGTGCGTGCGTGCGTGCGCGGGTGCATGCGTGCGTTCGTGTGATGAACTGGCTCAAGGTTCAGACAAACCAAGGAGGAGAACACAGGTTTAAGTCTAACGAAACCAAAGTAATTTATTAAAGTAACTTATTTACAAAAATGTTGTGTGCTAGAAAATAACCAAATGAAGCAAACAAAGAATAAGGGTTCTGCTTCTGTTAGACAGAGAGAAAGACTGAGCAGGCCCGATCCACAGCCCAGGTGAACCGCTTCAGCCTGATGACCCTGGATCCACCTGGCTACTTCCTGGAAGGAGGAGAAATAAAACAAACAGACCAGCCAGACAGAGCAGGGAAACAAAAGATATATACACACACACACACACACACACACACACACACACACACACACACACACACACACACACACACACACACACACACACACACACACACACACACACACACACACACACACACAACCCTATAGAAATAATGTTCACAATCATATAGCATACTTTAATAGGCAACAAACCAATCAGTCCTTTAAACTGGATGAATGAATATCAGTACATAGGGAATTAAGAAACCACTGAGCCAGTTGGCTACTAAAGGACACACTCAAGACAACTCACCAAATCGTCGCTCATCTCAGTTCCCTGCAGCCTGGTACCTGAGGATTATTTTTAAGGGAAACTGAAGGGACAACACTGAGGAGAAAGTATAGAGTGGAAAAATTAGTCATCCAAATGGTCAAAAGTAACCACACAATCAGGTGACAAAGGTGCAGGCACGTACAAAGCAGGAGGGAGAACTTCAGGTTCTTTTTCCTGGGAGAGGTCAGGGTCTTTCTTGCTCATAGCCCGAGAGACAGCACAGGCTGGGACCCTCCCTGGCTCAACCACAGAACGCTGTGAAGATGACAAGCTATAAGGTTGTTCAGAAATATCCCCAACTGTGTCATCTGGCCACACGACTACCAGCTAAATCATTACCAAGGATAATATCTACCCCTTCAAGTGGAGGTTCAGGCCCGAAGTGTAATTTTACGTCACCGGGAACTAAACCAAAGTTCAGGTTCACCTTGTGGAGTGGGGCAAAAAGAGGAACCAAACCCATCCAACAGACAAAACAACTAACTATGTTGGTAACAGCAAAAAAAGGCAACACAAACTTTCATGTAAAAGAGACCAAAGAACCAGTATCTCTCAAAATGGTCACAGCTACCTTCTCATCTGACCCCAGAAGAGAGACAAACCCTTGTGAAATAAATGCAGAGTAATCTGATCTGTTCTTCCCCAGAAGCTATTGAAACTGTTTTTGCGCACAGGCGCAGCCAAAGCGCTGGACGTCACAGATCCACGAATGGACTCAGACTTAGCTTTAAGTGCAGTTCACTCACTTTTCCAGTGTCCTTTGCGCCGGCAGTAGTTACAAGTATGGCTAGAAATAGATTTTTTCCAAGGCTGACACTCACAGCTACTGGAAACCAACCCCAATCCTCCTCCATTACTTTTAAAAGAGGCATGGGAAGGATTCAGAATCAGTGTCACCTGGTACAATGTCCGTAAATGTAGACTTCCTGGTACAATGTCCGTAAATGTAGACTTCCTGGTACAATGTCCGTAAATGTAGACTTATGTGTTATAATGTATTTGTCAGCCAGAACAGCAGCATCATGAGTCTTAGGGATTCCTTTCATTGATAAGTGGCAGTGATACTAGGCACACAGTTCTTAAGCTGTTCAAGAATCACCAGATTACACAACTCCGCAAATGTTTTAACACCAGCTGACATACACCATCGATGAAACCGAGTCTCAAGACCATAAACAAACTCAACATGTGTCAGAGCATCTGGTCTCCTGAAGTTTCTAAAGCACTGCCTATAGGCCTCAGGAACCAACTAATACATTCTCAGAACTGCAGCCTTAACATAGTCATACAATCTCAGTGTGAGAGAGCAGCATAGGCCTCTTGTGCCTTACCAGTGAACACACATTGGAGGAGGAGAGTACAATCCTCATCCAGCCATCCCCTGGACTCAGCAACCCTCGCAAACAGAAAAGAAGAAGTCTGGATCCGTTTCTGTGAATTTTGGGACCAACATCAAATTCATATTGACATTTTCTTTGGACAGATCCCTCATTTGCCAATTTTCCTTCCCTAATCAAATCAAGCCTATATAGTTGCACCTCAAGTATATGCATTTCAGTTTTTTACCTCAACACCTCCATTTCAAATTGTCTGTCGTGCTTAAGTCTCTCATGCTCCAATTGCAACAATAGAAGTTCCTTTTGTTGTTCAAAGGTTAAAGGACACTGTGAAACCACAGGCTTTTGAGTCACTTCCTCACTTACCAATATACTTTCATCCAGCAGTTTTACAGCAGTTCACAGTCTTTTATTGTTTCAGTTTTTTATCAGGAACAGTGGTGGTTCTAGCTTGAATGACGGCCTGGGCGAGACTCCCCTCACACTATTTAAAGTGCACAATCACCCCTTCCAATATTGCCACAAGACAACGAACACAATTCTGCACAAACTATGACTGTATAAGTTACCAGAACTTAGAGAACCACAAGGACATCCATAACTATACAATACATACCACTATACATATTATATGCCAAAAATATATACAATCAGAAATGTAGGGGAGCAGAAAGCAATAATAATATAATACAAATAAAATAGAGAATACATATTCTTAATAGCACTAATCCTTCTTACACAATGGGAAAACACACTGAAGAGAATCTAATTCTTACACTATTGCATTTACAACAGCAAACACACAGTTTAAATGGCACAAAGCCAACTAAAACCTAACCCTTCTGGCCTTCCTTGATGCAAAATCGTCAAATGATGTCATCATATGAAATCTTCTCCCCTATTTCATGATTGATACTAATGATGCCAAGGCCAGTTAGACGTTCCTGGGACATGGTTGACCTCAGGTATGATTTTATCAACTTGAGCTTTGAAGAGCTCCTCTCTGCTTACCTATTTTTTTGCCATTTCACACAACCCAGAAAAATAAAAATGTGCCTGAACTATAGGCCTGTATTTATAATATTATGAATGAAATGTGCGTTATTTGGAAGAAAGTCGAGGTGTGACTGACTTTAGCCCACTAATTCCATATTATGTATGTATTATCCCATATTAGTATTGCTCTATTAAGTGGATCCCCCCCACCCCCCCTTCTCTCACAGCTTCTGTGCGTACGGCACCATCTCAGCAAGCAGGGGTGCGTGCACAACAGAAGCGCCAATTTGCCAATTCCCCGGCACACAGTGATAGATTGACTTGACAAATAAAAGAAAACCACTCTTCAAAAAAAAAAGTTTTTGAAGAGCTTGTGCCGCCCTCCATGAGTCATGACAAAATGCCGCCCTGGGCGCTTGCCCAATTCGCTCATATCAGGGACTGCTACTGATCAGGAACATCAATTTTATAGTGCTCAGCAATTTTCAAAAGCTGGTTCCTAGTACACTGCTCCTCAGAAGGAGACTCCACAAAATCCTCCACTGAAGAGGCCATGTTTCACTTAATCAAAACCAATGCAGTGCAACATACCCAAAGTTAGTCAAAGTACCAAAACCCAGTTACACATTGGTCCAGTCAAGAAAAGAAAAAAGTCAATGAGGGATGAGGGACAAAGAATTGTCATTCTAAGCTCTGTAATATTAGTTCCTCCTCCTTGATTAGTGCTTATCCTTTTCACCTAGTGTCAAACTTTTTCAAAGCAGATTCATGCCCTGTCAATGCGATCTGAGTACATAAAGGTTAGAATAACAGATACATCCATTGTGATTTTAATCAGAAGCTACACCTTAACACAGTATTGCCTCTGTTCCATGACTGGTTCATTTATTTATTCAGTCTTTATTTACACATTATGTTTTTGCAGTTTGTTATTATTTACTCTTGTCAGTAAGTCAAAATTTCGCCTCTGAGATACTTAAGCTATACTCTATCCTTCCTTACATTTCTCAACTGCCCCTGCTTACAATTTAAAGATGCATACAGTATCTACCAAAAGGTGGATATATTTTTATGTTTGATGTCACTCATCTCATGTCTCTGAATGTTGAACATAAAATAATTTATACCTCAGTAGACAGACAGAGTGAGACACAAATTCTACCACGGCAGTGTGAACTGATTTGAACCTGAGTGATGGATAGGCACATTGCTTTTGGTAGTGAAAAAAACAAAGTTAAGGCGAAAAATTGCTTTGCACATAAATAAAGATTAACACAACTATAGATTACAAAAGATTGGTTAAAAACAAGAACAAAATCAATCAGCAAATACTGATGGAGTCCAGGTAACAGAGGAGAGATCACGTGATGACAGATGTCTCCAGCTGTGAATTTAGCATGCCAGTTAGCGAGCATAGATACATGTAGATCCCACACTGGGAGTTGTTAGTCACTGTATTGATGCATCAACATGGTCTTCATATCTGTCCAGTCCAGTCATACATTTTTCAGAAGTCTGAGTTGTTACAAAATAATTATTTATGTCATACAGAATAATTTGTTAATCAATAATGATGGTTTTCAAACCAAAATACAATTAAATGCGAATTCAAAGTAAGCTAATATTACTGCAATAAATACAATTTGACCCAGTAATTTGTAATTACTGAACTTAGTATATTCTGTTTCATATTGAGTTGTTATATGGCCACTGTAATGGGGAGGGGAAATATACAGCCTGATGAGTGACAAAGGATTGTCATTCTAAGCTCTGTAATATTAGTTCCTCCCCCTTGATTAGTGTTTACCCTTTTCACCTCGTGTGTCTACAGCCAAACACTTAACTTACTAGAGTTAGTCTAAAACTTTTCCCAAGTGGATTCATGTTCTGTAAATGCGATCTGAGTACATAAAGGTTAGAATAACAGATACATTGGGATTTTAATAAGAAGCTGTACCTTAACACAATATTGCCTCCGTTCCATGACTGGTTCATTTATTTATTCAGTCTTTATTTACACATTATGTGTTCGTAGTTTGTTATTATTAACTCTTGTCTGTACGTCAAATTTCCCCTTTGAGATACTACTCTCTCTACTCTATCCTTCCTTACATTGCTCAACTGCCCCTGCTTACAATTTAAAAATGCATACAGTATCTATGGGAAGGTGGATATATTTTTATGTTTGATGTTCGGTCATTCGGTGAAGTTAATCCTGAGAAGTCATGAGTAGACGTATCAGAGCCAGATGGGACACACTTTTATTTAAAAACTTGACGTTGTGCATGTGTTGGGAGAAGGTCATTGTGTCATATTGCAAGATCTAAAACCTGCATGTATTGTGAGGAGATCCAGATGAAAATGAAGTTGGTTTCAGTGTTTGGCTAAAAACTGAGAAAGCTACTGACAAAAAGAAAAGACAGAAAAGAGTTGTAACAGCTCATTAACACAATATTAACTGGACTTTCAAAACACCATATGTATGTTAATTCATTTAACAATGATATATATTTGTATATAAGCACTGAAGGCTGCTGATATATATACATCTGTTTTACTCTTTTTTGATTAAAATGTAAATCATTTTGTGGAGCTTGAATAAGTGATTGATTATTCCATTTATAATGTCATTTTTGGAGTCACCACTCATAGAAATGTCAAGACTCCCCTGTCCTTGTTATATGCTGGTATCTTTACTGTTGCTAATATTCTATTATGCTGTATCTGGTTCAGCTGACCTTACCACCGCTACCATGTTCTGTCAGTGTGAGAGCTCCCTCTCTTGGTCAATCTGCCGCTCTACATCCTCTGGCTATCTAAATATTTGTACTGCATCTTCAGGAACCTACAGATAGAGCAGCCATGTGATATCACACACCAGAAATATGATTAATTTACTAAAGTGCATCCATAAAAATGAAATATTGTGAAGCATTGGACAGATATAAAAACACAACAGATTTTTAATCTTTTTTAAAATATTTTCACTGTTTTTTCTTGCTGTAAACAAAAAAGGGTAGTCCTGTCCATGTGTGTGTGTGTGTGTGTGTGTGTGTGTGTGTGTGTGTGTGTGTGTGTGTGTGTGTGTGTGTGTGTGTGTGTGTGTGTGTGTGTGTGTGTGTGTGTGTGTGTGTGAAAGAATTGTCATCCAAAGTTTAAACTTTGCCACATTATATGGTATGGAGGGAGAAGAGAGAAACGAGAGAATATTTCTACTGTGAGTTTCTCCCCACTCCCTACTTCGGTTGAATATTTTGTTGGATTATTTGTGTCTTGAACTGTAACATTTGCTTTTATTTCAATATTATTATTAATTAAGGTTCCATTCGATTTAGGTTTAATAGAACCAGGTTCCTGCTATTGCTCAAGTGTAATGGGAGGTCACACTAAATACTTGCTTAGCCTATAGAGCTGTTTTCTTTTCTATTTTTTTTAATACTGCATACACATTTTTCTGGTTGTATTCTGATTAAGAGACTGAGAATTAATTATATATGGTCATTATAGCATTGTAGCATCTAATGGTGGCCTAAGACTTTTGCATAGTCTGTATATCTGCGGACTATAAGGAAAGTGATGAGTGACTTTGAGGTGTGTCAGCTGAAAAACATGATGTGGAAATGTCAGATTTTTAACTGAATTTGACAGATGTTCCTGCTATTTACAGATAATGGGGGCCGAAGACACACAGTCCACTCTGTCTTAGGCCACCATAAGATTTATTGTTTTAGCAATGCTATAATGACCATATATAATTATTTCTCAGTCTCTTATTTAGAATACAACCAAAAATACAGGAAATGTGCATGCAGTATTAAAAAAAAGAAAAGAAAACAGCTTCTATAGGCTAAAGTTTGTAAGTATTCAGACCTCCTCTTACACTGGAGCAATAGCAGGAACCTGGCTCTCCAAAACCTAAATGGAATGGAGCCTCAATTAATAGTATTTAATAATAAATGCTATATTTTGTGTACATATTTCCTGTATTTTCTGTTTGTATGATGGTGGTGGCCTAAGACTTTTGTACAGTACTGTACACATATATGAACTTTATATTGAAAGTGGGCTAAAAGACTGCCCTGTCAATACATGACTTAAAAAAACACATCATAAAAGTTTGTTTTAATGATTTTGTCACAAATTATATAAAACATTCAACCAGCTCAAGGCAATAAATAACTACATATTACACAGTATGGATGACAAATGTCTCAGCTGAAGCGTATGAATCCCTATTTGAAGGAGGGGAAAGAAAATAAATAGTTTGACAGTGAAGTGAGAAAACATGTCAAGTGTTACATGTAAGTAAAGTCATTTACACAGTTTGTATGCTGCTGTAATTTTTTATTGGATTACATAGTACATGAAGTACATTGATTATATGGTGATCATATGTTTATGTCAATGCCTGTTTGTTGAAACAGTTGGATTCCAACAATTTTTATTGGCAGTTTCTCAGGGAGAAGCCAGACACATTATTGTCAACTTTGCTAATCACTGGAGGAGCTGGCATGGTGATGGCACGCTTCAGATAGCAGCGGTGCCTTGAACGAAAAAACAACAACAACAGCATAATCAGTGACAAGTTGTCTGTGTGCATGTTTACATATATTCATATGGTATACTGTACCTCCAAGGACTGCTGTTGGTGACGTAGGTGTAGAACTGGCAGTTAGGATCAGCAGTGCAGGTTCTCTGGCACGTCTCAACATCATTCACCAGAAGATGGCGAATGTCGGAACCTTGAAAATCTACTCCTGCATAGGTCTTCTTAATCCAGCCTGTCCGCAGAGAGGAATACAGTTACATTTAGCTGGCTGAACTATGGAAACTCCCTATTAGCAATGAACCTATCGTATACATGGGCACACATTCATATTTGTTGAATGATTTAAAATGTTCTTGATGTAACAAATTTGATTGGTGGTACATACTGTTATCCAGCTGACAGAAGCGTGCTGGTAGCCCAGATGTGATTCCTCCTTGAGGTCTGCGTGCCATTACATGTTCATTTTTCTTCAGGTAACATGTAAATTGATGACTGGAGACATTATGAAATTAAAACTTGGGTAAATGCAGGTATAAATGTTCACTATTTTACATTTTTGAAGTCTGTCTTAAAGTAACAGTCAGCATTTGGTAACCTTCGCCTGTTCGCTAAATAGAAGAATAATTTCACAAAATATCTGAGAAAGCAAAGTCCATATTGTTAGTTGTAGCTGTTAACATCATGCTGTAAAAAGTACTTCTTGATTCAACATCAGATTGAAGGTTTAACTTTGCTATTTTCTGTCAATTCAGAAAATATAGGCTCACTTGCAGGATATGTCAAATATGTATAACTACCCTAATCAAAACTCACTACAGACTACACACATACTCAAAAACACACCCTACCTGACATAAGAGAAGTAGGTGCAGAGTGGATGAGCCGTGCACAGTGTCTGACAGTGTTCAGGAGAGGCAGCAGGCAGTACCACAATGTCATGTCCTGGGATGTTAGTCCTTGGAAAGAGCTTGCCCTGACATGCTGTATAAAACAAGCAGTACAATGAGAAAGGAAATACATCATAGTGCAAGATGTTGCTACAACTTTTGCAAGTAACGTTAACGATTACCTGTTTCAAAGTATTCAGATGTTTGAATCCTGTGTGAGAATCCAGATATTACCCCCAACTTTGCCTTTATCAGGGGAATCGTTGGTACTGTCCAGGTGGTTTTCAGCCAGCACTTATAGCTAAACACAGATGGAGAAATAACATTACAGAATGCCATCAACTGACTCGGCCTCCTCACTGGCTGAATTAAACCTCAGTGGGAAAGTACAAATGAATAGTGAGATCAAAGTTGCCAGTTTGATTCCTTGGACTAGCAGAAGAGGCCAAAATGCTGAATTGAAGCCTCTTAGTTGCCAGCAGTAGTGGTGAGGCTCAGTGGTGTGAGATGCTGCAGAAAGGCATTTAAGTGTTACTATAAACCCCTGTCTCTGTTTCTGCCTGAAATGACTAAATGGCTAAAAAACATACCTTGCCCACTGAGGCTTAACTCTCCTTAAAAGCATGTATCATGAAATCTTTACCTGGTCTTAATAAAAGCAAAGAACTGACAGCCAGGGTCATGTGTGCAGGCTCGCTGACACTCCTGATAGTCGGCTGTGAACAATGTTCGGTAGTCTGAATATGGGAAGTCCACCTTGTCGTACACATGAGGCAGACAAGGTCCTGGCAGACAGATGGCCCAACAAACAGACAGAAAGAGATAAGGAGAGTTTCACAACACATCAGTAATTAACTGGTGATTTCAATACTGGTTTAATGGTTAAATGGTTGTGTGCCTACTTGGGTCTGGGTGACAGGGTTTGAGAGAAAAGCCAGAGGTGATACCCTGCTGTGAAATCCGAACTTTGGGCTGTTTCGAGGGAGTGGACTTGAGGTAGCAGTAGAAGTACCTGGTGGAGAGAGAGGCTGTGAGATTAGCAAGTGACAAATACAATAAATACAAGTAGGCTTCAAGGTAGCTGTGGTAAGACAAGTTGTGACTCTAATCAAATTAAGTTCATATAAAGGGCAGAAAAAGCCTGAGCATGTCAGTATGATCACATATCTGGAGGCACCAGTGGAGCCACTGTACCCCAACTGATCCAGTGAACTGTTCTGATAAATTTGCTGATCTATGATGCATTATAGAATTTGATAAAGATGTTCTCATTTTGCCCAAATTAGGAGTGCAGCATTTTGCTCTAAGAGATTGTCACACTGAGCCAACGTCTTCAAAAAATACAATAAAAGCTATTACTATGATTTTGAGTTTCAATTTATATCTTAACTTTAGTCTTTAATAAGTTTTTACTTCAGTGTCTCTTGCTTGTTTTATACCCTTTATTTGTGGTCGAGTCCGGTCGAATGAAGGCAAAGAAAAGACAAGAGGGGTGTTGGGTGCACAGCAGTTGACAATGCTCAGCATCAGGTGAGCGGAGAATTTGTATGTCATTTCCTGGGAAATCAGTGTCCTTTAGAAGCCCCCGGCTGCATTCTGAGGAGATACACACACAGTTACATGTGGATATAAACACACATAGATTGCATCCAATGAGTAAGTGATGAGTATGTAAAACAGTATATGTATTACCTTGAGTAAAGGAGAGACCACAGAGGTAGATCAGACCCACCAAGATGAAAAGTGTTCCCATCTCCTCAATTTTGAAGCTACTTGTGATTATTCAAACAGCTGCAATCGAAGAGATGTTTCTGCATCTGTTGCATCTCACTCATTTATACTTTTGCTCGATTTGCATGACTGGTTGTTGATACATTCAGCGATTGGCTGGCAGTATGCAGATGCACAGCTGAATTGAAGTATAAATAGCACCAGTGCTTCTGTCAGCTGATGTCTGACACATTGGCTCTTTGTGGTGAATAAACAAAGACAAGGCAAACATTTGCTTTATATTTTACCATTTTTGAACACCTGTTCATTTGTATTGGATAGCAAGGGGTTACTGAAAAACCAACTCTGGATAAATAAAGATGTCTTATCTCATCTATAGGTTACAAAAGGTTGAGAAATCAAGAACAAAATCAATCAGAAAATACAGATGGAGTCTGTATTTTCTCTCATGTTGTGAATTTAGCCTGCCAGTCAGCCAGTCAGTCAGCATAGATACACATAGATGCCATATTGGGCATTGTTAGTCATTGTATCGATGCATCAATATGGTCACCATACCTGTCCAGTCCAAGTTGCCCCTCTAAATGCATAAAAGTATATTGAGGGAAAAGGTCTGTCCGATCTAGTATAGCTACCATTAGTCACTGAATAGTCAATCAATCAGTTTTTCAGCAGTCTGGGTTGTCACAAAATATGAAATATTTATGTTATACAGAATACTTTTTTCAAAAATGATGGTTTTCAAACCAAAATACAACTGATTGTAGTACTTAATATGTTCTGTGTTTATATTGAGTTGTTATATGGTTTTTAAGGAGTCAAATACACAAACGATTGGCACTATTTACATAACATACAAAATGACTTAATAAACTGTGTGTTATTTACAGAATTTGGTGAGACCAGGCTGGGTGTTAGGGGACAGTATTGTGGTTCAAATTCTTAAGTAGCTGACCAGACACAAGTGCAACAAGAAAGAACACAAGACTTTTTCTTGTGTTTTTGTTTTTGTTGTTTTTTAATATAAATATAATTATTAAATAAGATACAACTGGAAGTAGCCAAGTGCATAAGAAACACTAAAAGCAGCAAGAAAAAGGTGCAACAATCGACAATGTGCTAAAAAAGTGTTGAGGTGTTCACGGAAGAGTTGAGATGTTACTTGGAGGCGCCAAGGGAGTCAGCAGACCATGTGGAGCTGGGTAACTCATTCCACTGCAGAACTACAAACAAGATCTGGATCATTTTTTGTTAACCAGAGCAGAAAGGAGGGGAAATACAGCCTGATGAGAGACAATTGTCATTCTAGGCTCCATAAAATTATTTCCTCTTCACTCACTTACTGTTTACCCTTTTCATCTCGTGTGTCTATAGCCAAACATTTAGCTTACTAGAGTTTGTGTAAAACTTCGTCCAAGCGGATTCATGTCCTGTAAATGTGATCTGAGTACATAAAGGTTAGAACAATAGATACATTCATTCAATCATTTTAATCAGAAGCTGCACGTTAACCCAATATTGCCTCTACTCTATGACTTAGCCACAACAACGCACTGTCAGCAGTGACTGTAAAATAACATGAAATGGCACGTAATGAATTAATGTTAAAATGCACATTATATTTAAAATAAATGAATACATTTCCTTGTGGCAACAGATTCAAGATTTATTCACCATCTGATTCTCTGAAAAGATTTGAACATGTACGACTAATTTCTTTCTATTTTAGTGCTTATTGCTTGTTTTGTACCCGTTATCTCTGGTCCAGTCAGCCTGACAGAAAGGTAAACACTACACTCAGCTACATTTAACTAGATTTTAAAAAGTTCATATTTCAAATCAATGTCTCGGATTTCTACTTACAAAAATAAACTGTACATTTTTTTAAAATTAGTGCAAACATTTCATTTTGTGATTTCACTCAATTTGAAAGGCATCACATTTCTACATACAGGTTTAATAAGTTGAAATTTCAATATTACATTGTCAGTAAGTACTATCACCTTTACAACAATAACAAAAATAATTACTATTACAGTTACTATTACAGTTTAATTTAAAATCACTGAACTGATAGATCATTTAGTGGTGTGTAAGAAGAACAAAGATACAAAAGATAATTTAATCTCTTTAACCCAGGGCTCCAAGTTTATTTTAACCAAATTTGTATGAGAATTCATTTAACAGTGATGTATTTGTATATAAGCATAGAAGGCTGCTGTTATATCCATCTCTATTTGACCCTTTTTTGATTAAAATGTAAATCAGTTTGTGGTGTTTGTATAAGTGATTGATTATTCCATTAATAATGGTCATTTTTAGACTCATCACATAAAAGAATATCAAAGACTCCACTGTCCCTGTTATATGCTGGTTACAACTGTTGCTAATATTCTGTTATGTTGTATCTGGTTCAGCTGACCTTACCACCGCTACCATGTTCTGTCAGTGTGAGAGCTCCCTCTCTTGGTCAATCTGCTGCTCTACGTCCTCTGTCTATCTAAATATTTGTACTGCATGTTCAGGAACCTACAGATAGAGCAGCTATGTAATATCGCACACCAGAAATATGATTAATTCAATAAAGTGCATCCATAAAAAAATATATATATATTGCATTTTGTTTTATTTTGAATGTTAATACTTTTTAATCACTATTTTGGCTAAAAAAAAAAAGTTTTATCTCTTCATTGTTGTTTTTGCTGTAAACAAAAAACAGCCCATGAGGGGTACAATACTGATGCTAGAGACAGTCTTCCTACAGAGCATTAATGAGCAAGTGTTCCTCACATTTCACCTCAAATTTGACTTTCTGGTGTTAGTTGACATGATCTGGTGCTATTTTATGTTAGTGAACTCAACTAAAATGAAGGGCTGTCTTCTGTTTAATTAAGCTTCTGTATTTATTAACTAAACTGTATTTACCATTCACCAAAAAAATTTGAAGAATTTGCACCTTTTTAAACTTTTGGTGAGTCTGTGTGTGTGTTTGGAAGGAAAGTAGGGGTTTCGGGCACAATTTCACTTATTTCCAAGGTGCACAGACAAGGGAAAATAGTCTTTAAAAGTCAAAGTGTGTGTGTGTGTGTGTGTGTGTGTGTGTGTGTGTGTGTGTGTGTGTGTGTGTGTGTGTGTGTGTGTGTGCGTGCATGTGTGTATTTGAGGACACTGATGAAAAGAGGAAGTGTCAACATGCAGGGAAAAGAGAGGAACAAGAGATTTCTACATTAATAAAAGCACTGCTTTCTCAGTCCCCCCCCCCCCCCCTCCTTTATTTTGTTGGATTATTCGTGTCTTGAACTCTAATTATTGCTTTTTATTTCAATATAGTATGTAAGTATATGTTTGTGTGTATATATTCAAACACTGTTTCACTAGCAATGATCACACCAACAACAAGATGCACTTAAACTATTTATTATTTATGTGGGGAGGCTTATAGGAAGTCCGCTATAGCACCCAGGCCATGGGTGGGAACATGGACCCCCTCAAGACCCTAGGAAGGAGAGGAAGAAACAGGAAGAGAGAAATGGGGTGGGGTATAGGGGCGCAGAATACAAAAGCAGCAGGGGAGAAGAGGACTAGGTGGTCTGAATGGCCAGAGGCGGAGCAGTTGTGGTGTGGTCCTGCTCCTGAAACTACCCTGAATGAGCTGAACTAAAACAGTTCTTCTGTGAGAAGCCGGATACAACATCAGCCAGTTTGTTAACTTTGGGAGGAGCAGGTATGGTGATGACACGCTTGAGATAGCAGCGGCGCCTAGAACAAAAAAAACATATAAATACACCTGTCTTCATATCATAAAACAGATCAATAATTACATTTTGCATGATTTCAGGGTTTTGCCAGAATTGCTGCTACAATTTTACCACAAAAAATGACATTTGTGTTTGGGTCTTTAGGCTTAAATGCATGAAGTATACTGTTGGCCTACCAAAAAGTCTTGTCCCGGAAGTTCCTGTTAACGTAAGTGTAGAACTGGCAGTTGGGTTCCTGAGTGCATTTCTTCTGGCACTCCTCTGGATCATCCGCCAGCTCAAACCTCATGTCAGAACCTCGGAAATCTATTCCTTCATGAACATCCTTAACCCAGCCTGTTAGCAGAAAGGAACAGGTTAGACTGTGGGCCAAGCTATAGAAATACTACACTAAAATCAAAGAAAAGGGATAGATAAGCCTTGATATGTGCTGAATGATTCCAGTCTTTTCTTAGATTTATTAGATTACTTCAAATGATTTTATGAACTCCTAGCACAATGCTTTAATCCTAACTCTTAATTACCCATTACCCTAACCCTCTGACCCATAGACTGTATACAAGAAATGGACGTAACATCCATGACGTCACCCATTGGTTTGTGGACTGCTGCTCGGAGGCCAAAAGTTTCGGATCTGAGCAGCGCCATATTGAAAATTTCAGGTGCATGCTGGGAAAAATAAAAACACGGATTCTACTTATATGGGCATCAGGAGGGGCATGAGGCGCTGTGAACCAATCAACCTGTCAATCACGACGTAGCCACACCCTAATGCAACCCTACTTTATCGTCAAATATAAAATCAGGGAGGCCAAAATTTCACAAATGAACATCATACTGCATTGAAGAAGGCTTTAAACTAGCGATTGAAACCATAAACACATTTTGAAAACGTTTACTGAGGTTATAAATCAAGAGAGAAGTTGGTGAATTCTCCATTGACTTGTATGGAGACGGAAGTCCTTTTGACACCAAAACGGTCGCCCCCTGTTTTCCTTTTGATAGAATGCAGTTTTAAGTTAATTCCGCATTGGCCTCATTTCAGAGGACCAGAACTCCCCGCCTGCTCTGACCCTAGCTTCATAAGGCAAACAAGATTAAGATGCTACAGCCATGCTAGCAGGGGAGCAGGTCCCCTTTCACAGAGGCCACCATGTTGCATCACTGTGTTTTTACAGTAGCCTACAACAGACAAACCAAACACTGTCCTTTCCTGTTATTTGCGATTTTCATATGAGACTCCATATGTTCTCCTACATCCATTAAGGAGAAGGGTGAGGGAGGGGTATTTAGTGTTCAACCTCATTACTAGATAAATCCTACACACTGCACTTTTAAGTAATGGCAATGCTAACATGCTGATGTTTATCAGGTATAATGTTCACCATCACCATCTTAGTTTAGCGATGTCAGCATGCTATCAATTGCTAATAAACACTAAACATTCAGTACAACTAAGGTTGAATGGGAGGGTATTAGTTTTGTATCCCAAGACCACTATTGCCACTATTTTTCCTGCCCACCCACCCTTCGGTCTATGCTGTCACTTCTCTGCCCCAGGCAACTTCGCCTGCTATTTCCATTGCTCCTGCATGTTCTGACTCTAACCTTGTCTCACGTCAATGCCTTCGCCCTACAATCCACCCAATTACTTTCCTGTTTGACTTGTCTGCCCATACGAATCCTTCATCCGCCCCGAATATGACACAACTCTCCAATGCCTACTCGCACTTGAAAATGGTCAATGGCAGCCTATTCGATGTTTCCGACTCATTCACTTCTACGTTCATGGTTCCTCGTAACCACAGGGGTGTGCTGCTCAGGCATGTCCATGACTCAACTGACACGAGCCACAGACAATGCACCGAAAGAAGCCACCTACTAGCCGCACGTGAAAGAAGACATAGCAGACTACATCAAAGGCTGCTTGGTCCCCCCACTATCATTCATCATCAAGCAACCTCAAACAAAACAATGATGCTCTCTTCCTGTGAAATAATGACAGGCAGACAAATTACCCTCCCGCAACTGGTTACAATGCTGATGTTGGATATGTTGCAAAATATTGGGTCCTCTGTTAAGAACCATAGGTGAAATTCCCCTTCATCTCGTTCCTCCCAATTTAGTGCAAAACTACTACTACAGTTACCAGTAACACCAGAGTCCAGCTATCCTCAAGTTACTTAGCAAAATACAGTTGATTGGAAAGGTATTAGTTTTGCAGGAATAAAAATCCAAAGTATTGAACGAACTGAAAGATGATAAATTAAGGGATCACCAAAATTATAACAATTCTTCCAGAGGGCAACATGAATGTGTGTACCACATCCCAGAAACTGAAACAGTTGAGCCAAACAACCATAGTTGTTCAGATGGTCTGTAATATGTGAGAGTCTCCTGCATGACATTTCTTAATGATTTGCAACTGATTAGTGATACATACTGTTATTTAGCTGACAGAGGTGTGCTGGCAACCCAGATGTCACTCGCTCTTTAAAACTGGTCACCATTTCATTTGCATTGCTCTTCAGATAACACTTGAGGTCATTACTGCAAAAGTAATAAGGATAAAACCTTGGATCAAAGTCAAAAACATTACAAATGTTTCTTATTTACCACACAAGAGAGAGAAAAAAAAGTCAGTAAAGGGTAACAGTAACATTTTACCCTTTGACACTGCTGGCAAACACATTACCTGTCGTAAGAGAAGTAGGTGCAGCGCGGATGAGCAGAGCACAATGTCTGACAGTGTTCAGGTGAGGCTGCAGGCAGCATCTCGAAATCACTTCCTCTGATGTCAGTGCTTGAGAAAAGCTCGCCCTGACATGCTGCACAAAACACAGGTTACACAATTAGAGAGCGTGCATGACAACCTGTAGGATGTTTTCTTAATGCTATGACCTTTACTGTTTGTGCACCTGTGTCAGAAGGATTAGGTGTTTCTGCCCTGTTGGTGAACCCAGATACTACACCAGCCGTTCTTTCTACAATAGGTGTCCTTGGTATTGTCCAGGTGTATTTAAGGTGGCACTTGTGCCTAAAAACAGAATAAGAAAAGACACCATTTGGAAATGGTCAAGCCATCATTCCACCACCTGCTGATGCCGAAGCTAAATCTTACTACTACTCAGCATTTGAAAATAGTTGTGCAGTGTCTACTTTGACTCTGGAGGACTGTCAGGTCTAAGAAAATAATCCTCATGATATATTTTGATATTTTGTCAGTTGTCAAGGAAAAATATTAATTCCATTCATTCACATATATCTAAACAGTCTAATTTTGGTAGTGATTGGCTTTATAAACTTGAAGCAATTACAGTTCTGGCGAAGCACACCTTGTTTCCTTATATGAGCCAATACAACACATTACTTAAGTAATGCATTACCTCCAGAGCAGCCCTGTCTTCATAAGATATAATTTAAACTGCATTGTAATATTATGTGATTGACTTTTACCTGATCCTCTCGTTTTGGAAGTTTGCATTTACAAAAGTAAAGAACTTGCAGCCAGGATCTTTTGTGCAGACCCTCTGACACTCCTCATAGTCAGATGTGAACAAGGATCGGTAATCCGCTCCTAGGAAGTCCACGTTCTTATACACCTGAGAAATACAATGTTCTGGCAGATGGATGGCCCAACACACAGACACAAAGAGGAAAGTTTCACCACATGTCCCTAATTAAGTTATTAAAATTAATTCATCTTAATAACTGTTTTGATGTTAAATGGTTTCGTGCCTACCTGGGTATGGAAAGCAGTTTTTGAGTGAAAAGCCAGAAGTGACACCCAGGAGTGAAGTCTCAGTCTTGGGTTGTCCAGAGGGAGTGGACTTGAGATAGCAGTAGAAGTGCCTGCAGAGAGGGGAAGGCGATTTTCTAAAAACTGATTTTGCATTTAACTTAAAAAAGTGTGTGAGTTATTTGCATCCAGTACAATGACATGTAGTCATGAGTAGGAATTAGAGTTGGAATTAGATCTTGTTTAACTTTTTAATATGACAAAGATTACTGTAATTTTCTTGTCTTCTGCTTTAGCATTTTAAGTAGAATTCATCACCTATCACACGTGTTACTCATTTATTTCTGATCATATATCTATTGCTTGTTTGGTACCTGTCATCTCTGGTCCAGTCAGGCCGAACAAAGGTAAAGAATTGACAAGAGGCGTGCTCGGTGCACAGCAGCTGACAATGATTCACATCAGGAGAGTACAGAAATGTTATGTCTGTTCCAGGGAAATCAACGTCTTCCAGAAGCCCCCGGCTACATTCTGAAGAAATGGAAAAAGGAAAAACACACCTACAGTATTTATATTTAAAAACAAATACACACATGATCACACTTACTATAGGACGTATTACCTTGACTAAAGGAGATGCTGCAAAGGGAAAGCAGAAACACTAAAATCAAATTTGTTCCCATCTTCTCTGTTTCTCTGATATTTTATTGAGATTATTGAAGCACCTCTATAGTACAGTCACAACAATCTGCAACTGGAGGCTCCCCAAAGGACTACTGTGCAATCCCCACATATATATATATCTGAACTATTTGTACTGATTGTTGACACATACAGCGATTAGCTCACAGAACCTGCAGGCAACTGCCTTCAGGTGCAATGACCCAGACACACGAACTTGTAAGCGAGATCAACAAGTATCAAGGTTTGTGAACTGAGCATGCAGGAGAGCTAACTAAAAATGGACTTGTTTTTTGTTTTTTAAGTTTTAAAAAAAAAGTCAGGGTTGTTTTATGTATTCATATCAAACATTTACTTTAAACTGGTGCCTCTTGAGTTTATTGGCTGTTCCCAAATCAAATCAAGGGTTGATCAACCTTTGAATGTTATTTTGCTCTGCTGACCTGTTTATCATCTCAGGTTTATGGTGGGGTTTTTTCTGTTTCCTTTGTTTTTGATTTGATGACATGCTAAATCCTGTCACTTCTTTGTATCTTATGTACTGCATGATTTAAAAAAGTCCTTGCAACCACTGTGTCACACTGTGACTGAAAATAAAACATTAGATGGAGGCCTGTAACTTGCAACCTGCAGAGATAATGGTTTCATTCACTTTGATCACAGGGTGAAAGACTAACAGCAAAGTTATGTAATAATACAAACAGGAGCCTTAGTCTGGGTTAAGGATTCAAGGATTCAAGGATTCAAGGAAGCTTTATTTTCATTGCCACAGCATGTACACTTGTGCAAAGTGCATAAGTTGAGGTCAGTAGAATGATACGTGTGCGTGGGTGCCGGGGGCCTTCAGCCTTCACCCGCTCTGGCTGCTTATGGGGTGGGAGGGATCGTTCACAATGTTGGTGGGCGAGTGTTGTAAATGTCCACAAGTGAGGGGAGGGGTGCACCAATGATCTTCCCAGCAGTGTTCACAATGCGCTGCAGGGACTTCCGGTTTGCAGCAGTGAAGTTGCCAAACCACACTGTGATGCATGCAGTTAATACACTCTCCACCGTACCACGATCAAAAAAGCGCATGATGGGTGTTGGGGCTCTGACACTCCTCAGTTTACAGAGGAAGTATAGTATTCCAGAGTTTATGTTCTGTTTGTACAGTGTGTTTCTGCCCACTGGCCAACCAGGGCAAGAGAGGAAAACTGTATCAGTAGAACAAGCCAAGGACGAGCTTGGCTCAGTTTACAGGAATTTAGCAACCTCTGCTGTCTAAACTGTAAAAGTGCAGGAATGTTTTCACCTATACCAGATTTATAAAAGAATTGGCACCAAAATTTGTTCTGAGTGATCAACTGTGATGTATGTAGAGGAGTATTTTGTTGTAAACATTCAGTGTGAACTTATCTTGATATAAATGAAGCAGGTAAAGTAGAAAGTCAACTTTTATTGTTTTTGCTTACAGGACAAAAATAGTCATCTGCAGCTTACGTTACACACAAATTATGTCAAAAAGTTAACCACAGTAACAAAATATTCAACTTTTTTTTTTTTTTTTTTAATGCAGCCAATCTAGAATAGTGCAATTCACGGAGTGGTTTTATACATATATCAAACAACAGGAACAGTTTAATGTGTCAGCTGATTTGAGTGTGTAAATCAGAGGTCTTTGAGTGTGTCTTCTCCCTGTGGTTTCTCCAGCCAGGTAGGAGGCCAGCTGACTTTGATGCTGGGTCTTTCCTTCAAAGAGTTATAGTATGCTGCCAGTTTAGGGTAACGCTCCTCGGATAACCTACAGAATGAAGAAAAGTTAGTGTGACCTTTGAATTACAAATTTATTGCACCTTGAAAATCCATTTATTCGTCTTGTCAAGCAGTAATTCATTCTCAGACATTTGATAAATGTCATTTAACATCAGTACACTTACCCATAACGGAAGACGTAAGCAATGGTTGGATACACAGACACATCAGCCAGGGAAAAGTTCTTTCCTGCCAGGAAGGGGCCTGACACCTAGAAGACAGAACAAAGAAGCTACTAATTAAAAAGGAATGCATTCATCTACTTTTAAGTATAACTCATAGAGAACACACATGGGACTCCAGCAGCTGTGTTGAATTGGTATATCTTAATTAACTAAAATACCTAATACATTATAGGTGCTTGTGTATATACAATAAATAGTTCAATATTTTGGAAAATCCATGCATTGTTGCAGAAAGACGAGTAGATTGATACCACTCTCAGACATGAGGGTGATATTTAACCCTCAGAAGGAGAGTGTATAAACCCATTTCCTAAAAATGTTCCTGATTTTGCAACCAGATTAAAAGTCTATAATTGTGTCATTAAGTGAAAACTTGTGTCAGAAACTGTTCTCTGACATGCCACATTGTGTTATAACACTAGGAGTACCATTTATTTAAACACAGTATAAAACAATATACAAAAGTGCTGCCGCTGAACTCTTACAGAACAGCATTGCTTATATTCAACAGCGCGTGACTGCAGTTCTTCTTCAGCCAATCCTGAGCAACTGTCAACCACTGCAGCTCTGCCTCTTGTACCTATTGATATGTTTGAGATGACAGTATTTTGCTTCAGTTTTACCTTCTGTAGGTATCCCTCCCACAGCTTGACCTCAGCACTCAAAGCCTCTCGGTTTCTCTTCACAGCAGAGTCGTGCCTCTCCCCCTCTGGGACCTTCCAGTCGTAGTAGATAACATCCGCTGAAAAATGTAAACAGGCAGTCAGTCATAGCAGCAGCTCTATGGAGGTATGAGAGCTACAGTATAAGAATTATCAATGAAGTCTATCTGCACACTGTACAACATCCACTCCCACATCCTAACTGCTGACGTTTCCCCTGGCAGTTGAGGCTGAGGTCAGACAGGATGTTGTTATGTAACTTCTCTAACAGCAGACAGTGAAAGTGTCTCAAATAAAGAAGCAGCCAACTTAGAAAATAGTGGATTCACTTTGGAATTTCTAATCATTGCACAATATCCTGCAACTAAGAGTATTCAGCTCTCTTTTTTTTGCAACCCCTCCCCAATAATACCCCATCCCATGACTCCAGCTTTGCATGCAAGATTCTCTGAACATGGGATTCTTTGTGGGATTAAAAACATTCCTTTCAACATCAATTCATTTTTTTAAGGGGTGCACAACATACACTTGATGCACAGTGCCAAGGTTTAATTATGTGATTGCACTGATTGCACAGCTCATTAGTGCATGCCCTGTGTTCAAAACACAGGGCATGCACTAACAGAGGGCAGAGGGGACGATGATAATAAGTCCCAAGGGTAGACTTCTAAACGGCAACAACAACTATGTAAACAGGTATATCCTGTTTTACAATACAACCATATTACTTTACTTCACAATCCTTTGCATGTGAGGGTTGCAGGGTTTTTACGTACCCATTTTCTGGGTGAGTGTGTTACCCTCAAACATGCGCTGGTACATCAGTGCTTGCTCAGCAGGGCAGTCAGGGATCAGCTTGTTTCCCTGGGACTTGAACTGGCTCTATTGTTGGAAACATGAAAAGAACAACTATTATGAGCAGCTGCATGAAGCTCAGGTTTCTTGCAAGGTATTGTTGAAAAGACACAGAGCACAGGGAACACTCCCACATATCAACCCCTATGGCTGCAAAAATGTTTAACTAGGGCCAAGTACAGTACCTTGACCTAGCTCTTACCTCCAGGTAGATGCAGGCAGCGTAGGACTCATTCAGGACACTGTTCCCATGTTTGAAGGCAGGAAGCTTTAAGAAAGTGAAATGTAAATGTTGGATAACTCCTTAAAGTTGAAACATTATCTTTATTGCAAAAAAATTAATGAATAAATCAGTGCAAATCAGGGAAAACAATGCAACCTGTTTAAAGTGAACTCACCTGTCCCCTGGGATTCATGTCCATGACTTGCTGAGACTTGTGCTCCATTTTCTCAAAGGCGAGCAGTTTCTGGTTGTAGCCCTGCAGGTTCTTCTCCTCCAGGACAACCATCACCCTCCAGCAGGGAGGAGAGCCGGAGCCCCACAGCAGAGTCATGTCCTTGGCCATGGTTTTAGATTCAGATGTTTCACCTGACACCTGCAGTTGTGGAAAGTGTGGAAAGAATGAAGAGTGAAGCTGTGAAGTCACAGATGCCTGGTTTTATAACAAGTTCCAGACCATGATACCAGGATTGGCTGAGCTAAGTCCCATCCCATTTTTCAGTCATAACCAAAGAGCTGTGGTTTAAGACAGTTGAGATAGTTCACCCCCTCTTAAAGGAACAGTGTGTAATATTTAGTAGTATCTAGTGGTGAAGTTGCAGACTGCAACCAACTGAATACCTCTCTCTCTCATTCCAAGCTTGTAGGAGAATCTACAGTTGCCACAAAACTCATGAAAAAGGTGAAAGGTCCCCTCTAGAGCCAATGTTTGATTTGTCCATTATGGAACATTGTAGAAACATGTTGGAGCAACATTACAGGCTCCAGGGAAAAAGGACCCACTCCTTACCTAGATATAAAGGGCTCATTCAAAGATAATGAGAACAAGATTCTTATTGTTCTAATTAAAACATACTTATGAATATCACATACATTCATAAACCCTTGCCTCCAGCTGCTTGCAGTGTGACTCCAGCTGCTTATATCCACAGGCATGTGTGGAAGTCAAACTTGAGGAGGAATGACTTATCTTACTTTGTGCTGTTACTCTTTGATCTCACACATGCAGGTCATGAAATGTGGGCGAAAGGGATACAAGAATCACACTAAAATAATGGTTCCATTTAAATGCACACGCATAGAAGAACTTCAAATGTTGAAATTCTACAAAATAATTGCCAAATTCACTGCCATTACATCTACAGTGTTTATAGAGATCCTATCACTGCTGCAGTAATCTCTTTTCTGCTACAATATTCCAACAAACATTACTGAGATGATGTTTATGTGTGAAGTCTCTGGTAGTTAACATGTTTGATCATTGTTTTGTTTGAAATGATCCCTGGAGTGATTTCCTGTTGCGTGCAGACAGTCCTGTTGAAATCTCACAGTGACTCAGCACTTTTGTTTAACCTCTGCACACAGAGAGAAAACCATTCATTATTCATACTAAACAAAGATGCATGTAAGATACACCACTTAACCTACACCTACATTTGTGACAGACATTGAATGTGGCATGGAATGGAAATATTGAACACCCATGAATGACGTTGCAGTTTCTGTCTGTCTGAGTCACATTTTGAATTCTAAATGTAATGCAATTGGAATATTTTCTAGTATCAACCCTACACTGAAGTAAAGCATTTTAATACAGTTCACCTCACTATCTCTTTGCATTCTGGTCTGCAGAGACCAAAAACATGTGATTTCCTCTCAGCAACACTTTCTGATCAGCTGATACTGTGCGTATTTTATGTTTTGTTGTTTTTTTGCATCATCATTTATCTAGAATATCTAGTGCAGCATGTTCCTGAGCAACTGCACCAGTGATTTTCCAACTGTCATTTCATCTTCATTCTAGCGTACCTGTAACGGAAGAAACTCTTTATCTGTTGCGTGTGATTGTGCGCGAGTCAGTTGCATTGTGCTTGGCTGGCATGACATAAGCATTTTGTGTTGACAAAGCACAGAGTGGAGAACAAATAAAGCTACAATGCTTACAATATCTATAATTGTGATTAAGAGATCCTGCTTTACTCACAGTATTTTAACATTAAATACAATGCACAAAGTTCAAGTTGTTTTGTTGTTTTTCTTGTTTTATTGTAATGGCTCTGAAGCAAGCATGATGTTACAAACTGATATGTTTCAACACCTTTTTGATCAGGTCTAGCGTTTCCAAAGTGAAGCCATATCTTGATCTGCTTGATCCCCAGTGTCTAGCGTTGCAAAATCACAAAACTTGTTCTTGCAAGCTGATTGTCAGCATAATTTCATTTCAATAAGGAAGTAAGACTTGGCACCGCAGACTTTAACAGTCTTAACATTCATCACTGAGTGCAAGACCCTCAAACATGTATTTGTTCTGCCAGGGATCAGTTTGTTCCCCTAAAACTGAAACTTTAATGGCAAGTATTTTCATAGTGCTTCCTTGTCTGAACTTATTTGAACTGCCAGAAGAGACTGTTGGTCTGTTCCCACGTCTGTTATAAAGAAAAACACCGGGGCTGACCCTCTAATCAACAGCTGATAGAGGAAAACAAGCAGCCAAAACAGTGCTAGAACCAAGCACGGACCCAGATGAGCATCCAACGATATGGAGCTCAATGGCAAAGCATGTCAAGTTATGCTATTTACTATTTTTTTGTCTTATGATATTAAGTGACTTAAAGACTAACATACAGAGCAGCTGTTTTGAATGTCTCAGAGAAGCTGTGCATTCAACATAAATACAAAATCATGCATGTGATGTGATATAAAGCTACTGTCTCATTTGTGCAAAGTCATAGTATCAACAGCCATCTGAGTTACCTTTGTGCAGGGCAAACCTGTTCTGGCGCAGCCATTTCAACTATCATATCATCAGGTCATATACTCAAAGACTCCGCCTACATTCTCTAGATGAGAGTTTGATAATCTATGGTTCACTTGAAATGTAAATAGGGTTTATGCAATGTTCTGTTCACCTTTATTTTACAGCTATCTAATTACATGAGCTCAATAATAGCAATTATAACATCCAAACTTTAATTCAGGCAGTGACATGACTTTATTGATAGGCTCAAAGAGGTGAAAATGCACTGAAAACTGTTGTTGTAGTAACTTGTGCATGAATTAGTCAACGGAGACTGATACCAGATACACCACCTCATGTATCTAGGCAACAAAGCGCTGCTATACAAACAATACCACTTACATTTTGCCTGCTACATATACCAGTTGCCTTAAATGACTTGTGAGTTTTACTTAATTGACAAAAACTATCTGTAAAACAAATAAAAAAGTTAGTTTGACAAAAAAAAAAATGCTTTCCTTCATTTTTAAACATCAGAAAAATAGAAGCGCTATTTTAAACAGTGGCAAGCACTTTTTAGATGTGATTGTAAAGTGTGGGTACAGCTCAGATGTCTTTGAGTGTGTCTTGTCCCTGTGGATTCTCTAGCCAGTGAGGAGGCCAGCTGGCTTTGATGCTGGGCCGCTCCTTCAGCAGAGAGTAATACTCAGCCAGTTGAGGGTAACGTTCTGTAGACAACCTATAGAACAGAAGGTACAAAAGGAGACATTTGAACTCCAGTATCAATGCTTATTTAGTGGGTGGGGCATTAAGGAAATGCAATGGCCTTCTCAAGCTTACCCAAATCTGAAAAGAGTAGCAACAGTTGGAAAAACAGTCACGTCTGCCAGTGAGAAATGGGGTCCTGCCAGGTGAGCGCCAGAACCCAGCTACAAAGAAAAGGATTAAAAAATAAAGCATGTTTGAACACAACAGTGCATGTTGAGTTTGAAAGTATAAGTGTGTATGTGTACACACCTTCTGCAGGTAACCCTCCCACAGTTTAAGCTCAGCTGCAAGAGTTTCCCTGTTTCTCTTCAGAGCTGAGTCATGCCTCTCTCCTTCAGGGACAAACCAATTATAGTAGATGACCGCATCTAAAATAAAAAGATGAAGATTACGCACACACACACCACCACCACCACCACAGTCAGTGGCTTCCATCAGTGAATGATCCCATCTTGGTTATGCCATTTTTATGTGTGTGTTGAGTGTAGTGTAGCATTTTCAGACATCAATAATTAACTGTTAAAAGGATAAGACTTCTCTATTCAGGGACAGTGGCTGCAACTAACAATTATTTTCATTAATGATTAAGCTACCATATGTCTATAAAATGCCATAAAATATCTATTATAGTTTTACATGGTCCAAGGTGAAAATGTCTTGTTTGTTTGACTAACCCTAACCCAAAATCTAAAGATACTCATTTTATTGTCATGTATGACATAAAAAAGGGTAGAAGTGTAGAAAACCTGAAACCAGCTAATTTGGGGCATCTTTACTTTAAAAGAATTTACACAATTAATTGACTAACGTTGCAGCTCTACTGTTATTGTATACATAACCCTTAAGAAGTAGATCACAAATATACAGTTTCATTTTTAAAAGAAGTTGTGTAATATCATTAAACAGCTGGGCACTGCCGTTTCAAGCAAATACTCCTCAAACAGGACTAAAAATTGCATTTGCAGGGGACTATTTTCAGCTGCAGATTGACACACATTTGGTATTCTAGCAAATTTACAGCAGCAAAACAGTGTTTCGAGATCGACACAAAATAAAGTATGGCATCCATGTAGATCATAATAAAAGGAACATGTCAACCAGTGCAGTTCTTGGATATCAATAGAGCTTTATGGCACAGAGGGAAAAACTGAAGTATATCAATACTTTGGTATAACTGCTACATTCTTCATCTGCGTGGTAATGAACAAATGATGTGATAAAATGAGCTAAGATTTCAGATTTGGTTTTGTGTCACAGCTTGGAAGTCCAATGACGATAACGTTGCATTCACAAGCTTTAACCTGCATACTTATGTTTGTTTGTCTTACTGAGTTTTTCGTAGAAGGTGTTTCCCTCAAACATACGTTGGTACGTCAGGGCTTGCTCTGTGGGGCTCTCTGGGATCAATTTGTTCCCCTGAGACTTAAACTGGCTCTGTCATCGACACATATAGAAAACACATTAAAATATTTCCATGCTTCATAGTGTTGACTTGAGTTATAGTTAGCATGTATAGTGTCTTATTGGTCATTCAGTTTAGACAGGCTCTCTTACCTCTAGATAAAAACAGGCTGCATAGGATTCATTCACAATGTTGTCTCCGTGTTTGAAAGTGGGAAGCTGTGAAATGAAGCGATTATTCAAGGTCAAACTGTTATCAATAACATCATCATGAGATATGTGATCCTGTGTTATTTACATCCTGCTTCAATGCTAATGCTGCTGGGAGCTAATTAAGGTGTGCTGAGCTATATCACACAGCAGGGCTCAAGAGGAACAAAAACTGTCTCACAAGCTAAATTGCTATGAATGCAGCATGCATAATGTTTTCTACATCAGGATGGCTACAACAATATTTGCAGAAAACCTTATCTTGTTTACTGGTAAACACAGACAGCTGATAAAGCAAGAATTATGACCTTTAAGTATCTAGTATATAATATAGTTTTTAATCATTTTAGCATACTGATAATGCACCTATAAACCCACTAAAAAAGTAGTTCTCACATTTTTTCATGTCAAAGACCCTTAAAGTGACACAAATTAGAGCATGGCCACCATTTGATAAGATTTTTGATGTCTTATTATAAAATATATGACACTCGTGACCAACATAGTCATATATTTTGCCATTGTGTTACTTATGGATAGAATTATAGTGAAAATAAATTATTCCACCCCTGGACCTCTCTCAAGGACCCCTGGGGGTCCCCGGACACCATTTTGAGAACCACTGCCCGAAACTTCCATCATTGCTTACAGTGGTTGTAGTGCCCTCTGCTGGTGTGTTGTACAAAGTACACATTTTAATATAAAATGACCTGCTTGGTAAACTGAATATAAGCCGAATTAAAACGTGCATCTATGTGATTCTTCAAACGCCTTAAGTCATGGTTCAACCTGAATGCGTTTTGCAGAGCAGCCGGAAAACTTTTTGAATGGAGTTTGGCGCAAACTGACCAAACAGCTGATCTATCGGGGAAAATTACGTAACTGTTGCACGCAATTAAAACAAGATGAATCACAATGAAATTGGAAGGGGAAATTACGTGAATCTTGATTTTACAAACGAACTTCAACTGTGTTTTCTAGGTTATTCCCTACCTGTCCCCTGGGATTCATATCTATCACTTCTTGAGATTTGTGCTCCATTTTCTCGAAGGAGAGCAGTTTCTGGTCGTAGCCCTGCAGGTTCTTCTCCTCCAGGGCTATCATCACCCTCCAGCAGGGAGGAGAGCCGGAGCCCCACAGCAGAGTCATGTCCTGGGCCATGGTTTCGGTGTGCACAGCCTGAAACTTGTCTGGGCCTGGTGGGTGACACTGATCTGTCTTAGCAGGATTTGCTTTAACTCTTTCTGCAGTTTAATGTGGTTCACTTGCTATAATAACATTGCGTATTGCCATCTAGTGGCTGGAAGAGGGAAATGCAACTTTCAAACAATTTCACTTCATCATAATTTTTTGATTTTGGGGCACATTTGAAATAAATCATTAAAGCAAATAAAGAAATACACTTTTGTTTCAATATGTATTTTGTATTCATTGCACTGTTGAGCAAACACATACAATGAAATGATGTGTTAAAATAGTGTTTATGCATGTCTGTGTGAGTGTAATGCACATACACTACCTTCTGCAGGTAACCCTACCACAGTTTGAGTTCAGCAGCCAGTTCTACCCTGTACCTTCTTCACAGCAGCATCATGAGCTCTTCTTCAGGAACAAACCAGTCATAGTAGGTGCCTGAATCTAAGACAATATGACTATTAATATAGTGTGAGAATTTGTTCAGCACTACTTCTTTCCTTTTCACCCTGTGCTGGTGTTTATCTGTGTGCATCTTACTGAGTTTATCAGTGAGGGTGAGACCCTCCATCATGTGTTGGAACATCATTGCTTGCTCTGCAGGACTGTCGAATGTGTGATATACATTATATATACTGTATATTCAAGAATGTTCGTATCACTGGGGTTGTTTTCGAATTGATGAGCAGAAGCATGCAGTGTATCCCCCCAGCTTAGGATCTCAGACAGTTTACCTCCAAGTATAAACATGCAGCACTGGACTCATTCAGTATGTTGTCTCCATGTTTGAAGGCAGGGAGCTGGCAGAAAGAAATGATATTGGCATAAGAAGAAATAGGCTTTTAGGTTGCTAATTATGCAGTGCAGTCTGTGCCACATATGCATTTTGTCACATGAAGCATGATTTAAAAAATACATGAAGTTGCTCATGGTTAATGCATTTTATAGTGCAAACACACAATGTTAATAGAAAGTGCAAATACTAAAGTTTAATACTGAATAAAGGAAATTCATATTTTAATTCAGGGGGCACCATAGTTGATAATGGACATTAATGATGTTTGCACATTTTACATATGCATGTTAACCCTACATGTCCTCTTGGGTTGATTTCCAAGACTTCCTGAGATTTGTGCTCTCCTTTCTCAAAGCACCTCGTGTTTGTAACCCTGCAGCTTCTTTTCCTCCAGAGCGATCATAACTTGCCGGCAGGGAAGGGATCCATCCTCCAACAGGAGACTCATAGACTTGGCCATGGACACAGAACAGACGAGTTGGTGAAAGAACGCAGCGCAAGTAGTGAGCAGAACCTCATGAATCCAGAGGTCAGTCTGTAGTGGCACACCTACGACTTCATGCGTGGATTCAAGGACTCAGCAGTGAAAACAGTGAAGAAGAATGACACACACTTTTTTTCACTCAGTTTTTGTTTTTTATTGCAGAATGTGTTAACACAGCATTTCAAGTGAAAGTGTATGTAACCATGACTTCATGTTCAACTCACTACATGACATTTATGCAGTGATGTTTTCCCAGGTTTGTTGCACTATGAGAGGAGCGGAGACTTGAGCTGGGACTTCAATCATCCAGACTGTCCCACAGCCTGTTCAAGTTCATACAAAGTGACCAAAGAGTTCAAAGCAATCAACCAGATGTTTCAGCTATGACCACATCTTTCCTTTCTTTTATTTTTTTAATTACAATTCACATGATAGCCTCTTTTGACCCTTTTTTCTCAAACTATAATACAAGTTTCTACAGAAATTACAAAAATAATACAGAACACGAACCGCACTAAACATGCACACTGTAGTACTACAGTATAGGGTGTCTCGCAGCTGACGAGGGCATTTACACATCATATGCAGTCTTCTCTGCACGTCCTTCAAATAGTTTATTAAACTTTAAAAAAAAATGTCCTTATCTTTTTGTCTTTTTACACTTTACAAACAGTTCCTCTGAGATAAATACTTCCTTTTTTTCCTGCGTTTAAAACCAGTCATTCATTTCAGCATGAGAGACTATTAATGTCGAGAAGAGTAAGGTGCAATAACAAAATGACTGTCGGCGCTTTCAAATAAATACTGAAAACAATTTTTGCCAAGGTAAAAAAAAAAAAGCTAATCCAACACTTACACTGCTATCACCAGTGCAACTACATGTGACATTTGTGAGTTTACTGAGAAGCAGGAGGTGAATCAAACGAGAGGGAGAGATGGCGAAAAGGTACAGCGTCGTCCCTTTTAAATGAAAGGCACACAACAGATTGAAAACCTTTCACGTTCCTACAAAAAACGCAACGTGCAGCAGTGGAAGCGAACATTTGCATTTTCACAAAGGATAATTTTCAGTAAGACTCTTTGTTGGTGTTGATTTCTCGGGATTCTTTGAAACTGGGTAAGAGAACTAATGAAACTTCCTTTTCAGGCAACCAAAATTCACAGCTTAAATACGAGAAAAATGGTGGAGTCACAGCTGCAGAAACTTACAAGCAAAAATTATCCCTTTGCACTAATACAATGTTTCAAAGATATGGTTAGATAAATTAAAAAAAAATATTTCAATTCAGTGCAGACGCAACATCACTGAATTACTTTTTTTTTGTTTTCTCTTCCTTGCCTTGATGTTGAATACATCAGTCCTCAATGCATTGTCTTTCTTGATTTCCACATTTTCTTCTGGAAGATTTTTATTTGTATTGCATTAGAAAAAAAAAACACTATCACAACTGCAGCTTCACACTCAGACACATCAGGCAAGATTAGCAGCAAAAACCTAAAGGGGTTTCTGGCTAGTGCAACAGAACTCTGTAAAGTGTAGCGAAGGCAGCCGGCTGACAGTGACTGTGTTTCCACAGTGACGGGGACAGAACAGAGGTGGGGGGTTACATTTGTGCGTCCGGAGAATCGGTTAGACCTAAAGCAAGCGCTTCTTCCGGGGTCAGACCGCTCCTCAGAGTCCGCCTCACTGCCAGGAGAGGAGAAGAGAGGAGAGGAGAGGAGAGAGTTATCACCTAGTCATGTGATTAAAAAAAGTGAATTTAAAATAACACTCGACCCAAACACATCAGTGACAGCTCTGATCTTACTATGTTACTCAAAATCCACATTATTAAAAGTCTGATTTCATTCAAGATTTTGTTTTGCTTAGGAGTGACAGATTTTTAAAAGAAGGGTCAAAACTCATGCAGCAGAGGCAGAGATAATGTGACTGTCAGACTCAATAAAAAAAAAAAAAACGTAATAGTGTATTTTTGTATTTTCTGGGGTGTTTTTGAGGTTGTTTCACCACCATCCACACCTTTCCTTTATGCATTTTCTGTGAGAAAATAGTGTATGTTTTGACTGCGTTTTGGATATACTTTATTTTACAAGTGTGAGAACACTAGATGAGCATTCAGGTCTTACATGACTTGCGGTTGGCCCTTGATCTCCTCCTCTCTCTGGGCTGGGCTCTGGTTCCTGGACCCTGAGTGGCCGACCTCACTATGCGCTCCATGATCTCATCTGCAGCATCCTCTCCAGCGATCTGAGTGTCCTCTACAGGTGGTGTGCATGCCAGCATAGTGCGACCTGAATGAACAAGATGACAACAAACTTATGCTTTAGCAAAAAAAAATTTATCTGAATGATCCTGTAAGGAACCTGCAGTCACCCTCACCTCCCCGTCCAGGCCGTGATCTGGTCCGTGTCCGGAGCCCCGGCACTACGCTGCTCTCCTTGTCGCCGCCGCTGAGGCTGGTTCTCAACACTGCTTTCATGTTCTCATGCTCTGCAGCGTCCTCTGCGTGGCCCAGACCTTGAGCCTGCTCGCTCTCCTGCCTGTCACTAGGGGCAGTGTTGTTGCTGCTTGAGCCATGTCTACCAACCTGAAGGAGGAGATGGAATGAAACAGAATTAGAGGTGCTTATACTCTACTTTGGACTTTGACTCAAACATTCCAGTGCTGAAGCATCCAGGCAACAATGAATGCAATGCTTAATGGATTGGTCTGTTTAAAGGAAAGTTGAAGGTAAAGTGGTCAAGTCGTCATTAGTGGCTTCATGCACACACACGTAAAGAAGACACACATGCAGAATGGCAGGCACTTATGGTGGTACCTCGCTCTGTTCTTCCTCATCAGACTACAGAAGAAAGAAAGAGTGAAAGTCAAAGAACAGATCAAAGAAAATGAAGGGGAAAAAAGTGCAAGAATGGCGCTAGATTTGGAAAAAGAAGAACAAGAAAATGAAAGTCTGAAAAGTCTGAGTGTGTCTTTGGGATTGTGTCGGTGTGATGCTCACAGGAGCGTTGACGTCTATGATCATCTTCCCTCGGGTCTTGTTGCGTTCGCGGTGGTCGGCACGTTTCTGTTTCTGCTGCAGAACGCGGTCTCGGGTGGTTCGGTACTCCAGTGCGAACTCACTGAGGATCTTACTGAATCTGTGGACGCTGATGTCTCTCACACTGTAGGCCGGATGACCGAGGAACAACAGGAACGAATGGAACCTAGGAGGAAGAGGAGAGATCACAATTTCACAACAAATGCATTTTGTAAACTAAACCAATATGTGAACAAAGTGGTGGCGAGGAGAGCTACAGCACCTGTTGATGATCCTGCGGTGGACGATCTTGAGGATGATGATCCTCTCAGCGCAGTCTTTGAGGAAGTCAGACATCTTCTGCTTCAGCTGGGGCTTCATCTCATGCTTGGCGATCACCTTTAGATGATCCCATGAGGCTTTGCAACGCCTCTCCATCTGACACAGGTTCTCCTGCAGCTGATCGAAATCCACCTGATGGAAGAGATGATGCAAATAAGTGGCTTTGTGAATGTAGACGGAAGGTACTAAAATTTGCATTCAAAACAAAATGTGGGAAGTGCTCTGATTGACTGTTTTGCATCACAGTTTTAAAAATGTCCATATCAGTCAGCTACACTGTAAAAAAAAATCATGTTTAATCTTTTATCAATAACTTCATATAAATACTTAATATGAATTCTTCGACTTGAAGCTTTGAATTAGTGTGTGTTCACTGAACTCATCAAATAAGGTTTTCTAAGGAAGTATGGTTAGCATATTAGCAGACTTTAGTTAAATACTGTTTTTTTTGTAGATTGAAGAAAACGTGACAGAAATTTGCTGATGCTTTTTTATGTTTATGTCATGTTTATTTCCCTAATGGTAATAAAAACAATGTGAATCAGGTTAGTATCCACTTCAGTTACTACCCCAGTAGTATCCCAAAATGTAACTGGAACTGAGCACCTACTTTGGCAGAGCGTGTGATGGCTCCGATCTCGGAGTAGAGGTCGGTGCTCTGAGGGAAGTTCTCCACCACGGCAGAGCAGGCGTGATGCAGCAAAGACTGCTTATGAACCGTGTCCTTCACCTCTGGAACCTTCTCCAAGTACGTCAGCTCGAAGCCCTTAGCCTGGACACATGGTCATAGTGTACCAATTATTAGAAAAGAAAGAAAATCTATCTTTACTTACTGTGCTTCCTTTTATATATTTCTATGGTATAATTACACATTATTAGAAGGTACATCTGACTGTGCCTAATTATAGTAGCTAATATGCTGTATGTGATTTTTAAACTACAAATTACAGACTTTCACACACAATAAAAATCACTCACTACAATTACAAATAACTATTAGCAATAACAAAGGAAGCGAGTCATTATGTCCCAGTGTGACGATGATGTGAACCTGTAATGGTCATGACTCACATTGGTTCCATTGAGGAAGTTTCCGATGGAGAGCAGTGTGGAGAGGATGTAGCGTAGAGTTTTGTTCTTTTCCAGCTGTTCCATACCCTCCTTCAGATCCTGCAGCGGCTCTGCTACTTCCTGAGAGGGTAAAACACACACATCATTAGTCGAGTCAATTAAGAATTTTAACGACATGTGTTTCATTAGTCTGTGGTGAACAGGTGCATCTCATCTGCAGCCGCAAGTCATCTGCGCTGGTTGCAGGTCATGAGAGGTTGTTTAAGGGTTGTTGCCGCAGTCGGCCTTTTCTATCAAACATGGTTCTGATTACATAACTTTTAGTTTTTGTGCGGCAGATTCTCCTGTGGCCATGTGTTTGTTTGCCTGTACGGTATGTTGCCCTCCATTAAGCCTCCCACTACCAAACCATCCCACAGAGTCGATTCGGGAATGCCGCTCTGTGAAACATACGGTCAGGAATCATTCCTTTCATGGAGAGATTAAAGACAACTACATCCTGCGGAAAGCTGTAAAATTTACAGGACAGCAACGGAGGGGCGGCATGTTTTTCATTCTCTGGGTTTGACTTTGAACTTCTCCTCCTGGATGCATTTTTTGCTCGCGTAAAACACGGTGTTCCAGAAGAAGACAAGGCACCGTTAATAAGCGTGCATATTTGCTATGATGTTATGATGTAACTATGTTGATGTTTTGCGGATGTTTTTTGTACTTTTGTAAAGGGATGTGGGATGTTGATACTTACTGACGCGGGTGCAACACACACACAAATGCGCGTACACGCATGCAGACAGATGCACACATGCTGTGCACATTTCGTCAAACCTTTACGGTGCAGAGTTCATTTGGCTTTGTATGCACATGTCTGTTTCTGCTTTAATAAAGGCCGCTTTCACTTGCTTAGTATGATTTTAAATGTGCGTTTAATAATGGCTTTGGTTTGGCTTTCCCTTCTCCAAATTCCTCGAAAACTATCAACTATTTTTCCTGAATGCTTTTTGTTTTAGGAAAGGTCAACGATTTAAATCATTAGAAGTGCTTTCCCATGTTTGAACAGACCTTCTCGGTGGCCTCATAGTCCATCTTAAAAGCCCAGAGCTGGAGTCTGGCAGAGAGCTCGCTGATGGAGGACAGAGTGAGGAGGAACTGCTCTGCTGAGCCCAGTGGGACATCGGGGTTAGCCAGCTGGGCCTCCTGAATCTTCTGCTTCTCCTCCTCTGTGGGGATCATCGTCAGGATTTTCTGAGGGGGAAGATGTCATATACGGGAAGAAAGATGTTGAAGTGTTTCAGTCATAAACATCCACCTCTTCCTTTTCACCATCGCCTGTATCTCTCACCTCTATGCCCTCCTTGTTCAGCGCATATTCGTCAAAGTTAAGGATGGCTGTCTTGATAGTGCGAGGTGGCGGCAGAACCGTCAAGCCGATGTTGATGGCGTTACTCCTCTTGGAATCCAGCACGATGATCTCCTGGCGTTTTCCATCCGCTGCTGTTTTCTAGGACACATAAAAACACAGAGAGGGTCACTGCGGGGTCTCTCTCTCCCTTCGTGTCTGTTTTCTCGGTGTGGTCTGCTTTATGGGCTTGTAAGGATTAAGGGATCATCACTCAAGTTACATTGACTGCAGCTGTGGGAACTATACGTTTAGTAGAAGCAGAAAAAAACCATCACGTTAGGTCTATACTGTGTGTGTGTGTGTGTGTGTGTGTGTGTGTGTGTGTGTGTGTGTGTGTGTGTGTGTGTGTGTGTGTGTGTGTGTGTGTGTGTGTGTGTGCGTGTGTGTGTGTGTGTGTGTGTGTTTCTATGAGTGCTTGCATAACCCAAGTGCAGATATACTGCACTGGTACTGCACGTGTACAGATGACCTCACCAGCACTTGAGGCTATTAAAAGCCATTAGTGTGCAGAAGTCGTAATATGTCACCATATAAAAGAGTAACAGAGTAGGTGCTAAGACCTGATTTATGCCACTAGGAAATTATATACTCACCATATGAAGACTGGTAGACAACCCATGCTACAGATTATGCTGTGATGATACTTCAGACTAACTTCACTTTTTACTAACTTTTTGGCTGACTTCCCTTTATTGTCTTTATTGAAATGTTTTATAGAAATACATAACTATATTTGTTGATGATGGGATTTTATTTGTAGAATAAAGTAAAGTCTTTTTCAATCACTGATGCACTGACTGATAACTCATGTGTTACACAGGAATTATGTTTCTGTTAATGTCAGTCAGACACAAGTCAAACCAGCAAAAGGAGCAAATTTTAAAAAGCTCACAAAGACCAACTGAGAAATTTAGATGTTATCAAAAAACCTCTGAAATGAGCCCAAAGCTGGTGTAAAATTGGTTAGGACATTGGAATCTCTAATCTCTTATATCTAAAGCACATACTTAAATCTGTAGGAACAGATTTTCTGACCACTTAGGGACAGTGGAGCAAAAGCTGTGAACACAACATGAACATTACCAGCTTTTAAGCTGATCTGGAGAACTTGGTAGCAAAGAGTTGCCTATTTACACATCCAGCACATAGATAACAACATTAGCATTTGATTAGAGTTGTGTTTCTGGTCACTTGATGAATATTAATCCAATATTTACTCTTTTCAGTTCACTGGGGGAATTATCTGTCCCTTTGGTTGCTAAAGCCTCCACTGTGTTAACCAGGTGGTCACTGACTTTGATTCTAGCTGCTTTAACATTCTGATGAGACAATTTATGACACACTATATTGTAAGTTCTAAATTGTTTTCCATCTATTAAGCACCAGTGCTTAAAAACTAACCAAAGGTAAGAAGGCTATAGCTCCAATATCAGCAGAGTCTGCCCTGACTTCTGAATTCTTTGATATCCTGGTGGTCCTCCAAATCTTGGATTTTCTCTTTGACTAACAACTTAGCTTGAGCTGTTTTGATCCAGATACTGAAGCTGTAGACCACCATCATTTTGTTACATTTTGTGGAGACCAGCAGTCCAGTTGAGGTGCGTTTCTAACTTGTTTCGACTCTAACAGAAGCTGGGGCTCAGGAGTTCAAAGTGTGAGAGGCCTCGTTTTAGGTCCCCATCTTACCAGACCATACTTTTCTTATTTAGAGGCTTTGTGAGCATTACAAAGGATTCAAAACTCAGTTTGATCTGGATCAGAGCACACATGACCCTGATTAACCCTTAAAACCTTAAAAGTACTGGAGATAATTGACACCAAACCTGTTTGACTGGCAACCAATCTCACATGGTACAACGTGACCACAAAAAATGGTTGTCTCTCCCCCAGTGAGTAACAATAGTATCAAGTTTTTAATCTAGTATGGTAGCACCATCTTTGGGCATCGCAGACTCACATATAAATGAAAAGCGTCTAATGTCTAAGGACTAAAAAGCTTCATTTTTAAAAGCTCCACCACATTCCTCTATCTTGGGTAAAAACCCAGTTACTAATGAGTCCATCATGTCTGACATGAGATGGATGAATAAGTAAATGAACTGACCTCCCTCATAGGACGTTGTGATTAATAGTTGGATTAGTCAGGACATAAATTCCTGATTTGATCATAAACCTCTGTCTCCCAGTTCAGACACTGGTTGTTTACCTTCGTAACTGGCATTTCCTTTGACTTCGACTCAAACAGGTGTTCCAATTTGCCTGTGTCTAATTTTACTGAATCCAGTTTGGACCAGAATGAGTCTCCGCTCCTCTTGTAGTCCCTGTACTGAGAGTCTGTCGGACGCACCTGATCACAAACAGAAGAAGAAAGGATTGGATTAGGTAGAGACATGTGTTGGACTTTCAGGCAATAAAAGAGGTAAATGAGAGATACTCCACAGAAAAAACAATGAGTAATAGCAGCAATGGGAACATGTCTGGTGAGTAATTTTGTCTTTGATGACTCCTTCATAACTGGCTCATTAAAATGTGCTGTCTTTCAAGAAGTCTTCATCTTGTTCTACAGGATCTCCTGCAAAAACTAGTCATTAAACCCACCTCTAGTTATCATCTTGTGGATAAATTATAGCCTGATGTCTACCTGGTTTACGTTAATGTGTCCATCTCGACTCACCTCACTCCAGAAGAGCCTGATGGTCTTCTTCTTCTTGTTGAAGAGAGGCGGTTCTGGAGGTGGAGGCACTGGAATTGAAGAGTTAAAGGAAGGGGGAGGAGGAGGCCTCATAATCCCTATCAAGGGAGGAGGTGGGGGGCAGCTGCCTAGCATGGGTGGTGGTGGAGGAAAGTGAAGGATGAAGGGCGGGGGAGGCGGAGGGGGCGGGAGATCGCTGCATCCGCCCATCATGACGGCATCCAGAATGTCTTTGTCATCGTCCTCCGTCAGGTCAGTGAAGTTGATGTCCCCGATGCGCAGCTCTTTAGGGCTGGCCAGGAGCTGGTCCCAGATCGTGTCTGATTCCTTTTTGGGTGGAGGAGGAGGGGGCTCAATGGCTTGGGCCTCCAGGTGAGCCTGGGGCGAATTCAAGTCCTTTATCAAATTTCCAAAGCGCTCAGCGATTGGGCGGATGCTCTTGCGTTGATCTGAGTTGTTACCTCTATTGTCCTCCTCCTCGTCATCGCCAATTTGCCCTTCAGCATCCTCATTTGTCTCTTTATCTTCTCCCTCTCCTTTCTCTATCTCTTTCTCCTTCTCCGCGTCCTCCTCTTCCTCTTCCTCGTCACTGGGCTTCTTGTTCTGGGAGTACAGCATGTCCAGCATGAAGAGTTTGCTGTTGAGGAGTTTGCTGCACTGCTCGTTCACCTCTGCCTCTTTAAAGCCTGAGAGGGGTTGATGGAGAGGATATTAAAAAGAGTGCATACCATGTATAATTGCCATTGTTGAGCAGACTTTAGTACCAGTAACCTTACAGTAACATCAAGATGGAATGAATTACAAAAACAATTTATCAACATATTGATTGTTACTAATGTATTTTCTTCTTGACATTTTCTTTTGTGGTCTTGATTCCAGATTTATATGATAGACTTTTGGCATATCATGTTTTTGGTCCAATGTTCGTCATTCATTACAAAGTTCAACATATTCAATCCACTGTGTAAGATTCTCATCTGAAATAGTATTACTTAATAGTGACATCATACCACCAACTTAAGGCTGCAGCATTGGAAAACATTGCTTTAAAAACATTTGAAACATGATTAAAACCCATTTGCTTGTTGTTTTGAGACTACAATAGACCTGCAGTTGGTCACAGTAAAGTTACGTTTACTTTCACTGTTGCTCACCAAAGCATGAACATGTCAAGTGCATTTCCCTGCTCATAAATCATTTACAATGCTGATTTTTTTTTTAAATATTCTGAAACCTGCTTTGTGGTTTACGTCTGCTCTGCTGGCAGCAGAATGGTCTCTTGTGTTGCAGTGTGCTTGTGTGTCCTCATGCACACACATGCAATACAAATGAAATGGAGACCCACTGTTTAGAATACTGCTCAATAGCAATATTGACTTGTGGTAAAGGAATCCACAGGTTACCTTTAAACATGTACATTGATGTGAAGTGGTGAACGTTTTGAATAATGCTAAGGTATAAAGTATCACTAATAGCCACAAATACTCACCATTCTCATTGCTGCCTCTCTCCTCCCTCTCCAGAGTGCTGCTGGCGGAGGAGATGCTGGAGGCCGAGCAGTTGTCCTTCTCATTCACCTCTTCATTCTGTCGTTCCTTGTCGCTCAGGATGCCACTGTCCTCTTCCGCGTCCTCTCTCTCCTTCTCCGGTTCCTGCTCAGGCTCCTCACTTTCCTCTTCCTTTTCTTCTGGTGTTCCCTTCTGCACTTCCTCCTCTTCTACCTCCTCTTTCTGTTCTTCCTCCTCCTCTTCAGCAGCGGCCTCTGGCTCTTTTTCCTCGATTTCTACACTGGCGCTGGAGTCATCAGCCTCTCCTGCCACAAAAAAAGTCAAAAAAAATTACTTTATTTTTTTCTAAGATGCTGATATGCGATGTCTATCTCTCATCTTTAGATTTGGTACTCATCACACTTCTCACACACACTTCTCTGAAGTAAAATACAGTTTGAAACACGTGACATGGCTGTATTTTAAAGGAGCGTCTGTTTAGTCACATACACTTACAAGAAAAACAAAAACACTAATGTAAACAATATGGCGTGTACACAAAGCCAGGTTGTCACAGGACCAGGATGCGAACAGGAAATGAAGAATTAAGTTCCTGTTTACGTTAAAACACACTCACGTACGCGGTACACACGCGTGTAACTCACAGCACAGTCAGTGCAGTGATGCAGGCGGGGTTAGAATAACACGGTGATGTGAGGCCTCATACACTCAGCTACAGTAACTCAGCTCACGGCGACATATTCACTCCAAAATAAAGCTGTTTTCTTACACAAGATGTTTTGGCATCGCACTTTCAAAAAGGTCTTTCAAAAACCCTTTCTGACCCTTTCACCCATATCCCCTCTTTCTGTTTTTTTTGTTTTTTCTTTTTCTTTTTAGCCCCCGCTGACGTTGTCCCCCCTCCTCTCCCTCGCTATTTTGCACAGTCTGTCTCTCCCCTCCTTTTTGCTCACGCCTGCATGCTAATTTAAATGGCAGGCTGCAAACTGAAACAATTTAAGGTTAAGAATGATTGCTTTGGGGCGCTCTGTTGGAAATTGAACTGGCAACCTTCTGGTTTTAATTATAACTCCCAAAAGTAAAAGCGATACAAGTGTTCTGAGCTTTAGAAAAACAAAACAGAATCAACTTTAAAATCATTTGTTATTATATTAAATGAAATGGTTCTTCCACCTTGATTTGTGAAATTGCTCCACACTGTAATACAACATAGTCTTATTTTATGGTAATGGAGGTTGTGTCAACATTACTAGCAGGAGAAACAGCAGCAGTAGTAGCAGCCCTAGTAATGATGAACACTATTGTATCTTATTATAAAAAACCTAATAAGTTTTTGAGTTATTTGATATTAAATCATCTAAACAAACAGGAAAGATGTTAGTAAAATTTAGCAGACTATGTTTGGTGGAGAAAGTGTGAACTTTACATTTCATGATCTAAAGCATTTTGGACTTGTAAATTACCCACATCCCCTCAGAGACACCGTGTTATTAGTCAAAAATGTACGTCATTGGTTGCTTTATGACAGCTACTCCATCAAACAGTACTCTAAATTCTCCTACCGGTCTCAGAGGGCGTATAAGGAGTGGCGGGGGTCTCGGCTTCGAGGTCAGCCTCTGCTTCCTCCTGGGAAGCAAACGAGGATGGGGTGCTGCTGCGCGACGATGAGGGCCAGGCCTCCGAGGGTTCAAAGGTCAGGTCGAGGTCGGGGCGAGTCCTCGACACCCGGACGCGATTCCTCTCGCACTCCTCTGCCGCCAGACGTTCCACTGTCTTATACCTGAGAGGGAGAGAGAGAGAGAAGGAGGATCAGAATCAGACACCCCTTTCTCAGCAGTGATGCTCTGAGTGTTGCTACTTGCCAAATTGCTAAACTAAACCACTGGCTACCACTCTTTGCCATTTCATCGGAATTCCTCACGAAATCCCATCCGACTTTGTTTACCTTTAAAGACTTTCCTCATTCTCTCCTCCAAACTGCTCGCCCATCTCACTCTTCTACGCAAGTTAATTAATTGTCTGAAAAGCATATTCGGTGCATTCATCACTCATTTCCTGCAAGTCGAGAGGGTCAACATCCTGCTCTCCTCTTCTGTTCTGTCTAGACAAACACCAAGCTATCACCAGCAGTCCAAATATGCAAACAGAGGAAGTTTAGAGAAGAAGAGACAGCGTTTTGGGGAGGAGGGTGGCAAGGAAAGGAGAGCGACGGGGGGAATAAGAAGAAGAAGAACGGGAGAGAGATTGGGAGAAGTTAATGTTAGCTTGGCTGCTGAAAGGCCAAAACATCAGAAGTGAATCAGAGCAAACCTGTTCAAGATGTGCCTCGATCGGCTCTCCTGCCTTGTCCTTTCTCTTCTCTCTTCCTCCCTCTTCTTCTTATTCTCCTCCCCTACCAAACTTTACCATTCAACCTGCCTGCCAGAACAGAGATTAAGGCCACCGAAACAGCTCTCCCTCTTCTCTTTCTTTCTCTAACCCCTCCTCTTTCCCACCGTGCTTTCAATGTGTGGTGCTTCTGTTCAGACTTCATTAGCATCAGGCCACTTCAGAGGTCTGAAGAAACTGGATACTAATATATATGTGTGTGTGTGTGTGTGTTTGTATTTGATTAAGCCTGAAATTGAGTGAGTGAGGCAACTGTGTATTGTATGCTTGAACCTGGACCAAAACCTCCTAAATACACTGTATGTCTTTAAATACATGGAAATAAAGTGTTGAGTAATAGCAAAACACTCTAACATACTAGTCTACTACTGTAAGCACTGTTTATGTCTATAAATAACTCTTTGGTAAGCTGTTTTACTGTGCTGTGTTTTTGTGTTCATGAAGCTGTACCCAAATACTGAACTGAGATTGTACTAAAATCTGATCACAGCACATTTGATATGATCGACACCACAAATGAGAATTGTCATGATTTATTTAGTTAGTAAAATTCATTCGCCTCAGGCACTCTGAAGTCTCTGTAGGAGCCTAAAAACACATGTTTTTCTGATAACCGTGACGCCCTATTATACCATAAATACATCAACCTCTCCTGTGGATCCAAGCTCCCACACGCTCACTCAGCAGTTCATCTCCTCCATCTGGCTTTCTGTCTGCCACGTGCTTGTTTTGTTTGTCTGTTGTTGAATCAAACTGTTCATAGTTTGTCTTTCTCTCTTCCCGTCTCCCTCCCATTCTCTCTCTCCGTTTCAACATTGATTTAAATGAGGACTGAAGGAAGAAGTGAAAGCACTTGGCGTGGCGCATTGGACTGTCAACAGGAGAAAGAAGCAAAGGATGGAGGAGAGGAGAAGAGAAGGAGAAGGGGAGGAAGGAAATGAGAAGAGGAAAGGATGACGTTTTACCTGCTCATATGTTCAAATTCGGCATGGTGGATTTAGGTTTCATAAAGTTGTCATCATTCCCCACTAATATATATATCCAATGTTGACTATGATCAGTCCTAAATCTGATCCTGACCTCACATAACCTCTCTCTCATCCCAAGATTCCCATCTGCACACAAACATAGATTTATTAGGCTCATGAAAATTCTTCTTATGTTCGTGTTCAGATGTGCATGTACTTGAGTGATGAGCGTGTCTGTGTACGTGCACGAGCTTTCGGTGTGAAAGGCCTGTCGAATCCTGGAATCTGATTTCCTCGCAGCACGCAGCTAAAACAATCAAGCCCTTGGCAGTTAAAACACAGCACCTTAAAAGAGGAGAAACAGGCAGACGGAGCAAAGAAAATCGGTTCAGTATCCCCTCGGCCTCTGGCAGCAAAGGGCACCTTTTTAACCTGAAAACAATTACACTATTACCGAGCTTCCCAAACCACAGTCTGAAACATATTCCCCCCGGGTTCAGCTGTTCTGCGTGTGTGTGCTGATTTAGTGCACACACTTACCTCTCATCCCGCGCAAGCCTGGCCTCTTCCATTTTATCCACATAGTTGCGGCTGTGAGGGAAACAGAGAGTTTTAAAACATAATAATCATAGCCTTCATGAAAGTACAGTCAGTATGTTGTTCTGTAGACCTGCTGGTGTGAATATAACATGACTGCACATCACACACATATACACACACACACACCCAAGCGGTTAAGGTATTTGTTTAACCTGTACCTTCACATGTTATGTTGGTTTTCCCATTTGTACATAATATGGCTCTTTAAAAAAAACAAAAAAAACAAGTCAACGATGCCTCACCTGTGCTTGTTCCTCTCCTCTCTCTCTATCCTCTGCAGTCTCTCCTCTCTTTCCACACGGCGGCGCTCTCGCTCGGCTGCCAAGGACTCCTGGTGTTGTCTGTAGGAGGAGGACAGAAGACCTCCCAGAGCAGGCCTGAGGGAGAGGCAGAAACATTTATTTACACCACTGCCAAATCTGTTTAATCCAGAAAATAATAAACATAATATTTCTCTTTCTTATCATTTATTAGAGAGTTTAAACGATTGGTGGATCAAATAATTAGTTGATCGACAGAAAATTGTCAGCAGATTTGATAATTATTTGATTGATTGTTTAAGTGAGTTTTAAAACTTGATATGTCAACTTGGCTTTTTCCACTTTTTTTTCAGACATAATACATTATAAAAACAAATTGCATATTATTTTATAATAAAAACATTAGTTTTAGCCCTATCACATTGATTATCTTGCTTGATGACAAAGTTTAACATTATGTCTTGTCTGTTACATAATGAATCCATCACTGTTTTTTCAGTATGTATAGGTAAGTACGTAACATGCCATAAACTGTATTTTAATGGCTGTGTTTTCTATGGAGGAAATCTGAGCAGCTCATTAACAAGGGAACCTGAGAGGTGAAATCACATTCACTTCAGTATGTCATCACCATGAATGCAGCACGGGGCTGCACACAGTCCATGCTTGTTACACGTGTGAGTGTGTGTATGTTTGCTCATGCAAACACACATGAATATGTACTTTTATGTGAACATGTTTAACATACAGGATATTTTAGGAATGTTTTCATGCACGTGTGCCGACATGATTAAGGTGAAGCAATCTCTGACCTGGAGCTGGTTGGCGTAGAGGGGCTGCTGAGAGACACGTGACCTCCATTCCTAAGTGAGAAAGGGAGTAAAGAAACGGGTGACAGAGAGTTAACTACTGCAGTCACCCAGTTATACGACACCATATTGACTAAGCGGAGAAACTGGTGGCAAGAAACGTATTTGACACCTTGTTACATAACACAAACGCTGTTGGTGCAACACTAGAGTGACCCTAATTAGTAACCGCTGTGGTGTTTATTCCCTTTCTGGAAAATTCCAAGCAAGCCGTCTGTACTCAGTTACAACCTGCTGTGAATCTGAAAAGACCCTCGGCTAAAATGTATTTTCCTTGACAAGTCAACGAGTGAGTGTTAGCAGGCATCACCTCTCTTTTTTTAAGTAATATTAGTGTTTTGCAATGGTGTCATCAAAGCAAAACCACAGCATTTGTGAGCATTTTAAAAATATTACTGTAGTAGTAGTAGATTCCTGTTGGTTATAGGTGAAAACATGGAGCTCTCATTTCTACTAGAATATTCACAATTATTAGCAAACATGGCTGTAAATAGTAGCCTTTTGAATAAGGGATTATCATAGCAAGCTACACACTGTGTAGGTGAGGTGCAGGTCATTTAGAAATACAGTCAGTTGAAGTGGACAGTGAATGGAGAAAGTAAGGCTGAGAAAATGCTAAATGCTATTAAAATGATCATACTAAGAAGCGAGGAGTGACTATACAGCTATGGAGGTGAAGAGTTGGAAAAAGGCTTCTGTGAAAAGTCATTACTTGCATACTGTATTCCTTGAAAAGAAAGGCGAAGTAGCGACTGGGAAGCAGAGCAAAAGTGTCAAAAAAGTGAGGGAGACTATCAATGCAGTGGAGTAACTAAGTAAAAGTGGTGTGAAGGAGCGGCAGGTGATAATAAGAACGTTGACAGACTCAAAGTGAGAAGCGGTGCAGTCAAAGAAGTGAAAAGAGCTGGTGAAAAGGCAGAGGTGATGAATAACCAAAGTGGAGATTCAAGCTTGGTGCCGGGATAAAAGCCAGAAACGGGAGTGGAAATCGTAAAAAGGAAAAGTGCATCTTCAAAGAGTTGAAAGGAAAAGCTTTCTTTGCTTCTTAAAGTCATGGGAGATTGCGCTCTGCTGTCCCTCTGACCTTGGTGGCGTCAATTTGGGTGACTGCTCGCTGGGTTTGGCCGGAGCCGGGGGAGACGGCTCCTCATCCAGGTCGTAGGAGAAGAGGTGGAAGGGCGAGTGGGGCAGGTAGGGCAGGCGGTCGTTGGAGGGACGGGAGCTGCCACGCAATGGCGGGCTGACTTCCTTGGTTGCTGGCACAGTGATCATAGATTTCTTCCTGGACAGCAGGCTGACCAAAAGGGAGGGCTCAGCTGGGGGGCTGAGAGGGGAGGAGAGAGGAAGAGAGGAGGAGGAGGGAATGGAGGGACATTGGATGGTGAGTACAGGAGGTTGTTCAGTCCGATTCCGCTGCTCCCCCTCTTTCTTACTCTCCTTTCTGGAAGTGATGGCGATGGACTGGATTGTCGTTCGGTGAACTATGGATGGAGGAGGTCTGGCCGTGCTACAGGAGGAACAGAGGAGTGGATGAAGAAGGGGAATAAACACATGAAACTAACCAAATGATTGTACAACTGTATCTATCTGTGCCAGTTTAACAGGTTCAAGGGGTACAGTAAAAAGTAAAGCACAGTTTCTAATATCTAACACATATGCACTTAGGCCACCAAGGACATCAAACCAAACACATATACAATGAAAAACTGTGAAAAAGAATTTTTAATAGTTTTGTGTGCTTCATATGCACTCCTCTAGATGAATACGATACATAGCATAATTTCATTTTTACATTACCACCATGTCCTAAAATACCTGGGGGTGGTCTGACTAGACACTGTAAAAGCCCCCTCCTGCTCATCCGAATCAGACTCAGTCACTGGAGTCTCTGCTTCCTCCTCCTCCTCCTCCTCCTCCTCCTTCTCTACCCCATCCTCACATTCCTCCTCTCTTTGGAGGCAGAGGGGGTGAGGAGGGGCGGATTGGATGGGTGGATGGGTGGATGGACAGACGGACGGACAATTGAGGGAAGGATTGAGGGAGAGATGAGGCAATACATGAGGATATCATGCAAATAGAAATCACTATCTTTTGAAGGAATGGAACAGAGGAAGGGGAGAGATGGAGGGTTAGATGAGACTGATGTGCGTGTGGAAATAATGAGCACAGCTGCACTACCAGCAGACAACAAACAAGGACATCTATCAGATAGAGGGTAAGGGTTAGTTAATTAATTAAGAGGAAAACAAAAGGATTCAGACAGTAGAGAACACAGAAATGAAGAGGAGAATATGTCAGGGATGGACAACTGACTTGAGAGCAGTGTCACCGAGCTGTTTTGTCCAGTGAAACCAGATGAGTCAGCGCGTACTGCCAGGAGTTGTACCACAAGACAAGAGCTGTGTGTGTGCGTGTGTGTGTGTGTGTGTGTGTGTGTGTGTGTGTGTGTGTGTGTGTGTGTGTGTGACGAATGGGATGGCCAATAAAAGTGTGTTTGTTCACCCATCACTTCATATGCATACAGATTCTAACTCAATTATCCACACTTTTTTTCCAGAGATACGCAGGTGTGCTAAAGTATATGCAAAGGGACAGAATCGGCCACATTCACTGGGAAAGGAAGAAGAGTAAAAGAGATAAAAGATAGAGGAGAAGACAAGGAGGGGAAAGATTTACCTGATGCAAACAGCAACAGCCTCCTCCAAATTTCCCTTTAGTGCATGAACACACGGCACTAAAAAGCCCGTGCTGGTTTAATAATGTGTATGCTTGTATTAGAATCACAAGCAAACTTATCAGCAAACTTTGCAGGGTTTTGCAGATGATAAGAATGGGGTTTTTTGAACATTGTTTAAGTCTGTACTAGTGTTTAAGAGTCCACACCGAGTGCTGTATGTCAAGTGAGACAAACAATTAGCTGTTAGGTTAGCGGTAGTAATAGATAGGCAGAAGGCCACAGAAGTCAACAGCTGACCTTTCTCTGAGTGACCTTTGAACTTACATGGATGGAAGGAAACCTGATAGTGCTCTGGAGCAGAAAGTGTTGGTAAAAGACAGTCAGAACTCTCTCTCTCTCTCTTTCTCTCGTTCAGTTATTTAAATACATTTGCATCAGAAATATCCTGTAAGAAGTGATGCTGAACACCTTCACTCTCTGTTATGACACTTCATTAAATGACTTCTCCATCCTGCCCTCCTGCTCACCTCTCGCTCATGTCCTCAGACCTATGGCTGCTGAAAGGTTGGAAGCCTGCTCTCTGCGGAGAGGCAGGGCTGCAGGGGGAGGCGTGACCGGATCGCCCAAGAGAGGCCCTGCGGCTCCGTCTCCTTTCCAGACCGCGCTTCTTATCCCCGCCCCCTAGGCTGGCCCGTCGGCGGTCCCGGCGTCCCATTGGTGGAGGCTGGCTGTCATCATCGCCATCTTCATGCCGTAGGGTCATCTAAAAAAAAAAAATATAGATTGGGTGTGAGGTAGGAGTGTTGACCAGTGCATCCCACAGAAAAAATACTATACTTGATATAAGTAGCAGCTAATACTCTTTAATAAAAAAGCCAATATCAGCGTGTAACATTTTCCTTGTAATCTTATGATTGAATATATTTGCCTCATAAATGTTGAGCTGCTCAACCAAGTCTAGATCAGTGCCCTTCCGCCCCAGGTGTCTTTGGGACACTGTTTCCATGCCCTGTTCCTCCAGACCATCCACCATGTCATAGAATGAGTCCTGGTCAGGCAGTGCTCCCAGTGTCTGCCAAAAAGGAAAGGAGACAAGAGAAAGAAAGGGGATTATTCAGGTGTCAAATAATAAAAAACAGTTCTAAAATGAAATCAATAAATCAGGAAAGACACCATATTTAATTCAAATTCACCTTATTGATGAGGGTCATGGCATAGACCAGCAGCTCTGTGTCTACACCATCCTTCTCATGCAAGATCTCCATAGCATTGGACCATGGTTTGCAGCCTGGAAATCAGTGCAAATTCACAGATAAAAATACATGACTTGGTTTTTCATCGTCCACCCAACCACCCTCCCACCTATGGCTACAAACCAAACCATTAACTTGTGTAGACAAACAGAATAAAGACTGATAACAAGTTCCTCAGCAGGTGATGGTGTGTAGAGTCTTTTTTACCTAACTTGGTGTCCACAGAGGCGATGGCTCGTATGAGCAGGGGAGCGTTGGACTCAGAGTATTCCACAAACACAAGCAACAGCTTCAGAGCTGTTTTTACCACCAGACGGAACTAAGGGGAGAAATATTTTTATCATACAAGTTTAAATTAAACTGTGTTTGTTGTTAGACCGTGTTATTTAAATGGATCAATAATTGATGTAATTCCCTATCAGTGACGGGTGGGTATGGGGTATGTATGTGTTAAATATCTGGTATTATATGTCCCTATCAAATCAAATCTATATAGAAAAGAGATGATGCAATGTTTGGTTTTATGTGCTGGAATCAACACTATACAAAGTAGAGGTGTACTGTGCCTTTAAAAGTACCACAAAACAAACAATAGACACAACCCTCAGGTCAGAACACAGAACACAATCAATAGCAGATGTTTTTGTGTACCAACCTGTTTGCAGTTTGTGTTTGTGTGTGTGTGTGTGTGTGTGTGTGTGTCATTGGGTTTGGGGATGATTTACTATGCATTCATATCTATACCTTTGAACCAGCGAGCGTGTATAGCCACTGGATTGTCTCAGCGTGGCCAATGACACCGTTCATCCCGTCCACGTACAACATGATCTGCCCCAGAGCTGAAAGCAGGGTAGACAAAAAGAAAAACAGAGAGTTAGAAAGTTAGAGCAAATATAGAAAGATGATTCAACACTTACTCGGAAACAAACCCTGCATACCAAATGGCAGCTGCACACGGGTAAAGCTACAGTAGCTATAAATAACAACAAAGGTCATTAGGGACAAGGTTTCCTTTTATGCTTTGGATCTTTATGAAAGAAAAAAAAATAGAATAGATATTTGAATATTGTTTTATAATTAATGTTGTTTTCAAGCTTCATTGAAATTGTGTCTTACTGTATTTCCCATTACAGAAACATTCCTGTGAATGGTTTTATGTTATGGTAGTTAACATATGGTTTCCTTCTCTTTCCTCTCTACAGGGTATTTACAGGAAATGCTGCAACTGCACTGAATGACCTTTCCACTCCGTATTTATGTTTTCATAAACTGATTTATTAAAGCAGACTTTAAAGTTTCACTCAGTTTCAGGTTATCATTGATGGGAAGTAAACATATGCATTTGTGCAAGTACTGTGAATGAGTATCACTTGAAGTACAGTACTTATAATTTACTTAAGTGCTTTGTATGCCACTTTATAATTACTCTATTTTCTGACTTATCAAATATGTTGTTCCAAATAACTTCCACCTTGACCTGTTTACATGTTATTAACTAGGTTATGATGTGATAATACTGTGTGCTTAACAGTGAAAGAACATTTTCCAGAAAAAACTTATAAGAAAAAAATTAATTTTAGATTGTGGTGTTATGACTTTTACTGAAGTAATGGATCTGTATACTTTAGACTACTGTAATGGGAATAGTACCAAATAGTTCTGAAGGTAAATATCCATATGGAGACACCTGGCAGGACAGCAAAAGGAAGAAGAGTCTTTCTGGAGAACTGAGACACTGTCTAATTTCTCCCAATATTTTATTGAGAGAGTAAATTAATGTAAAGCGACAGCCCTACTCTCTTATATATATGTGTATGGTTTTTTGTGTGTATTGTCCACTTAGAAGAAGTCAGAGTGGGCAAAATTGTGAGTCATTCAAACAGGAAAAGAGTGTAGACTGTATATGAAACTCTTGAGGGCTTTTAATTTGAAACAGATACAGGGAGTGTCAGCATCCTGCCGGTCAGCAGAGATTCCTTTCTATACGAACTATTTCCAACAAGAAAGTGAAAGTAAAAGGGGATTTTCATACAGCTGTTGTTAAAAGTTTCAGGAGAGAGTAACTCAGCCCACACGGAGTTTGAGCAACAGACAGAGAAGTCAACTCTCTCAGCCATGTATTTGGATTCAAATTTGCGAATTGAAGTCATTTCTTCACTTCTTGGACAGATCCTAAAACCCCATGACAAGACACGGGGGAAATCTGACACTATTTTGACTGTTGATGAATTTCATCTTCACAACCTTATCGGAAGACGAAAAAGCTATGTGAAGTTTTTCATCGATGAGGAAGAATTTTTTGACCCAGAGTATGACTACGACTTCACTAAGGTCTCGGACTCCTCTCAGTGTATGAGAGGAGATGAGCTTTATGAGCGCCCAATAGGTTGGTACCGCATGGCCTTAAAGGTCAAAGGTAAATATCCAGATGGAGACACCTGGTTGGGCACTGAGGGATGGAGGAGTCACTCTGTACCAGGAGAGTGGCCTGTTTCCTATCATGGAACAAGCTTGGAAGGATCCAGAGGTATCATCAGGAGTCACTACAAAGCAGGAGACAGAGCGGTGTATGGCAGAGGGATCTACTCAACACCTGATATACATGTTGCTGAAAAAGAAGAGTATGCTAAAACCTTCACATCAAAGACGACGGGGAAAAGTTACAAAGTGATCCTGCAAAATCGAATCAATCCTGGAGAGAGAATGATTTGCCGAAAATCCGACTACTGGCTCATCGTTGTTCATGAAGGAACATCTGCCCTGGAGGAAAAACAGATAGTGGAGAGATCTATTCGACCTTACGGCGTTCTGATTAAGGAGTTAAAGGATGATGATGATGATGATGATGATGATGTTGGCAATAGTACTAACAACAACAATGGCAACAATAATTACAACATTGACACCTCCTGTCGACTATTTTGAATGTGATGCTGGCAATGGTGATGATGATGATGATGACGATGACAACGACGACGACGACGACAATGAAGATGACAATGGTGATGATGATGATTTCAGCAAGAACTAACCACTTATTCTTCCTTTGGGTTTATAATTTGGTGTAATCTTTGATTGCATTTTATTTTAAAGTTCTTTATAAAGCAATAATGGCCCAAAGTTGTTTTAATGGAGGATCAATAACACATACACAATACTTTGTTTCTGGATTTTGCTGTTCTGTGATTCATCATGAAGACTGTTTCTGACTTAGACTTTTCACCCATATATTTTAGTTTTTGATATATTGTCAAAAGTGGATATTCCTGTTGGTGTTTGTGGGTCCTTTAAAAAACCATGTTACGTACATAATGTGAGGAGTTTCTTTTCCTACATTTAGTTGTGAATGTTGTTATAATGAAACACCTATCAAAGCATCAGCACATTTAATCCAATCGTAAACTCTTTTTTTACAAAATGTACTCATTCCAGTTTCCTTGTTATGCCTTAAAACATGTTTGTTAACTGATCATGTGTTACTATATGTAAATAAAGAGTTATAAATGATCTACACGTCAGTGTCTTATTTGTGTTGGGGTGTTAGGGGCTTTCCTGTGGAACTCTGCAGTTTGCAACTGCTGGGTTGACAAAGACCACAGAAGTGTGCTGGGAAACTGTGCCAACTGCACACACAAAAAACAGACCACAGTACATATCATACAAATGCTTTGATAAGATAAGGGTTAGAAGAACATGGGGATCTCTCAAAACAAGAACAAAAACACAAAAAACACAACAAAAAAATAATAATGAAATAAATGATATCATTGAAATATAATACCATTAAGGCTGGAAAGAGTATATAGAAATATCTTTCTACCAGCCTCAATGGTATTATATTCCACTGTATTTTCTATCGCAGGAATTTACATGTTTTTAGTTTCATATGTGCAAAAGTTGAGATATGGTTTCAACTGACTGAAAGAGGTCTAAAGTCAGTGAAAGTAGCCTTGGCAGCTTCACTTTCCCCTTGTTTTACAAAGTTCTGCAAACTCAGTAAAGGAACAACTGTAAGAGTTTTACAAACAGGGAAGAATGTAAAGGAGGTTTCTGTTGTGTTCATCATCTGTTGCTGTAAATCAAAGCGCAGCATAGATTCATTTCTGTTCAAACTGTGTCAGAAATGAAACTGAATTTTCATACAGCATATTATGTCATCACGTGTTGAATGCAAGTTTCAGGAAAGAGTGAACTCAGCTCACACAATTTGAGCGAGAGACAGAGAGGGTAACTTCCTCAACCATGTATTTGGACTCGAGTTTGAGAATTGAAGTCCTGTCTTCACTTTTTGGACAAACCCTGCGACTTTATGACCGAGGACGTGGGAAATCAGACGTTTTGTCTGTTGAGGATTTTTTCTTTAGCACCATCACCAGAAAGCACCAGGATTATGTGAAGGAGTTTTTCATTCGTGAAAAAGATTTTTTTGCCCCAAAGTATGACTATGACTTCACTGTGCTCTCTGACTCTTCGTGGTGTATGAGAGGAAATGAGCCTTATGAACGCCCAATAGGTTGGTACCGCATGGCCTTAAGGGTCAAAGGTAAATATCCAGATGGAGACACCTGGTTGGGAAGAAAAGGATGGAGGAGTCACTCTGTGCCTGGGGAATGGCCTGTTTCATACCATGGAACAAGCTTGGAAGGAGCCAAAGGCATCATCACCAGTTACTACAAAGCAGGACATAGAGTTTCGTATGGCAGAGGAATCTACTCAACACCTGATATACATGTTGCTGAGAAAGAACAGTATGCCAAAACCTTCACGTCTTGGACGACAGGGAAAAGTTACAAAGTGATCCTGCAAAATCGAATCAATCCTGAAGAGAGAATGATTTTCCGAAAATCCGACTACTGGCTCATTCCTGTTGAAGAAGGAACATCTGCCAAACGAGAGAGAAAGATAGTCAAGCGCTCTATTCGACCTTACGGCGTTCTGATCAAGGAATTATGAAATGAGAACTAATGCAATCAGTCATCATTTGTACAGACCTGTTGCCCATCCATTTCATTGCTCTATCAAAATGCTGTGGACTCAAAGCTTGGGGAGGTAACAATCTAAATCTCTGTTAGTCTACAGGGGCTTTCAAGAACTTTATGTTTACTTTATCAATGCCTCTATTTTGTTTTCATTTTCTGTTTCAAATATACTTAATCACCATAATAATCACAACATGATGACTTACTGTATAAAAGGCAGGTGTGCAGAAAACCAGCTGCATACTGTATATGCACATACATTTCAACAAATTCATGCATATTTGAAAGCTTGCGTCATGTCCACACAGTCACTGATGCCAGCTTGGTTGTTACACCTGACAAACATGCCTGTGAAGTGCTCACATGTGTTACATAAATAAAGAGCCTTACAGTAAATGCCCTTCTGTTTCAGTGTTTTTACAGGTGGGAGGTTTAGCAGGGGGAGTTTCAGCAAGGGACCCTTTGACTACTATCCTTTACCATGTATCACATAGCTGCAACTCACAAGTTATTCATCAATTAATAGACACAAAAATACGCCTTAATTATCCAATTCATGAAATGATTATCCCTGACACAAGTTTGCATCTCTCTGGAGAACTGATTATACTTCATTTCTGTGTGTGCAATAATTGTGGTTAAAGCGCATGCCACATACGCAGCCGACCCCGGTGGAGGTCCTTTGCTGCATGTCACACCCCCTTCTCTCTTCTGTTTCCTGTCTGTCTGCTGTTAAATAAAGGCGTCTGTGCTGAAAAAATCTTTAAAAAAAAAAAAAGAAATACTGAGAAAAGTGTCAGTGTGGAGGAGCTGCTGTTGAGACATAGCTGCACTCCTGACATAAGAGACCATAATTATGTGGCCGGTCACAGTTCTCCCCAAAAATGACCAAATACACATCCACACATTATTAGTAACTGCTCAGATAACAGACTAAAAATGTATTGTGGGAAATAAGTTATCACCACATTATAGTATATTGGCTAAATTGTATGGTCTTGTTAATAAAACCCATTCAGATTTGAATTTTAAAGTGAGAGAAAAGAGTTAGAGAGAGCCTACCTCTTAATATGTAATTCTGGTAGTTCTGGTCAGCTTCTGCTCCCACCTTGATGAGACACGTCAGACCTTCAGCCATCACAAACTCGTGGACCAGATCTTTGTCATCCTACAGTAAAGAACAAAGAGAGAGAGGTTGAAAGAGAACATGATACATTTATCCACCTTACAAAAACACACATACAGAACTATACAAAGCAAAGCCTGAAACTCTAGTGTAGTTGCACTACCTTGTAATGCCACACAGTGGCGGTAATGTGCAGAATAATGTGTAAAGTTGACTGTACATAAACTTTCAATCAACCCCTTCACTGGATCAGGCCAGCTGATACACACACTACACATGTCAACAACTGTGTGTGTCGCAATTTTTGACATGTCATCTAATATAACAAAAAGTAAACTAAAAGGATCATGTAAACGCTTGAAGGTAGTTCTGATGTGATCCAAAAGGTTGCTAAACTAATGCTGCCTTAAGGTGCACTGTGTAAAGTCCAAGTTCAGAAGTCTTATGCAAAAATGTAATTTCATTGGTAGCTCTCATGTTTTTTGTACAAACCAAGCTGCACAGAGCTTCATATGGCAGCAGTAAAGACTGTTAAAACGTGGCTGCATCTGCCATCAGATACTGGCATAACATTTGAGCTATGGTCACATGGTCATATTTACAGGTTTTGGGGTAATAAATCATGACAGTAGTTTAAAGCTTTTCTCATACTGCTGTTGTGAGTGCCTGTGTGTGTGAGTGTGTGAGTGTGTGTGTGTGTGTGTGTGTGTGTGTGTGTGTGTGTGTGTGTGTGTGTGTGTGTGTGTGTGTGTGTGTGTGCGTGCTCCAGAAAAAAGCTCTTTGTGTTTTAAGTGTCTGACTCCTCTCATCTTAAAATAAAGATTCCATCACAAACACAAATGCAAACACCCACCCACACACACACCCACCCACACACACACACACACACACGCACACAGGCACATAGAGGGAAATGCCACGTTGATGGAGATCTCTGTCATCATGCAAGCACACAGTGGCCACAATAACCGACTGTATTCTGCTACAACAAACTGACAGTAATTGCATGTGAAATATGTGTGTGTTACCTGAAAAATCTGCTTTAGAGAGAACAGCGCTCTTCTCAAGTCACGTCCATTGGAGTTGTACAGTCTTTCTGCAGAGAGGGAGAGATACATAAGTGGTTATTTGTCTATAATTTAAACAAACAAAAGCAATGCAAAGACAATTAAAGTGACTGGCCCGAGTATGACAAATGATAAAAAATAAAGCTTTTCTGACACAATCTGTAGCCTTGTGCACCTTTCATCTCATCTTGACTCATTACATGTTTCATTCTGCTGACGAGATCAATAAAACCTGCAATGTCGATGAGTCTCAGCTGTGCAAAAGTTGCACAATAGTTTGGGATGCGAGAAGAGTGCGAGTTTCGATGGAACTAATCACACTGCATGGCCCGGATCACCTGAGACAGGCACTTCATCACACACTTTCACTGCGTCCTCACTCGCAGTGCAACACGTGCGTGGTCTCTCACACGCACACAAACACAAACACACACACACACACACACACACACACGTTGCAATGGTGATTAGAGCTGTATTGGAATGTTAATGAGTTGCTGGCCGGGCTTCAACGGTGAGGTATTCAGGTCACGACATGGAAAGCACTCAGAAACCAGCAACTACAAGCTCTTACACTAGTACAGTGATATTTAGCCTTATTATTTCTTTCTTTGAACACAACGAGATAAAAAATAATAATAAAAAACAACAAAGAGAACATTGATATACTTCTATAATATTCCTGAAGGGCCTTCAAATGATCCTGTATTAGGATTTCTAGGATTTCTTATCTCCTCCACAGTAGTAATCCATTTTTTTGAGGGGTTTATTATATTTTTCCTGGTAGTCAGTGTTACAGTAATACACTCATCATATTTTGACTGTTTTCTCATAGTTATGGTCATGTTTTGATGTTAATATTTGATCTGAAATGTACAGTGTCATTAAAAATGTATTTGAATACCACATGTGCCCCTTCCTCTTCCTCTTAAGGAATGTTAATTTATCTATATGTGTCTGTAACAAGGGTTGAAAAAAATGCACTTTGTCTTGTTGTACTAGATTTAACATTACTTTGCATGTTTATATCCCTACAATGGTCCAACAACAGGATCATTTTCTTAAGTGCTCTGCATTAAGCTAAACGTCTCTTTATTCAGCATCCATGATGTCCATTTGTGAATATGAACAGTTGTGCATTCAGCTGTGTGTCAGCAGGGGGTTTGGGAAACCTATGTGTGTAAATCCTGAGTTTGCCTGTTAATCACAAATCCTTTGGTCCATCAGAAAGAAGAAGGGGGGTTGGTCAAAAGCGTATGGAGGTAAGGACAGAGCAGGACAGTGAAACCACCCCCTGATGAGGGCCCAGACGCCTATCCCGCTGTCTGGAGCTCAGTGGTATCAATCTCTAAGCTAAGCAAGGTTAACCCAAGGCCAGGGTCAAAATCATTATCATTACAGGCCTCCCTGTCTCTGTATCTGCAGGAACCTCTCTGAAACATTCATGAAATACATCTGTGATAGTCCACAGTGGAGATAAAGAAATCATTAAAGGTCAAAAAATCATCTAAATAACTAATGTGAAGAGGCAACCACCAAACAAAGTTAAAAGTGTGGGAAAAAGTGCCACGAAACAGAAAAACAAAGAATATGGAGATTGGGAAAAAGAGGAAAAAACTAATAAACCAGCAAAGAAGTGGAAGGAAAAGATAAGAAAGTGCAAGTCAGTGTCTGATTGGAGGAAAGAGGACCAATTGCTTCTGGGTAATCACGACAGAGCAGACAAATGAGAGAGCCAAACACATGGAATTCCCCTTCCTAAAATACACAAACTTTATGTCGCAGCCAAGTCATTTCAGTGAAATGTTGTTGTTAGGGGTTTTTAACCCTTAATTAGCTTGCCCAGCAAATTGAAAAGATGTTAAGTTTACAGACCTGTAATTCTATGTCTTATAAGCACTTTGAATAGCCTCGTTGTTGAAAGGTGCTGCACAAATTAGCTTGCCATGCAGTTGTAGGGGACAAGCAACTACTTTGTTATAATGTTTACTTCATATTTATGGTGTAATATTACTGTAATTTCACAAAATGGTCATTGTATCTATCCGACAGAGAAAATTTAGCACCTGCTGGGCACAGAAAAGGAAAATAAGTAAATTTAAGTGGTTTATCAGCTTAAATAATTAGTCACACATGTACCCTTTATATACTTTAATGTTGTGTTTCTTAAAAGCAGGGGAACATGAATAGGTAGCAGGTGCCATGACCTCATTCACATCCCGTTCAACAAACCACAACAAACTGTGGCTCGGTTATAACGAGCTCCTTCAAACTGCAACATTTGGTCTGATTTCCTTCCTCTCGTTTCTAGGTTTCCCTGGAAATCAAGTGGCCACTCAATGATGCGGGAAACAATCCGCCTGGTCCTCGAGGGTCAATGGATCACTCAGGCGATCACATGTGATGTTTGTGCTCCTCGTCATCAGGCTATGAGTGGGCCCTGATGACCTTTACCAAAACGTCTGCTGTGCATCAGGAGCATGTCAGCAGCAATGATAAAGCTTAAACTTGGCTAGATTCATTTGTGGTGTACCACTAGTGAAGCAGTCAGGTGTGAAAAGTAAGGCATCTGGCAATATTATTAGCCAATTTACAAGGAGAACCACCACCAGTGTAAATAAACACACACTGAATTACATTTTCAAAAAGCTGTCATGTAAAGCTAGTTTATCTAATAATCTGATTCCTATACCTAATCCTTCTTGCATCTGTACAACATAGATATTACAAAATGAACCCCATTTAGTATAAGAAGGTGAGGGTGAAGCTATTCTGCTTTCCTAGCAGTTACTGTCTCTGGTTAACATGTAAAGAAGTTAAAAACTGAATTTAAGCCATTCACCGAATATGGGCCAGACAAATGAATCTAATAGTTATTGTCCCTCATTTCTCTTTCCTGAGCTATGAACTCAAATGAAAAGTATCTGCAGCTGCACAGCTGCATAGGACACATTCAGTTATGTGCAGGTTAATGCTGACTGTGACTAATTTATTAACCTAGCTGGACACACATGATGGACAATATGCCAGAAACTATCAGAACATACTGTTTGTTCCAGGGAAGATTTCCATGAAATACAACAGAAGTAGGAGTGAGAGAAATGAATAATAAGGAGCCTCTGTCAGAAAAAGCTGATCTAAACAACAACTTAACTCTCACGAGATTTTAGAACTAGACTTCTCCTTGAGTGAAACTTGGTTAGACACAACAACAAACAGACAGAATCAAGCAAAAGGTAGGGAAAAAAGTTGTATTTCTCTGTATGGTCCTTTCTTTAATGTTGTCAGACAATCTGAGCCTGTCAGTGGTAAAACCAAGCACTTTCAGTGTACAGACATTGATGGGGTGCCATGTCAGATTACATTGCAGCCTGTTTCACAGCTGCTGACTACAGCGCTCTCACTCAATACTGGACCAATCTCAAAAACTGCTGTCCCCATCAGTCACTTAGACACAAAAAGATGGGAAAATACAATCAAGATTGCAAAAAGGCTGAAGTTTCCCTTTAACATCTCCATATGTAAAATGTGTACAGTACACTATAGGATATAGAGCAGTCTCAAAATATCAAACAACTGGAGATCTCCCCACCTACCAAACATCTGGGAATTTCTAAATGCAAGGCAGTTGATTGAACAGCAGCGAGTACAGCAACTAACAAACCTACACCCCTTGTTCCCCATTTTTCCCCAGTGAACGGCATGTTTTGTTTTTCTTCATACAAAACAACAAGAGAATCCTTCACTTGTTTTTTTCAGACATTCAGCAGCAAAACTTATTAAGATGTTTTTTTGCAGTGCACAGTTGAAACAATAGCATCACAGTATAGGCCAGAATTACTCATGGCAATACCCTGTGATCACCTGATAGTTGCTAACGAAGTCTTGTCAACATACAGTAATTACCCTTCTGCTACAGAGTAAACACAGTTTGACATGTTAAATAATCAATGGGAAGTTTTCCCATTGGCATAGAGGGTTCCAGCTGTCTTAACATTGCTTGTCTAGAGTGATGGTGCATTCAACCCTGGAGATAATTCAAACAAACTACTCTCACCTTCAACCTCTGGACCAAACTGTTTTGGCCTGCTTCAGTGCCTGCATCTCTCTAGAGGGAGACTGAGATAACAACAAAACTAAAAAACGGAAACTAGGAAGGTAACGCATCTTAATCAGATACCCTCCGTTGATTCAAGAGAAAGAGTAGCAAATGTGGGGATGAGTGAGGAAGGAGAAAATAATAAATGATGGTGTTTTAAATGGAGGATTTGCCTGTCCACGTGTCTCTTGCTGGTCATCCTCTCTTTTTCCTGGCTGTAGGCTTTATTATTGTCACAAGAAAAGCTGAAACACTCGCTGAGATGTGTCATTGTGGCTTGTGTGTGTGTGTGTGTGTGTGTGTGTGTGTGTGTGTGTGTGTGTGTGTGTGTGTGTGTGTGTGTGTGTGTGTGTGTGCTCAAGTAGTGCCTGTGTGTGCATGTGCAATTTCTGTGAATGTGTGCTCGTGCCCAAGTGTAAGCGCTGGTGTTTGCTGAGTGCAGACAGACAGATGAAGGAAAGACAGAAAGGCACGATACATTTATAGACTTTCTTGGAGTTTTTACTGTTTTGTTTTGGAGGACTCACAGTTCTTGTCCACACTGTTTTCCCCATGACCTCACATGCACTGCATTATGTCAGCCTTAACAAGTCATTTAGCCCCATATTCCGTCTTAAAATCGTAATTTTTTTTAAAGCAAAGGGGGAAAATCTGCCAGCAGAATGAGTTATTTCCACTTGTTTCCGACATACTTACTCCTGTTCATAATTTTCAGTTGTAATTTCATAGTTTACCCAAAGAGTGAAACAAAACCTTTCCATAAGCCTTTAATATTACATTAAAAAACACAAAATCTATAAACTCTACACCAAGCGTAGTCAATAAGTCAAAAGCCTTACCCCGCATGTGAAGCCTGTTACTGTTTAGTAGAGTGTAGACCCAAGAGATGTAAAAAATCATCATCATGTCTATTTTCTATCATCTACACAACATGAGTCTTAAGAAAAATAGATTTATTCCATATGCAACACAACATTTGGATTCAATTATTTATTATATTGTTCTAAGAATATAACTTTAGGGTCCAATAATTGGACACATTACTTGCTAAAAACTATTTTATGAAGTGCAAAAAATTAATTACTTGAGGATAGAAGAAAAATGCAATGGAAGGACCTGTATGTGCATTAGAGCATGTGTGCATGTGTGCATGGGAGTGTCCTCTGTAGTGCATCAGGGATTCCCCCGGTGTTGAGTCTGTCTGTTAAGTCGTTCAGGAGTGCTCAGAGCCCTCCTTCTCCTCCTGGCATAATGAGATTAGTGCTGTGACCCTTCAGCTTTGACTAATCCCTGCACATTTACTGCACCATCTACACATCTCCAAACAGAAAAACACACAGGCCAACTCAGGTTAACGCAACGCCTAGTCCACAGCAATTACACTCAGGACCGCACTGTAGTTTGTTACGCCGCTGAAAAGCACCTAGTCCGAAAGCAGAGTCCCCAGTTGGCTGAAGTCAGCACCAATTTACTACTACTGTGCTTAATCCTCCGATTTAACAACAGGCAGTCAGGTCAGCACACATTTATTTAAAGGAGGCCTAGTTAAAGAAGAAGTGGTGTGAAGATGGGACACTAAAAGTACTGAGTACCTTAAAAAGGAATAAAAACGGCCTTATGATGTAGTTCCTTTCATGGCCACTAGATGCTGGCTCCAAGCACAAAAGTGAAACTTCTTCCAAATGGAAAACAAAGTCGGTGCATGTTCTTCCTCAAAACATCGGGGTCAAAGCAACTAACTTACTTCTTCTTAGAAACTGTAATATTCAAGATATACCAGTTGAATGCCATGGTAAATCCTTGGAAACACCTTGTTTCCAACCTGTTGCCCACATTTGGACTTTGTGGCTACAAAACTGACATGATGTCAAGAGAAAAACCAAAATCCTTTCAGAGACTCAATGTCACAAATGGTAAATGTATGTTTTCCTACCATCTATGGATGCAAGCATGTAATCTAAAAAAAACTTTAAGTTTTATCATTTCCATTGTCTCATCACAAACAATTTGAAGATGGGGGAATTGTGAGCATTTTTCTGACACTTTACAAATCAAACAATCAGCAGTTTGATCAATATTGAAAATAAGTGATTTATATGAAAAGGGCTGGTTATGAGAGAGTTACAGTTTTTTTTTTTTAAGGAATGCAAGCAAATGGACAAACAAACCCAAACACTACATCTTAATAAAACCTTCCACTACTCCACTGATAGTATATAAACCTGCTCTACTCTATGTATTTTGATCGGGGGGATTTTTTTTAGTGTTACTCCAATAACATCTCCATTAGGTCATAGGATATTTACAAATAAGCACCTACTGAGGTCAACCAAGGGTAAAATTTTTCAGGATGGTACAACTGTATGCAGGTCAAGCAAAAAGAGGGGCGTGTCACAGCTGGTGGTACAGCATTTAAACCCAGTTATAACCGCTGACTCGTGTTTCTGGAGTATTTCATTGCACCCCTTGAATAAGAAAGCCCCCACCCGGCTGTCTGGGCCAATCAGTCAGTTGGCTTTTAAACTAGGTCTTCAGTGGGATTTAAAATAAAGAAGTGAGAGGAGCATGAGGAGTAATGGCACGCTGGAGAGTCTGACTTAATCCAAGGAAGTCTTTCCCTCTCTGCGCTCATATCACACTAAATATAGGCGGGTCGGGTATCAAACATACTGTAACACCCGTGGATATGGGGTTCACTCGTTTTTCAGGTCATGCAGTGCAGTGCAGTTTGTGTATGTGTGTGCAATGCCTTGTAAAAATTACTTTCAGGCAAGTAAAAATGATGGTGAAAATGATGCCAATTGGATGAGACAAAGTCATTTTGAGAGCAGCTTCATCTATGTGAGGAATGAAACTTAATGCCAATATTTCAAATGAGTTTAATTTTCACTTGCAGAGGCATATTTTACACCACAGGCAAACTTCTTTTCACTTCCTCTAAGAAAATATAATGAAAATAAGACATTACATTTACTCACAGCATGTGCAAAGGTACAGCTGTTTGATATTTCCTTCTTGTGTGCACTACATATCTATGGAGTCATGTCCATAAATCTGTAGTTAAAAGGATAAACATCCCCATCAATCCGTCACTAAGCTAATATTGTTTGGACAATAATGCACGATTTCAGTCTCATGTCAAGTGAAGTTAAAAGGAAAAGTTGGCAGGCAGCAAAGGCCAGACTGCTGAGGACAACTAGGTTATTTTGCGACTGTCTATTTTCTGTCTGTTGCTCTTGGCCTACAGTATGAGTACTGGAGGCTGCTGATGGTGCAGATGACGATAGAGGGCCCATGAACTCAGTGTGTGTGTGTGTGTGTGTGTGTGTGTGTGTGTGTGTGTGTGTGTGTGTGTGTGTGTGTGTGTGTGTGTGTGTGTGTGTGTGTGTGTGTGTGTGTGTGTGTGTGTGTTTGTGAGTGAGAGTGAGAGAAATAAATGAGGGAGAGAGAAAGGGATAGTGAGACCTCGAAGGTTTGACTGTGGGATGCATGAGATTTAAAGAATGGCGACGGACCTAGACGTGAGATTACACCAGGCTCAGCAGGGACACACACACACAAACATGTACACGCATCCAAAGGCAGATACAGTAAGACTATAAGCCTGAATGCAAATGTACTGGGAATGGAAACACTTGGGAGTGAATGAAAACAAACTTTTATATGATTCCCACAAATCCACTTCTGTGGAAACAAATGGCTGCATATCTTACAGTTAACACTCTGATATACAGGACATACAACATACCTACACACACACACAGTCATACACACACACACACGCACACAGAGTTAAATATCTCCAGGCTGTAACCTCGTACCCTGATGAGGGACTTCAGCTGTGAAAGAAGCCCAGAAGCAGATGTCTGTAGGAAGGAAACTTACTGCCACATAAACACTTAAAAGACATAAAAATACACACACACATACACACTCACGCGCACATACACACACAAATACTCACAAATACAGTATGTCCCCACACACCCTGAGACCAGAACGTGCCCTGTGCCCTTCACATGCCCCTGGCACCTCTAAATGAGTCCACAAACATACACACACACTCACACATGCACATACACACACTATACACAGGAATAGTTACCCACAACACAAACACAAATATACTCAGCTTTTCTAGCAGGCTCCATGTGCTGCCACGGCGATGACAGGCCTGAGCCCGACAGGCAGCGACAGCACTGCTCTATATTCGCACACACACACACACACAGACTACATTACACTGTACAGGGTCAATGACAACTTATAATATACTCATATCAACACACAATATAGTATACAGCCCAGCTAAATAATTTGTCTTCTTGCATCAATGTCACAGAGAATAAAAATTCTGGATATCAATTTCACACAGTGTAATTATTGGAAAAAGGGCAAAAATGGTTTACATAATGAAAGCTTCAATAGTAATCATGATCTAACAAGATTATGAAGGAAATGACTGCAGTATGTCATGCTGTGATTATTACTGCTAGTGCTTCTTAAAATGAATCCCAGATTTTCTATAAACTCTAATGATTCCTGTTGCAAAAACAATGTCCACTGCTCCATTTGGACTCGAAGAAAAAAAAGCAGCTTAATGTAATTTTTCTGTTACAAAGCATTATGTGCAGTAAAGCAATGCAGTACATTAAAGTAGCAGTATGTAATATATTTACTGCACTAACTTATAAATATGACCATGATATGTTATCAGAGATTAAGGAAACATGCTAAGTTGCTAATACTAACTTTTTTGACTATAATACTACAGCCAGTCCTTTGAAATGTCCATTCTGCTGCAGATAATCAGCTTTTTTTTGGCCTGTATGATTCCACCCACTGCCCATTCAACCTGATTGAGGTGCTGGCACTTAATGTTAATACTTTTCGTGCCACCACCACGTAATGCAGTGTTAATAGGTCGTGGTCATTTCACGTGTTTCTCTGAGATCAGGTTGACACCCCAGGTTGCCAGATATGAAAAACTGGCACGCAATCACAGTGTGCTGCAGCCATGGAAACAAGCAAACAAACGGGATCAACTGAGATAGATCCCACCTGACCTAAAAACCTGCATGAACTTTGGGTCTTGGGAGGAGGGGATGGGGGGAGGGACAATTCTCTCCAGTAATTTGAATTTGGACTGCAGTACCCATTTTAAACACTTGCCATCAGTATTACATATTTGTCCTTTAAGATATATGCTGTTAAAGCTGTGTTTCGACATTTAGGATAACTCTCTCATTTGTTTTATTGCTGAGATTTACATGAGGAGATCAATAACACTCTCTTGTCCGTCCATCATGTTGTCTACATGACGTTGCTAGGAAACAGGCTCCAGAATGTGACTTCTCCTGACCAAGAAACCATCCTGTGTCATATTTACAGTTCAGTTTTTTACAAGTTGAAGAAAGAAAATAATTAATAATTCATTTACCCTTTGAGATGAATACAGTATCTATAACTTAGTGAGCTTTAGAGGTGCTGGCAGGCAGATGTGTTACTTTGAGATGGAGCCAAGCTTACTGTTTCCCCCTTTATGCTAAGCTAACTGGCTAACTCTTAGCAAGTAGGCATATAGGGGCATTTCCCAAAATGTCAAACATTTCCTTTAAATGCAGAACAAAGCTGCCAAACTGTGGAACGATCCAAATCAAAATCTTGGCTATTTCAGTCAAAACCTCTGTCAAAATACTGCATGCAACTGACATGATGTCATGGAGCTGGTATGTGACTGCATTTTATCAGTGTTATAAAGTGTGACCTGATTTTGCAGCGGGCAGACGGGCACAAAACCTGATTGTGGGAAATATTGTTGTGTTCACTCCTACATATAAGTGTGCACGCGTGAAACAAGGGTCCAGTGTTTTCCCTCAACTTTCCCCCCACCCACCCTTTGTCACTCTCTCTCTCCCTCTCCCTCTCCCTCTCCCTCTCTCTCTCTCTCACATCTCACGCTCAGTGTTGGTATCATTGTTAACTGACCGGCTTTACTGTGCATATGCGCTGACAGCGCATGTCAGACAGAAGAAAAAAATTAGAGACAAGCAGAGAGAGAGAGGATATTAAACTTTATAGCTAAAACAAGGTTTATTTTAGTTATATAACCGATTTCTTTTATGAGCTTTGAAAATATACTGTGTCAGCATTATTTTTGATTAAGTCACACAAATAAATTGCTTGAATGGAGTATGAAGGGAAAGGGAGGCTGACAAAAAAAAGAAAAGGAGACAGTTATTAAAAAAAAGAGTCAAACGGAGAAAGAGAGAGAGAGAGAGTGAGAAAGACAAACACAGTAGAAACAGACGGAGAAGAGTAACAGCAGCCAGAGCGAGTAAACAGAAAGGATATTGGAGGATATGTGCTGCTTGCTGAGTGGATTAACTGGGTGAAATCTTGCTCTGACTCATACCACACTTGCCTGTTATTATACTCCTCCCTTGTTTGTGTATGTGTGTCTGTGTATGTGTATGTGTGTGTGGTTGTGTATCCTTAAAAAGAGCCTGCATGATGACATATTACATAAGATAATGTATAAAGGGGCTATGGCATAGTTTGATATATCTTCAGACAGAGAAGAGACTGCATCAGCTCCTCTTTCTGAGTGTGTTGGTTTTGGCTTACAGTATAGATCATGCAGATGACTATAAAGGGCCCAGTAATTTAGGATGTGTATGTGCGTGTGTGTGCAAGAGAGAGAAAGAGAGGACTATGACGGTTAACAGTGATGACAGATTACAGAAGGGTGTGCAAAATTGTTTCTTAAACAGCCTCTGGGTCACTTGGGAAATTAACCTGCAGACAAACTAAATGGAGACGAGATATAAATGGAGACGAGAAAGAATATGTTTATGTTGGACTTATACTGGAAGATGATTTGCACTGGTTGTGAAAGCCCACTTAACTTCTCGTCAGTCCTGCCAAATTAATCTCTACATTAAGCTGCCAAAGCTATATTCCCCAACTTTTTTTTAAAACTCCAAAATACGTGCTCATCATAGCATAGAGGAACCACATTGTGTTCAGCTTAAACTGTGGGACTGTACCACATGTGTTTAACTTTCTTTTTCTCATTCCTCCCCTCACCTGTAAGTCAGAGAATCACAGTGCTATGACATAACTCGTGGAGCTGCTGACTAACTTCTTCTCTGTCTGGCAGGTGCATTTCCTCCTTGCTTTGTTTTTCCCTTGTGTTTCCTTCCCTAAGCGATTTACCATTTCCCTGGAAATCCTCCCTCTCCCCGTCTCACTCCACACATCCCCTAAACCCATCATCCCTAAAACCCAGCGGCTGGATCAGATGCCAAGCCTGCAGATTCTCCAGTGTGTGTACTGGATGTTTAGCTTGTGGTAATTGTAATGTTTTATTGCATTATGTAATAGTTTGAAAATGATTAAAACAGACCAGCAAGAGGTTTGTGCAGGCGCACTCGGGCGCACATATGAACAAGACCAGACATAACACTCACAGATGCATACACAGCCAAACACACACACACACACACACACACACACACACACACACACACACACACACAGTACCAAAGTTTGGACACACTTTCCCATTCACATCAATGAGAAAGTGTGTCCAAGCTTTTGACTGGTACTGTATGTAGTGATATATTTCTTACTGTCTTCCAGTAAGTTCACTTAGGCTCGGGAAAGCAAACCCCAAACGGCAGCGTGTTGTGCCACAGCAGAACAATTGGGCTGCTCATGTTTGTCATCATAACTAGAGCCCAGGGAAAATCCTGCCACATCCACAGAAAGACCAACACTGTGACATCAAGACAGGACTCGCCACACCACTGCAATGGAACACAGTGAATGAAGAGACTCACAGCTGCGACACACATCTGGATTTCATTTTTTTTTAAACAAACATAAAAGCAAACAAATAATCACATTGTAGTTTTATTGTATCTTATGGAAATGTGCATCCTGACAGCTGAGTGTAATCAGTGCAATATGTGTAGTTGCTATCCAAGTCTCTTATTGTCTAAAATGATCATCTAAATCTACAAATACAGCTGTTGCAAAGGTTCCATTTTTATACATTAGTAAACTGTTTGAAAGACCAGACAGTCAGTTATTTACAATAAAAGAGACAATGTGAGGAGTGCTACGGCAGTAGGAATGGACGACAGCTGCAGGATAGATGCATGTTATGGTTTTCTCTACAGCGGCTACTGCTGTAAAATTATTCCACCACTTCCACTGCTCTACACCTCCATCCCTAATGCCTCATCAGCCCATCTCTCCATCTCCCACAGCAGTAAGTAAGGCATGACTCATGTGGGCGCAATGCTCCCAGTCGCTCCTCAGGGTTTCAGCTGCTTGTGAGGGTAAAGGGGAAACTATTTGAGTGATTTTCTCATTCTTGCTTTTTCTCCGCGATGAAAAGAGTTTGGTGAGTATTGTGAAGGCATAACTGCTGATTTCAGGTAATGGTGAGATGGTGAAACAGAAAACACGGACACATGAACATTAAGAGATTTTTTAAAAAGACTGAGTGACAGGTCTAAACTTGTCTAAGACCATCCAAACAAGCAAAATAGCCTTGTTGACTCACACACGTGCAACGCAGAGAGATCACAGGCACAAATCCATGAGCCAAAAGCCACAGGTGTCTATGAGAACAAAGAGTCACGAACAGTATGTGAAGCTGAGCAGAGTAAATATAGATTTAGAGAGCAGAGCGGACACGCCAGGAAAAGAAAAAGACGCAGTTAAACAACTGAGGTGGAGTGTGTTTGAATGAAACCGGTGGATGCAATGTAGTGCAAAGCAGACTAATAGAGGATGAAGGAGAAAATGATGCCAGACTGGAAAGTAGTTGGATCATGTTGGCTAAAGCATCGATATTAGAGGGCAGCGTGTCAGTGAAACATATAACGTGTCTGGACTTTTATGACTGCATGGCCACAGATGTCCTATACCGCAGCCTACCCCCACTCCTTCCCAGCTTACCCAGCACCAAGCATTATCTGCCTGTCACACCATGCCATTACCAGGCCTTATCTCTTCCAGCGGGGGGGACACCAACACAGTAAATTGCTGTTAGAACCAGCTGGAGTCATCTCTTTATGCAGCATCTCAAGGCCAGACTGCTGTCACAACCACCGCAACCCCCCGTTGGTACAGCAGCAACGACTACTGTTTTATTATTGGAGACAATCATACTGGCTAAGCTTATATTTACAAAGACTATGATTTGTGCAATGCTTGCTGATGCCATCAAATCCTCAAATTATCTGTTTACAAGTACATTTTTTCAGCTAAAGGGGAAAGCTGAGGTTAAATAGGTAGAGAGAGAGAGAGAAGCCGGGAAAGATGGAGTGCGATCTTCGACTCCATTTTTCGACAAGCTGCTAATTTGTTATGTAACAGGACAACCAGGGAAAATCAAAGCAAGTCAACCTTCACTCCAGTTCAACCTCCCACCCCTGCCTCTCCTTTACAATACTGCAGGGGGTGATTAGAGACGGATAATTGGGGCGCCGAAATCTAGGAGTATAGAAGCCAAATTTCTTTGAAAAAAGCTCTAAATTCCAGAGCCAAGTGCCAAGGGATTGAACAGGCTCCAAAACACATGCAAGGTCTTTTGTTCTGCCCTCCAGCTCTTTTGTTTCACCTGCTGTAGCGCTCATTACAGGGAGCTTTACCTGTCAGACAGCATACCCTCTCTATATTTGATCACTTAAACTGTATTTAATTACTGCCTATCCTTTCACTTCAGGAGATGCTGGGAAATGAGTCCGCATGGGAAACAAGAGCTTTGGGCTTGTGGAGGCGTCTTGTTAAGTAATGCGCTGTTTAAACAGAGCTCACATTAGAAAATTACAGTTTATGTACAGCCAGAGCAGGTTTATATGTGGTTTTATCATTTCATCTAACTTTGGCTTTGAATTTATTACTTAGCTGCCAGGGAAATGGTTAATGGAAATCCTAAAAAAAAAAAAATGTTTTAAAGTTGATAAAAGGTTATTTCAAAACTACTGTATATATAATACTTAAGCAGATATAACTAATTTTATTTTATATAAACAATAGCTCACATAACTGCTTATATGCAAAAAGGTGTAGCTTGTAGTGATGAACCCACAGAGATTTATCATCCCATTCTGTGGTTCCCTCTAGCTCTACTGAGCTTTATAGCATCTTTCAGCTCATTGTTTTGGTTTTCAGGTCCATGAATTGGCGAATGAGTCTCACAGCTCTGATAACTATAGTTTTCAGTCACAAAAGGAAGCTATTTTCATCTAAAGCAGCTCCAAAAACAAACTACCTGCTTGACAGATAAAGTTAGCTACTAGCTTAGCATAGCGAACACTGAGCATAGTATTTACAGTACCTCATGAGTTGATAAAGACTAAAACGGAGCTTAAAAGAAGAGTGAATATTGGACTTAATTGCACCAGGTTGCCAGAAATCCTGAGGTTGTTCTTTATCTGCTAGGTATGTAAATAGGCAGCTGTTTGCTAACATTTATTGGTGACCCCTGCTAACATTTATGCTCTATCGTCACTGTCAGATCAAATTTTACTATTTACAAGCACACTGATTAATGACAAGGTATCACAAGAAGTACTGAGTGCATATTTGTGACCCTCTTAACTTTCTTCGAGAGAAAGTATTAAACCCTTAATTAGCAGATTCCAATGAAATTTACTAATCACATTCAGAGACAGATAACCTCTTTTCTATCTGAGCTTTGATTTAGCGTCACACTCAAACCAGTATGTCAACTTAGCACACAAGACAGGTCATAAATAACAAATCGTGTGCTGTAATGAAAATGGATGCCTGTAGGTGCCACTAATGCTGCCATCAAGTCTGTAGGCTTGCTAAACAAATCTTGCTTAGTGCAGCTTTTAGAATAAATGTCTAATACTGGAACAAGAAGGCTTAAAGTTTAGATACCTATCAAAATTTTTCATTTTCATTTTCCTCCTTTCTTCACCAATCAACCCTTTTTCACCACATCTTGCTTCCTGTTGCTCTAACATTAAGTGAGTAGTTCAGCAGTGTGCTGCCTTCCTCGCATGTTTCTGTGCTGTCAACACTTTCTAAAGATAACACCTCCACTTCACCCACACCCCTCAACCACCTCTCTCTGCTAAGGCCCACAACAACTCTGCTGCAACAGAGACAGCTAAAATTAACCCTGAAACAGGAGGTTCTGATTGGCACTCAGACGGGACTGCAGACCATGGGATCAAATAAGAGAAAGGGTGGAAATGTGGGAGAGAGGGCACATGAGTAAACACTGAAAGACAAAAGAGACAGACATGCATAAACATAAACATAGATGGGGAGAAAAAGGCGAGGTTAAAGCTGAGGACACCCAGGATAACTACCCTGCATAAAAAAAAGAGGAATTCCTGTCAAATTGACTCCAATCTTCTGTTGGAGTCAGAAACTGAGTGCTGAGAAAACCTGGATCATTAAAGTGCCACGAAGGCCTCTCCAGTGCAGACACATTGCCTGCAGGCTTGTGCTTACACCAGCAGCCAAAGTCACTGCTTCGCTGACCATGCCAATGTGTCCTGCTTTTCATCTACGACAGAAAAACTCATTAACTCACACACATTATCACACCTCACTCACACATACACGCATCACAGAGCATCCTTAATCCTGGGTTGGCAAGCCGGAATGTAACCTGATCTTTCCATTAACAGCGGTGCCAAGAAATGCCAAGGAGAGCTGTGTTTCTCATACAGTTATACTCATTTTATTCAACCTTGTGGCCTCGAGAGAAGATCAATGACTGACTGGAGAAGCCAGGTCTAAAACCCTGAGATCTGCCTGACATTTGAACTTAATACATTTAAATCCCGATGCTTGCCAATCACAACTGGAAGCTGATGAGTAAGATTAGGAAAATCTGCGAGGAATTGATCCTTTCCTGCATCTCAATCACAAAAACCAAACGTTTCTCATGCATGAGACGCAGTTAGCGATCCATTCATTTAAAAAGGCAATCCTGCAGCACCACACTGACAAGATACTTGACTCTGCGAGCAATCTGTATCCTTGATACATGTGACAGACTTTTCATTTAGTGGATAGTGGATGCTGACCACTACTCAAGCGATTTCCAAGGTCAAGGCCCCGGAGGATTAGAGAGCGTTAAACGGGTAGATGAGTGGACAGCTGAACCGAATCATTGAAGCACTGCCGAAAGGGGGTTGGAAATTGGTCAGTGGATTTCTAAAGTGATCGCTCAGACTCGCCCAAGCTATTTGATTATGTGTCTGTTTAATGCAGTAGAATTACAAAACTGCCACTCCAGAGTATCAACTCCGGTCAGGATTTGGTTGCTGCCCAGCATCTGTGCCATGCTGAACGAAATCTGGATTGCGGTCAATACAGCCTTTAAACTCTATCATCAAGCCAGGCCCTAGAAAAGGAAATGCATCTCATATGGCGATGATGCGGGCCTTTTCCGATAAAAAAGTTTGGTTTTAATAAGTTGTTTGTAAATTATGCTCAAAAGGGACAAGCAAATATAGCCTGGCACTGGTTTTCTTCAAACCAAGATGGCTCATCTTGGTTTGAAAATCCCTCATAAGAGCTTGTGTGTGTGGGCGTGTGTTTTACATGCGTATGAGTGTGACAGAAAGATTTAGCTTACACCATTACCCACTCCATTCACTCAAGCTCATTAGAGGATGATGAGAGAAATGTGGTCTGTTTGTGGATGCATGTATACTTGCACATGTGTTACTGTATGTATGCAGCAGGTGGCTGCAGGCTCGGGTTAGGTTTTCTTATCTTCTTAAGAAGAGCTTGTCTGTTTCAAACATCGATGGTACTCAAGCAAGCTGTTATTCTAAGAAAGTCAGGGTGCCATATGCTCAGCAGTAAATCCGTAAATGAACTAAATATGTCAAATCCCTAAAGTGAGAAAAAAATGGTAATAGTTATGAAGCAAAAATATCTTTTAATGTGTTTTTATGTGCGCTTTTTCTCCCCTTAACATTCTACTCCCAGCGACCTTTCACCTCATCACATTCTCATCCAATCAGACGCCCTGATTCCGGCATCCAGATTTAGCACTGCTATCACTGGCATGGAGAATGTTGACCATGCAGACAGGTCATAGAGGAAAGGGTCGAGACAGAAAGACCCAGAGGAAAAACAGTAGGAAGGAGTGGGGTGGTTTTAATTGATATGGAGAGGCTGACGGGAAGACAGAGAGTGGCCAGTAAAGACCCTCATGAGACACACAGGACCAAAAAGGAATAAAAGGAATATATTGCTTGCTGTGAGACAAGACTGTTGGCTAACTTGATTTAAAGTACTATAAGAAGACCACAGATACCAACATCATATATGCGTTCTCAGTAGATAATTTCCTCTAGATCATTAAAATATATCTAGTGTACATTATGTGACAGACCTATAGGCAACTACTATGATCTCAGAAAGAGAAAATAATATCCTACAGCAGATGTAAGGCAATAGTATAGTTGTACTATTTTAAATGAAGTGGGTAATTCTGGCAACTGTGCCAGATATTGGTCAAATCTACACTTGGATTCATCCTCTGGGGACCATAAATATCTGATTGTGGCAGTTTACCTTAATGTTATGTGGTGATTATAAATCAATGTTATGAATATCAATGTAAAAACTATTTTACAGGTATTAACAGGTTATGTTTGGCTTAGCTGTTAGCATAATGATCTACTAGGGAGACGTCTATGTCTATGTTCTCATATTAAGATGTAGTTGATCAAGCTTGGCTTGCTCTTTAAAGATATAAGTAAGAATATACTGATGGGAAAAAAGAAGATGTTGGCTGTGTGTTACTTAGAAATATGCCACCCTCTCAACTCCATCACCTATCATAGCTTTCTCCGTCTTCTCCTTTGCTCAGCTCTTACTTTTTCCTTCCTGTTGTCATAAGAGTTTTCTCTAATTTGCGGGTAGGTTTAACCTTCATCACCCTCTAACTTTCATTGGTACTCACACCTCCCCTCCCTCTGTTTCTCCCTCTCTCCCTCCTCTTCATCACTACAAACTGACAAGAGTCAAGGGCATCACACAGTGAAGACTTCACCAGCCCCAGAAGAGAAAAAACTGAGCTGCACGGCGCTACTGTGATAACACTTAAAACACTTAACTCACTTCACAGCCACATTCAGAGCTTCCTTTCCCCTTTTCTCTTTCTCAGTCATGTAACAGCTCCCACCACACACTGTAATACAATTTTTTTTTTTTGACACAATCGTAACATGGAAGACTTCACACAACAGTCCAACCTGCCTCAGAGTGGGAGGTCTCCAACCCCCACATGTAAACCCCTGGACAGCCATCTGAACGTGCGGTACACTGCGTTCTCAGGCTTGCTGATGTGTTTGACGGCGCATGTGTGTGTGTCCAGGGAGAAACGCATGTTAAACACATATATAAACATGTCACATAGCACTCACCGATACAGGCGTGTACACGGACGGTCAGCTGGGTTCGTAAAATAACACTGTGTTTCTTCCCTCTGGACCTAGGAGAAAGAGAGGAGAGACAGAGTTTGTCTTAATAGCCAGTAAACCAAATTAGTGATGATTCCAAAGTCATTTGATGAAAGCTGCTGAGTATAATGACTGGTTGCTGTGAAAATGATTTCTCTTATGGCCAAAGCTAATTAACTTGCATTTTCTGGAATCAAGTGTAATTTTCTTGGCACTAACAGAGTAATCTGTCTTGGCTGAAGATATATTCACATTCGATTTTAGAGAAAAATACCCTGCAACAAATGAGCAAATGAAACTGCACTGAAAAGCAAGAGCAAGAGCAATTATCTCATCATGTTGGCTGTTGATTTAGGGAAAATAACATTTGTTACTTGTGTCAACACAAACAAGATTTTAAGACAAAAAACGGACTTGTTATGATAGACCTATTTCACAGTGTAGTGGTACTGGCATGATGGGAAAGAGTGAAACAGTGAGCAGGCATATGGTGGCCTGCATTGGGTCTGTACCCCTATACTGATACACATCTGAGCCCTGAGGACAGACAGCAGCACTGCTGGAGCAGACACAACACACATGTACACGCACACATTCACAAACCTCCACACACTGTACCATCGTGCCAATGACCACATATTCATACGCAGCATATTTTCAGGGGGAAAACAACACAAACATGAACATAAAGTATGGTGGTATTTTGAGCACAACTCTCTCTCCAAAACGTAGCTGTTATCATCACATCTGTCATCACTGACTTCCATCGCTAACACGCTGATAACATCCAATCCAAGCGGGGAAAGCACTGCTCTGATAACACACACCGCTGGAAAACACCCGTTATGCATAACATGCAGTAAGGATAACACACACCCAAACAAGAGAGCAGCTGGACTCGTATCGTTCTGTTAAGCAGTGTTATCAGCTTTGCTGGGAAATAGAGCAAAATGTTAACATGACCTGTTGTGATGCTGATAAAATTAATTCATTTTTCTTACCTTGATGATAATCTATTGTGTGACAATGAGAGTCAAAGCAAAGACTTAGAAAGATGAGAGTTAGAGAATCTATAACTGTGAGGGTGTAAAAGGGGTGTTTAGGGTCACCATTCAATCTATATCAGAGGCTTTTAAGGTGGGAGATGGGTTCCCTAGGGGGGTTCCAAAGAGTTTCAGACTCAGTGAATGGAAGTTAAAAAAATATTACATTAATTATTACATTACTTACCAAAAGGAAGGGATATAGAATAGCCTAAATGTATGTGATTGAAAGAGATGGGTTAGAAATACAATAGTTTTGTGGAATTTGACTGTTTTTCCCATTTTCCCAGAGTCAGAAACTAATAAACGCCTTCAGAGAGACCTTTTTATGTATTTGGTGTAGTCTAAAGTATGTAAAACAGCAATACCAGGCTACCTTGGCTTGGCTTGGCTGTTGAGTATCTATAGGATCAAATAACATCATCATGATCCCATAGGCATCCAACCCCTGATCTTTACCTATCCAGGTTTCTGTGCACCTCTCTACAGTGCTACTACATTTTTTGATATAACATTAGTTATACTGTATGTAGGGCTTATTACATGTTACATACATTTATTTTAAAAAGGGTATTCATCATTATTTAAATAAAGCTTTGGATATTCTCTCTTTATTCCTCTATGGTTGAATGCCTATAAGAGGAAATAATCACTTCCTCTTTTGAGTTCTTACATTCATAATCCCAATGTCACAATACCTGACTAATTATCTTTCTGAGAACACACATCCCTCCACCGAAATTCTGTTCTTCAAAAATGCCTTTTTTTCAGACCTACTTTTGAGCAATTTACCACCTGTCCATCACCACCATGACCTCCAGGATGTCCATGGAAACTGAAAGCTCCCATCAACTACCTGCTGACTTCACTCTACTAGCATCTAAACTCCAAAGGGTCTTGTTCCATCTCATATTTTCTTATGTGCACAAGCTTAATGAAGACGTTTCACATCTAGGGAGTCTAATCACCAAAGTATTCTAGCTAACTTCAATAAATATTGTTATACACCTCCAACTGATCTCTCCATTCCGAAATAAATTTTAAAGAGCGTGACGACAATGAAAATAGCTCACTTTCTCTTCGGTTTCTCTCAGTGGGAGCATACTCTGAGCTGCCCTCATCACCAGAAGAGCTTGTTTACTGTCAACTATGGTCTGCAGTGTCCTACCACAGCTGCAATCATGACACATTTTTGATGTGTGGGAACATAAATTCAGTTTACAGCAATTTGCTCTTTATGAAATTCCTCACATTTTTCAGTTAAAGGCAAGATAAGGTTTTACCAGACACATAGTCTTACATAGATGCTGCTATAGAAATAAATGTGTATGTTTATGTCACATGTGACTTGTGTCTTTAAGCCTTCAAGATGTTAAAGCAGCTGTCATAATCAGCCATTCTGTATAGCACAAGTAAAAGATGTGGTGTGTGAGGCCGAGATATTAGATAGATAGAGTGTGATTAGTTTATTCATTTATGACACTATATAAACAGCATGTCGTCCGACAAAGGGAGGACAGGTCAGACTTAGTAAGAAGCATCCATCGTCAGCCTTTGCAATGTTTTGCTAGAAAAGGGTCAAACCCAGCCCAGTGTGTGACTAATTTCCTTCTGTCAGTACAGTATGACCTTGGTAAAAGCCAGATTTGATAGGATGACAGACACGCCAGTCCAATCCAACCAGTTCCCCAAGATCCCGGCCACTCTGGAAACACGCATGCCTTTATTCACCTGTCGATCATCTGTCACATGGCTTACCAGACACACACACACACACACACACACACACACACAAACACACACTCAGAGAGAGAGAGAGGGACAAACAAATAAATGTATGCATGGAGACAAGTACACACAAACAGACTCAGAGAACAGCCCAGCTCTGTGAGTCTGCCATCACTTATCATACTACCGCCCCCAGCCCCAGAACAGATCAACATACCGCAACTGTCCACGAAAGCACACCATCACACACATATATACGCAGCCATATCACAGCGGCCATCTGTGTGTGCTTCCCAGAGGTCTTTGTGACAATGCTTTGTGTATATAAAAGGGCTTTCAGGTAACACAATGCTGCCCATTTTGGAGTCCCTGAATAGCAGTAGAGAACAAAGTGATTTTCTGATCTTGTGACTCAACTATTGCAATAGCAACTTTTTTAACGTTGTATTTGTCCAAAAAGCAAAAGTAAACAAAACAAAATGAATTACAATCCATTATATAAGACTGTTATCACAGCTTTAGAGTTTTTACTGTATTTTGAATGTGTCCAGGTAGGACAGGACACAAAGACAGTAAGGTTGCGTTTTGCAAATTTGCTGGCATGTATATGGTATTTTGCTAATAAGATTAAACTTGATTTACACAGCAGTTATCTTAGCTAGCTAAATTGTAGACTGTTTATTTTACTTTAGTGGGTCTATTTTTAGCTAGCTTGGTAATATTACATTTAATTTGGGCAGTTTGCTGAATACATGATTAGACATGAGTATTAATTTCACTAGCTTGCTGGCAGGTTACATAAGAAAAGAAAAGGAAGCTGTTAAAGCTAACTATCTACTAACTCTAACCTAGCCAGATATAGTGATGTGGATACCTATCCAAGATGTATTAAAAGAGCTGGATAGGACTCTTAATGTTAGCATCACTGATTCTGGCTATGTGAGTAACTCAGCCACTCAGCCTTGCAGAAGTTTTTTTTTTTTTTCTTGTGGTATTATAGTTTTAAAAAATCCCCTTGTGGCCCAAGAAGCAGTTTCACCACAGTACACCATTGTAAAAGAGACATCTGTAAAACTGTTGACACAACACCACGAGTTGCAAACAAGATCAATTATGATTCTTTCTATTTTGATTTTTTGTCCATGGAGGTACTCAAAGGGGCCAACAGGGGAAACACTGCTATGCATATTCGGTGGACCGCACAACATGGAAGTAAAACTAGAAGCTAGAAACGTTTTTTGGCGTATGTGCCAGCCAAGCAATTCTTGATGGGCTGAATGGGCGCCATTTTTGGTCTGGTATCCGGCAATTATAATATATCCATGCTGACAACACTGTGGCACTATTTCAAACAGCAAATGCCAAGTATTTGGGTTATTGTTCAGCCCACAATCTATTAACCACATTATTCACTAGAAAGTAGGCCTATGTGTCAGGATAGGTGGTTTATCACCTCTGCCAAACAGTATCCTGGGGGAAACCCTGAACCTTACTAACAGATTTCCACTTTCCATGTCTCTTGTCAAACCCAAAGAGAGGCATGAGCGCTGCTGCTAGGAGATTCAAGAGACAGAAAATACTTCACAACAGTTACAGTACTGTTACAAAATGATCATGCTGCTCCCTTCAGCATGTTAAACTGACAGGTTTGTGAACTGTGAAAATTTGCCACAAAGACGAGAATATCGATTATTATAGTGAGAGAAAAGCTGTAACTATGGAAGCGAGGTCACATCTGTCCCGTTTTCCAGAGCACTTCATACTTTCCGTAAACTTTTGCTTCCAAGAAACCATATCCAGCAGCTTGTGATTCTTCCTATTTTATAAGAATGGAGAAACTCAAAAAATGTGTGTGTGTGTGTCTGTGTGTGTGTGTGTGTGTGTGTGTGTGTGTGTGTGTGTGTGTGTGTGTGTGTGTGTGTGTGTGTTTGAGGGAGAGAGAGGGGACTCATCACTTTGTCTCAAATGGTTAGAGATGTTTTAACAGTTAAGAGTGCGAGTCTGGTTGCAAAAGGTATAAATGTGAATCAGTCACCCTGTGTCATCCTGTTGAAAGCCCTCCAGCTCGTCCCTTTGCTCAGCCAGAGAGGACTCCAGATCCAGGTAGGTGCCATTGTGGGAGAGCTGCAGTGCGCAGTCATCAAGCTGTGGAAAGGAATAAAGAAATCTTTTTTAGTACAGGCTTAATGACTGAAACAGAAGAAAACTAAGATCAAAACTAGATTTAACTAATTGTACAAAACTAATGGTTGACCACTAAAGCAAAAAATTGGCATTTGTACCTCAAAAAAATGGATGGAAAATATGATCGAGCACTGTACAGTGGCATTTTTAATGCTCCCACACTACATCTTTGCATGTGTTTCACACCCTTTTTTTCTTTTTTGGAGCCCGTAAAATGAAGCCAGTTTACAGGGTGGGGGTTTGAACATGAGTGCGTACAGTGGTGCATGAAAAGAGTGAGAGCCATATGTGTTGTGGCTCTGCTTTCAGCATTACAAAGCTGGTAGGGGAATTAACTAGTAGAGACGTAGCAATAAATAAACATGAAACTAAAACCAGAGGGAAACACGGAGGGAGAGTAAGACAGATTTGGCCTAAGCTTTAAGTGCATTTAAATGGCAGCTGTGAGAAATATGATACTTAAATATTGTTGTGTACAATATGACTCTTTGTATGTATGCTTAAAGCAAAACTGCGTTCATTCCAAAACTAATAATTTATACAGTGTGTGTACAATTATGCATATGACAGATCTGTTGACTCTCAAGAGCAGACCGATCTTGTGCCCATGCCATCTGCAATTGCACGATCTAAAATAACACTGCAGAGCGGCCTACGTCAGAATTGACCCACTATGCTGTGTAATGAGAAACCCTGCCGAGTTTGAGACCAGGTGCAGAGTAATATATCTGCACACCACTGGCATTGATGTTTATGAGTACAGTCACAAGTCGATAGCAGGTGCAAGGAGCAAATCCCAGCGTCAACTCATAAAAAGTAACATACATCATTGGCTTATTGTTACAATCAGATATGAGCTCTGTAGCTCTTTGGTAAAGCTGCTGATGTCTGAGTAGGTGAATGAGATCAGAGTCATGCATTGAATTAGTATTTAACACCTCTGTGATATCGGTGGGTTTGACCCAGCCTGGCTGTGAAACGCCCCCCCCCCCCGGCTGTCCAGTCAAGCAGCGTGACAACATTTTTTGACCAACAGAAACCGCAGATCACAAGACCCACTGCTGTTCTCTGTCTTTCCCTCCCTCACACTCAGAAACAGAGAGACGGACTGTCGGATGGACTCATGGCATAAATATAACCTTGCTATATTTACTCTGCTCTGAGGCAGCATGCACACGGGAGCTCAAGGGGTAGGCGTGTCTGCAGGGGCTGGGAGTGGAAGGGTTGTTGCTGCCAAGGCCAGTGTTACAAAGAAGAAGTTGATAGTCATCCACGTTGCAGATGAACTTTTGTGATACCTATTATAGACTCTTTAAGAAATCCCAGGGTGGAGAGAAGGAATTGCAGGGCTTAAGCAAAAGAAGCTGTCTATGGGTCTTACACCAGTTTCCCCTCACCCACTCACATTATTAATCTGTGCTAAATCCTAATCCACATGAAACACACATTTATCAGGCGCACCACTCAGTCAGTTAGGCTGATTAAAAGGATGTTATAATCATATTTCCGCAGGTAGTCCAATTCTGTCAGGATAAAAAAGGAAATACAAGGCATATTTCTGACTGCAAAATCAGGTTGAAAGCTCAGAAATCAGCAAGTAAGGCAATCTCAACACTTACCACTATTGGATGGACTGCCATGTAATTGTTGTTCCCCAGAGGATGAATTGTAATAATTTAAGTAATCCTCTAGTGTCATCATCATTTTAATTTGTCCAATACATTGGTTTATGACCAAATACCTGCAAAACTGCTGACATTCCCATCAGACACAGCTGTGCTTAGTGTTATGTGCTAATTAGCACATGTTCACCTGTTATCATGCTACACATAGCAAACATCACACCTGCTAAACATGTGCATGTTAACATTGCCATTGTGAGCATGAGGAAATATTATGGTTAGCATTTAGCTCAAAAACAGTCTCACAGAGCTGCAAAAATGACTGTAGACTTTTAGATTTACTCTTTCTTGTTCCACTTATCTTCAGATATTTACAGGATGTGTCATATCTGAAGTGTTGTCTGAGGTTTTATAGATTACAAACCCCCTTTTCAACACCAGAGCAGTTTGAAAAATGCATAAAGTATGGTTTATCCCCATTCACCCACTATGGAACCCTTGTGCATCACCATTATTAATAACACTCTTCGTGCAAATATGGCATATGACATGAGATTTGCTAAATCTCAGATTGAGGTTTGACCAAGTAGTGGGGGGGTGTAGACACAATGAGGGGGGTTAATCATGCCCTGTCCCACTGCCCCGCTTTTATGTAAAAATAAGACAAAAGCATTTCTTGTGCTAAATCTGTCAACATTACTCAGCATTTTAATAGAAATTCCACCTTTTGTTCTGTTCTCTTTTAGCATTTGAGTGAAGCTTTTTTTTAAATCTCTTTAAAAGTCCCCATTCTGTCTAACACATGTCCCAAGACAGCTCCCTGCTTTCTCTTACATTTCTGCTTTATCTACACACATTACTCAATCATATAAATACTGCTTGGATGGTGAGAAGTGAGCCCCCGGACCACTTTGAAACACAATACATTAACAGCGCACCCTCCAAAGGGTGTCTCTTTCCTAAAACACTTGGTTTGGGTAATAGGAGTAATAACATAACAAAACACATCATGCTGGACGCAGCCGGGAGAGAGGCGGCTCCAGGACGAACCGCAAGCTCTTCACACTCAAGGCTCCAGTCCGGGCCAGGGAAACACTTAGTGGCTAGTATACTTTACACTCATTTAATCAAATTCTCCCAGAAGAGTGAAGCAGAGAAAAAGGGGGTAGGGGAGTAATTACTTCCACGTTAAAACAACACCGAGCCTGCTGGCAATCATGGTGGGTCGACTGTTAACGATGCCCTTATGTAACTTAGACGATGAGTTTTTAAGAACTTTTTTGTGTCAAAATCAAGGAGGAGAGGAGGAGGGTGTGTTCTACACATCTATTAAAACTCCCAACGTTGCTTTAATGGTTACCCTTTGGTAATGAAATAAAAGTTGAGCTGTGAAGTCTGGGCTTTGTTGTTTTTGAGGGAAAAGAGAATTTTTATCCCTGTTTAACTGATGGTGAAGCTTCTGCACTGAGCTGAACGTATCAAAAGGAAACTTTTTTGTTTAGCAGTTTTGGATAAAGTGGCACATCCCATGCACACAAATCAGTGACTTACTGATTTAGCTCTGGCAAGTAAGCCTGACCTTATGTGTATGTGTGTGTGTGTGTGTGTGTGTGTGTGTGTGTGTGTGTGTGTGTGTGTGTGTGTGTGTGTGTGTCTGCGTGTGTGTGTTTGTGTTTGAGAGGGCAAACTGGTGCATGGTCAGAGAAGTGGAAGATGGAGATGGAGGAAGAGGTCAGGAAAACCGCGGCAGCCAAAGTGAGGAGAACAAAGTGTCGCAGGGATCCAGGCCCCGGCCACAGGAATTCTGGGACAAGTGACCTATACTTTACATGTAGCCCAGCCAGCCATACACAGAGCGCTACCATCACAACATAATAATACAGTAGGCTCAGGCTTTTCTGAGAGAAGAGCACAGGAGGTTGAGACAAAACGAGAGAAAGCCTGTTTTTAACAAAGAAAAAGCTTAAATAGCTCAAACAGCTAAGCTCAGTGAGTTGTATAACCCTGAGCAGCTTTGACATTTTCCAATGATATAATATTATTCAAGTCTTTTAAGCATCAGCTCTGAGATCTGGACAGTGAGACAGGCAAATCTGCAACTTTTCAGTTTCATCCCTATAATCTAAACTCAATATCCAGTTGCCATTGCACACGGTCGTCCCCCTGATGTGAACAAAATTGCAAACACGGACACAGACTGTGCCATCTGTCCGTGTGTAGGTTGTAATCATAAGCTTTTCTGTGCCGTGGGACACTTTTCATTTGTTTTGTGGCTTTTAAACACAGGCGTCAAAAGATCGACTGCTCTGGAAAACCACTCTGCCGTTGAACGCTGGTGTGCTGTCAGGGTTGTGTGCCAACTTCTCTCTCACTCTCTCTTTCGGCATCTCACTTTTTACAATTTCAATTAACAGTTTCAGCTTGTATTGTATATAATCTACTTACAGATAAATAATTAAAATAAGGTCACACATCTGCTCTGCTTGTATGTTGGTGTGTTAGTGTGCCTGAGTCAACCTTGCCAGAAAGGAATGTGTTGCTATTTTTTTTCTAGGTTGCTTCAAACTCACTGAAAGTGACATCTCTCTTCCTCTCTTTCACACACTCATCGTAATCTGACACTTCCTACTAAATCTGATCATCTGTGATTCAGGCTCCTTCCTGGACTCCTGAGCATTATGACTGTCACTTGCAGATGAATGAGGCAACTCAGGATATATCTAGTTGCACGAATGCCTTTGCAACCACCTGTCACTGTGACCTGCAAAGCAGCATGGAAAAAATACACCAATAAAACCAGTCTATTCACTTTGACAACAAGAATAAGAATATATGGCACTTCAGAGATCCCCACGGTAAAGTATTTTTTACTTTCAGCCCCCCCCCCCTCGAGAGAGAGAGAGAGAGAGAGAGAGAGAGAGAGAGAGAGAGAGAGAGAGAGAGAGAGAGAGAGAGAGAGAGAGAGAGAGAGAGTTCAAAGGTTAGACACAGCTAAAGGGGTCCTTGAAGCTGCTTCACGTTTAATAGCACTACACCAAGTCAAATGTATGTGAATGGGATTAAACGAGGTTAGTTTGAGTTTAACATAAGTGATGGGACACGTTTGCTATTGCTGGAGGCTTTGAGGCAAACATTTGCAACCATATTTCATCCCTCAGGCTGGAGAGCCAATCGGTTGTGCTTGCATGTGTTCTCAAAATAACCTCTCAATGGAGGGTATGGAAGTTTATTTGCAGTAGGCTTCAAGTGAAAAACAGCAGTCGCAAAACAAACCCATGTGTAAGAGTATGTTTTGAATCTGAGTCATGAAAAGTAATTATAATCCTTGATTATTCCCAACAAAATTGGTACAGTAGTTGTCTGAAAGTTTCTATTCCTTTAGAGGAATATATCATATAAAACAGCTGTATTAACTATATATCTTTATTTACTACACAGTTTTGTTATGATATTCTTCTTCAAGTTAATTCCAGGATGAGTTGCTTATCAAACTGGTAATCCCATACCTTGTGTGGAGCTTTGAGGAGGCGGTGGATGCCTGCTAACTGGTTGATGAGGGGGATATCCTCTCTGAAGGTGTACAGCGGTGGTCGAGTCGGTTCTGGGAAATTAGTGCTGTTGAATGGATCGGTGTCATCTAAAAACTGAACCCTGCAGACAAACGTGGCCATGGTGCATCCATGCAAGTGACTCCTCTGAGCCGTAAGCCCGGTTTAATGAGAGCTGTATCAGCTATGGGTCCCGTCGCTGTGCGCTCCTCTCTTGGTAACGACAACAAACTCGGGTCTCCAAGTGCGCCCAGTGCGCAGCCTGTCCTCCCGCAGGACACGCGTTGGGAGGGGAGGGATGCCGAAAAAGATGGCACAAGAAACCGGTCGGGATCTTGTCTCGCCTACTTGCTTAGATTTTGCTCGTTCTGAACTGTTTTGATGCCGTGGTTTTATTCTCTGAGGGGCAGGTGGCCGGTGGTAAAGGGGAGGCAGCAGACGGACTCCAGCTTGGTGCCGGAGAGTGAAGGATCAGCGCAGCTTGGGACAGCCGGTCTGCTGTCTGTCTGAGTCCTAGTAAATCCATCCCCCCATATCTATTTTCCCCTCTGCCTCATCTCTCCCTCCTCCCCTTCCCCCTCAGATCGCCGTCTCCGGCTTAGCAGTGGCTTCATATATGAAAATGAAGTGCACTAATCACCCTTTAATACATGTTTGTAGAAGAATACCAGAGGAATGTAGATACACAAATATAAAACTATTATGTAAGATGCCGCAGGGACATCTGACAAAAGGCAAAACCACAGAGAATTCAAACAAACACACCATAAATTAAACAAGGCTAAATAAACCGATGACAAGACTGCAGCGTGCACTTTTAGTCTGTGCAGAATGTTATGGTGATTTTAAATGCCTACTGCAGTAATGTGGTCAAACATGCTATTCAAAGTATTTAAGTTTTCCAAAGTGCTCCATTGGGTAGAACACACGTTTAGAACAGTCATATAGGATAAATATTGGCTGCAATGTTTTTTTCTGCAATTCAAAGAGCAAAATTAGCCTATTCCGCCCTCCTGTGGCTAAATTATTTCACTACAGCCCATAACTTTTGCCATCTAATGTGATCTCTCCTCTTTCTACTGTATATTCAACTGTTGAATACTACAGGAACACTGTCAGTGTGTTAGTTTATTGTAATATTTGGTCTCTACACTGTAAAGTGACTGACATCGCAGGCACTATCAGGTACAAAAGAAATTTCTGTTTAGTTGCAGCTGCAGAGGCTGATGATTTAATCTGACAGTGCTACATTTGAGTGGCTGATTTTAAATGATTATCATTTTACAAGCTTGCAGTTGTGATGGTGGTTTGAAGTGGTCACAAAGACATCATACAATTATGTGAAATTATTGTGTGAGAAGAATTTTGTGATCACAAGAGAACAAAGCAAAATCAGAACCTCTGTAGTTATATAAATGCCTCCAAATACAAACACACTGTTGTATTTATAGCAGATGAAAACACAAGAAGAGTGAGAGCTCTTTGTATTTTTCCTCAACTCTGAGGTTTTATGATAGGCCTGAACCTTGTCCACAAATTGTAGGTCTGGCAGTTAGATCACTGCCTCCTCCTGTTGAAGTGTCATTAAGCAAGCCACGGCCTTGCATGGCAGTCTGCTGTCGTCAGTGTGTGTGTGTGTGTGTGTGTGTGTGTGTGTGTGTGTGTGTGTGTGTGTGTGTGTGTGTGTGTGTGTGTGTGTGTGTGTGTGTGTGTGTGTGTGTGTGTGTGTGTGAATGGGTGAATGAGAGGCACATTGGAAAGTGCTTTGAATAAAAGTGCTATATAAAATGCAGTCCATTTACTATCTACTGTTTACTTATCATATTACTAGGCTCTTTGTTTGTGCATCAGGAAAGACCATCTGTGCATGTGAGCAAAATCTAGTAGTGATATGTAGTTAAACTGATAATGGAGCAGTGGAGATCAGCTCACTGTTACAGCACCACTGGAGGGCAGAAAGGTGCTGTTTTTAACCATGAACAAACCAAGAAAAAGAGCACACCACCTTCACATATGAGGTGGAATTGCTATTAAAGGCATGAATCTTAAAATAATAACTGCTTGTAAAGTAAAGCATAAAGTACAAAGAGTTCCTTACACGCCCTGACAACCACTCACTGTATGTTCTGTTACAGTATCTCCAGCTCTCTAGCATTCTCCAACATGCATGGTTAGGGATTATCAGCATGTGTTAGTCTAAACACTGGTTGATAATCCCTGACTGATACTTTATACTGTGCATAATTACAACAGATCATCGGCTTGAATGAAACGACGTGTTGCATACTGGGCCATCAGCTGAGTGAAGTGGCAGGGTTACTACCTCTAATATAATTTGCCACCAAATTCAAACCATAACCTTTAAACTGGTGATGACTGACAGTTAAAAATCCTACATTACTATAATAGATATTTATATTTATATTTATTTTTCCAACCAGACAACTGGCAGTTGTCGTAATGGATATCAACTTGAGTTCAACAATGTCACTCAGACAACCAGAGGAATTAGGACATTGGGAAAGGTGTGCTTGTATTCTGTTGTTTTTTGCCCCCCATCCTGAGAGTGTCTTAAGAACCATCTGTCCCTCAGTGCAGCCAGGATGCAAAGATTTGTTTTGGACAGCAGCTACTGTATTGTGGCAACCATGGAACACATAAAATGTTCTCCCAAGGATGGCATAAGTGCATTGTACTCATAATTATGCTATCTTATCTGGTAATGTTGTAAAGTTTCAATTAAAACTGCACCTTTACTGATAATACAATACATAATGTTCTAATTATAAACTTGCTGCAGAAATGTCTTGAAATCCTGCCAGTAGTCACATGTGTAGGTTTTTAAAAAATCTTCACAGGTTGATTATTACCACACCCCAATGTGCATGTGCAGTAAATCTCACTTTGGTAAGAATGTAATCCAAAAAATGCTCTGTGTAGTCAAAGTAATACATGGTTAAAATGTGACTTGAAGTAAATAATGCAGGAATGTTATAGTTAAGGTCTGAATTGGCCGGATTTACCATACAGGCAATCTGGGTAAGTGCCCTGGGGCCCTTGAGCAGAAAGGGACTTGGAGTTACAAGGTTTCCAACCGACACTGGGGTTATCCAATCGATATAAAATAAAAGCTGTTTGGAGACATGAGATTCAGTGCTAGGGGCCCCTGAGGACATTTTTGGCTTTCCATTTTTTATTTTTTTGATCATTTGGGCTGTGTTAATGCTTATGGCATCAAATTCTCCAAGGACATTCTTTTTAATATATATATATATTTTTTTTGTATTTCAATCAATCCCTTATAATAGGCCTATAATACACTCTATAAACAAAATTGTTCCTCTGGGCTAACACTAACCCTAACCCTACAACCTTTTTCTTTTTTTAATCTGACATCAGAATCAATGTTGTTGCTAATCATTAACATATCCCAGACTGTGAAAGTCCCCCACAAAATTTCCTTTAGTAGATAGAAAATAATTCATTTTTGTGTTTTTTTAATTTAAAGAAAACTGGCGTTATATGTAAATTAAAATGGCATTTAAAGGGTTACAATCCTGAAAATGAATGATTATTTAATATGTATTATCAGGACTGAAAAAATAATTCATTTAAAGTAGAAAATAATATTAATTTATAATATTTTTTATGGCAGTCCTTTTTTACGTGGACATTTTTGTCCCTAAGGAATTCAAAGGAACATGTTTTAAGTGAGGCACAAGGGTTAATGTGAATGCAGCCTTGATTAAAGCTACAACTAAACAGATGGAAGAAGACTGGTTACATGATGAACTTGCTGTGACCTCTCAGAGCAATATTGAGATAAGATGAAAGCTTGTCAGAGGTGGAAATCCGATTTCCCAACAATCTCACCGGTGTCAAGGTAAAAACACGAGCTGCCATTCAGGAGAGTCTGCATATTATCTCGAGTGGTTAACATTTAGCTCATGTTACAACTCAGAGCATCAGTGACAGAGGTAACAATCTGTGGTTGAATCTGATAGTCCCCTCTCTGTACGGGCCGAAACACTGCAACAAGCTACAACTCTGCCTCAAGACTTTAAAAATGATTACTCATACTGATCAGAATTTGTTGTGTGATTCAGCTGTTCCATATCAGCTGATTTCGATCTCAGTTATCTAAAGAAGTCCTGACAGCAGAGTGAACTTTCAACCCTGTGCTTGTTCCAACTGCACCATCATGCATGATAATGAAGATAACAAAAGCTCAGATCCCATCTGTTAGATGCCACTTGTCTTTCTATAAAAGGTTTCACATTAAAAAATTTGAGAGATTGATAACTGTACAGAATAGATTGGGCAGACACTATATAACTGGGTGTAAAATGTATTATGAAGACAATTATAAAGATAGAAAAGTTATTTTACAGCATACGATGCAGCAGAAATTACAGATAGTTTCATGTTCCAATGATCACATATGATTATGGTAAACAAGGTGTGTCTATGCTTTCACATATACATGTCTATATCTTTGCTGTTATCTGAACTTACCTTGGTGTGTCTTCAGGAGCTTTTATGATTCCTTTTCTTATCCTCCTCATGCTGGTCGGTTTACTCAGCCAACACCTTAGAAAGGACAGTGTAGGGTTTTCGGCTGTTGTTGATGAGTGGATGCATCGTCTTGCTTGAAATTTGGTTCCTTGAAATAAATGAAAGATTTGGATAATAATGTGGAAGTAGCTGTTGTAAATTATTGTCTGAGTGGTTGATTCATGTAAGCAACTTTGAAAGCATATTCATTCCTGTGTGAAACTGGCACCTTAAGGTTAAAAAAAAAGAAAGAAAAGATGAACAAGGAATGTCTGTTGCAAAGGTGCAAGAATAAAGGCACTAAATAGCATGAAGAGCATAGAAAAGGCTTGGATCAACAGCTAGTCTGAATTGCAAAGCATTTCAAGCTTGGCACATAATAAACAGTAGCACAATATACAATAAAAGGGGTTGACAATTGACATGCCAAAAAACAGTCTGGAGATAAATCACTCAATAACAAAAATATGTCAAAATAAAGTCATAATGGCAAAATACACAATATAAAGAACTATATACACATACAGTATATTACAAAAGGGTTTAGATCTAGTTCGTCATTAAGCTCACGAGGAGACACTGTCCCAGGCTGAATATCCAATCTTGCCTCCATTTCTGCTGATCTATTCTATATATTATGGGCAGAGGAGTTGAAAAAACAGTCACATCAGCAAGAAATTCTGACAGCGACCTCCTGGTGAAAAGGACTACAGGAAGTGTCAACAAACTGGTGGTAAAGTGGCTACAAAGGCAACCATTGCTGGCAGGCACATCTAAATCAAATCCAATGTTAACACTAATAGAATGAATTCACCGCATTTAAAAGGGCCCACTTTGTTATATCTGTTTTCACTTGTTAAAAAACCTCATCAAAAGTCAGAATATATTACTATATTATACTATAAGTTTCCCTGTTCTTACCAGGCGGGGAGTTCCGGTCCTCTGAAATGATGCCAACGCGGAAGTAACTTAAAATTGCATTCTATCAAAAGGCCACCAGGGGCAGACCGTTTTGGTGTCAAAAGGACTTCCGTCTCTATACAAGTCAATGGAGAATTCACCAACTTCTCACTTGATTTCTAACCTCAGTAAACGTTTTCAAAATGTGTTTATGGTCTCAATCGCTAGTTTAAAGCATTCTTCAATGCAGTGTGATGTTCATTTGTGAAATTTTGGCCTCCCTGATTTTATATTTGACAATAAAGCAGGGTATGCATTAGGGCGTGATTGACAGGTTGACTGGTTCACAGGTACAGGAGGGCGCCTCATGCCCCTCCCGATGCCCATATAAGTAGAATCCGTGTTTTTATTTTACCCGGCATGCACCGGAAATTTTCAAGATGGCGCTGCCCAGATCCGAAACTATTCGCTTCCAAGCAGCAGTCCACAAACCAATGGGTGACGTCACGGATGTTACGTCCATTTTATATACAGTCTATGGTTCTTACCAATCTGCAGACATGGTGTTAATGCAGAGCAGTCAGCAGAGGACTTATCATGAATCAGGAAGAATAATTTAAAACGTCTGTACAGGGGCTTTAGCATGTAATTAATTATCACGTTAATTTGGAAGCACCGTGTAATTACCATGAACTAACAGGAATAGTCTAACATATTGAGAAATATGCTTATTTGCTTTCTTTCCAAGAGTCTCTGCATTAAGAACAAAGCTTTTAGAACTCTTGAGTGTTGTTAGCTTGTCTCACCTGCTGCTAGTGCAGATTTAGTAGTAGATTTAATAGTCACTGCACCCTCATTAAAATTGTTAAAGCATATACACTAACTCCCAGAGGAAAAAAACATTTGTACATGTTAATTAGTAAGATTCAGGGGTGTTGGTAGGTGGTTTAGCTCTTTCCCCCTGCTACTAGCCTTCATGCTAAGCTAGGCTAAATGCACTAGCAATACTTCATACTGAATGCACTGACATGACAATTAACTTTTCATCTCAGTCTTGTAAAGGAAGCACAGTGTGTTTCCAAACATTTTAAAACCGCTATCCTTAATGTTGTGGAGTTTTTGACAGATTTATGCAAATGTAGTTTTTATTTTTGAGAAACACTAGTGCTAAACATTAGCATGAGATAAAAACTCCCAATCCGTGCAATTAACCATATTTTCTTTTTTACAGAAACCAGATAGATAATAATATTGTGTTATTTTTGTGTTTATGTTGATTTTCTTTTTCCTCAGGCTGTCTACATCACAACCTCCATACCTTGTCTTCACTATCGTCCTCATTAGAGGACTGTCATTTAAATTATATGTTACACCAGATGTTCTCTAATCTAAACACATGTCATAAGGATGGGACATATTGTACTCCGAGAATGTTGTAGTCGATTTATAGTTAGGTGAGCCATCAATGTAGTTGGATGCAGGAGCTCAAGTTCTTTTTACTACTTTGGACTTTGGAGGTCACCTCATTCTCCAGCAACAACCCTGTTCAGTAAGCACAGTAGGTACTACTACCGTGGGTCATCATTGTATATGTTGTGACCTGACCCATATACAATAACACCTAATCTTATCAGTGGAGGTAAACACAATAAAGTGGCTTGTTTTGTATGTTTATGTATGATTACAGCCATAAAGAATATATAATATTTCATATTTCATGTATTTCCTCTTAAATTATTTACTTTGCAAAATGTCAGTAAAACTTTCTTCTTTTTTTTTAATGTTTTCCAGCAACAATTGTGCCCAAGATGGCGTTATCATCTATATTATTAATGGCTGTATATGTGTCTGAAACAACAGAAAAGGTTAATGCTTGCCATGATGAGTATGTGCATTCTTTAATACTTTTTATTTTTATATATTTAATCAATGCAAAACTAAATAATCTTTTAAATCAATGTTGGTTTTCTTGAAGCAATGTTATTACTGTCACAGTCTGTATTCCTGAATTCCCCATTTCAGATAAATCATGATGCTGCTGAATGTATTTGACTAAACTGAGGAAACCACTACAGAGAGCTATGATGAAATGCTGCAAAAGTTCAACAGTACAGCCTCAGGGTCATAGGCCTCAGGGAGCTTTAATCTCATGCTAATGGTTAACTCTGCAATCTGAGGACTTTTCAGTTTTTACAGCATTTTAGGGAGGGATCATGATGATTAAATATGCTCTAAGGGTGTTTTCCTCTTATATCTGGCATTTTGCAGGTCACGGTGTGCTCTTGTTTTCCAGTGAGTTGTAGGAGCAATTCTGGCGTGTACTGTGTTCACAGAGGTCATCACGAAGATGCCCAGTTCTCCTCTCTGGGCTGTCCTCTTTTGTATCATGCTCTTCTGCCTCGGGCTCTCAATCATTTGTGTAAGTGTAGAGGGAGTGATGGTTCCTAACCATAAGAGGTGCTCACAGGTAAACTCAAGACAATATTCTGAAAAGAATATACATTTCAAAATTGGTGAGAACTTTAATTAGTTAGTTTGTGTTGTTCTTGGTTTTAGGAATTGTACACCTCTCATCCTTTGTGATTGCATTTGTAATGTGGAGCCAATCGCAGACTTGAATTGAGATTAATGAAAATAATTTATTACCAAGGAAGTGGGGAATAGAGGTGATTGGAGTGGGAATGAAGGACACTGAGGCAGAGAACTGGAAGGTGGTAATGAATGAAGCAGAATAGTAAGATCAGGCAAAGGGGACCAGGTGGTAGTGGGATGGAGAGCAGGCAGACAGGCAGGTGAGTTGTAGTTCAAGAACACATGGATTAAAAAAAGAAAATGTTAGTGATGAATCAACACTTGGAAATAACCACTGTAATACAAGTGAGAGCCCTGAAGCATGAGCTATCACTGAGGCAGAAGTAGCAATCTGGCAAAGAGTGGGAAAAGAGCCAGAGTAGATATGCAGCAGGATGATGACCTTGATGGAAGACAGGTGTGTGCAATCAGCATGTAGCCAGGAGCCATGCTATGTCCGCACCATACACAGAGACAGAATAAAGAACACAAGGAAACAAAAGGAGAAACTAGAGCTGTAACAATTTGCTTTGTATAAATTCTTCAAAAGATGCTGCCGTAGAAAACCATCAATAAACATGAGCTCAACTCTATCACTACCAAAATCATTATGTACTGTATGATACACCATAAAGTCATAAAATAAGAAGAACATTGCACTGGATTTTACTGCCTGACTGACGTAAACTCTCTTTTTTCTTATTTATAACACATACAATGATGACCCACAGTAGTAGTACCTACTAAATGTCCTTTAACCCCAAACCATACTATGATTAAATGTGATCAAAAAAGATTATTTTAGTAATTCAGTTGTTTGCAATCTACAACCTCAATGCAGGTCCTTAAATAAGTTAAGATATTATTCTTCCATTGTTTTAATGGAACACAGCTCAGTCAGTTTTATACATGTTTTCATACACTAAAAATGTATTCTAACTATAATTACACAATTTCCAGTTCATAAGATGTCCTTTCTGTGACAATCATATTTACATTTTGCAAAAAATGTGTATATATATATGATGAAAACTAACTAGATATAATGGAAATGACACACATAGCCATTATGAGCATTAAATGTTTTTTTTGGTTGAGAGAGCTCAGTGTAACTTGAACACAAAAAACACAAGGAAATGAAGATAAGATCTTCACACATAACATAAAAAACGTGCTGCAAAATACATGCTATGGTTTTTTGGGTAGATACTGTACACACATACAGTGTTATGGACATCCTTGACACTGCTGTCTAGATTTACCATCAGTATACAGATATATCCTCTACCTCTTTATAAATGCTAACGCCAGTCTTTCTTTGGTTAATAATTGCATTTGGAAGGAACACTGATAATCCCTTCTTCTTTACTTATCTTTTTCTTTACGGCTTAGCAATCACAATGCACGAGGAATGTCATGATACAAATTCAAAAAGGAAAATCACGTCTTTTAGTCTGAGGCATTTTGGAAATGACTCCAAACATCATTATTATTTCCATTCTGAGAATATGTGGACAACATGTGTCTTTGTAGGCTGAAATGATGTGTACGCAGAATTCAATAAAACAATCTTATTTCTCAAGGACTGCGAAAGGTGTGGTTTGATAAGCTATGATCCAAAAATCTATAAATTCCTACTGTTTTAAAAAGGGTTATACTGTATAGTAGAAAACAACAATACAACACAGACTCTAATGAGCTACTGATATGTGCAGGGTAGGTACAATAGGTCACAGTAAATACCTCAGTGCCCATTCCGTGGACCCACAGTAGGAGTAAGAGACTCAGAGGAGGACAGTCCACAGAGAATCACTGAGGAGGTTGCTTCAGGACGGTCACACCCTCTCTAAGGGAAATAAATCCAACTGTATATCAAAGGGAGACAACAGCTACATTTTGCAATTCTTTTTTCCAGTGAAGAGTACAAGAAGCCACTATGAAGCTGAAGATACCAAACCCAGGACTGGATGATCGGATCCCCTCTCATGAGGACCTGGAGAGGATGGAGAAGGAGGAAGCAGGAGACAGGCCCAAATGGGACAACAAAGCCCAGTATCTGCTCACCTGTGTGGGGTTCTGTGTAGGACTTGGCAACGTTTGGAGGTTCCCTTACCTGTGTCAAAGCCATGGAGGAGGTAGGCACTGATGAGAGAGACTGGATGAACTGTTTGAGTTCTTTCAAAAAAAGACTAAAGAAGGATGCCAGAAAGTGAGCAGTGAATGTGAATTATGTAATGCATCTAAATATTTCCTTTACCCCTTTTCAGTAACTTAAGAGGATATTTCCAAAACTCAGGCAGTCCACTTTTAGTACAAATAAACCAGGCAGATAACCTCTATAAGTACAGTAGTAGTAACTAAAAATTCATGGAAAAAGACTTTACCAATTTAAATTTAGAAGTTTTTTTTAAAAACACTGTGAGCCAGTTTTTAAAACTCTGTAATTAATGTTTGAAGTTGCAGTAATATTTTACACAGCAGAGAAACTTTATTCTATTCTTGATAAAATACAATGTTGAACCTGTTTTTGCTTGAGATTAATTTAGCTGTGAAGTGACAGAAATACTAAAAGTTTGAAATCAATTTAAAATCAATAGATTTACCTCTTGAAAAATATCTACTAACTGAATTGTTCATTGATTTCAACTTACAAATTACTACAAGTTGAAAGAACTGGAATTAATCACTTTTCTGTTTTTTTCTCAAACCTACTGCTATGTACAACTGAATGTGTCTCTTCATGGTTTATATAGAGGCAAAGTAAGTGTAGGTAATAAAACATACACCAGTCTTTTTACAGTTTATGGGTGTCTTTAGGTAAGCAGTTTTGTGAATGAAGTTGAGTGCTGAGTATTTACTTTCACACACATTAAAGTGAATCACTCACTGCATTGACAACGCATGATGACCATTAAAATGTTGTATTCCCAGGAGCATTTATGATCCCATTCCTTATCCTTCTGGTTTTGGAGGGAATCCCACTGCTGCACCTAGAGTTTGCTATCGGTCAGCGTCTGAGGAAGGGCAGTGTGGGAGTGTGGAGATCAATCCATCCCTGCCTGGCTGGAGTTGGTGGGTGAAAACGTCCATATTTGGTTGTGTACTTTTGTTTAAAAGCAATGCCACAAGACTAATTGTTGTATTCTGTTACAGGTATCGCATCCTTGCTTGTCTCGTTTTTGGTGGGCATGTACTACAACACTATTATGGCTTGGATCATGTGGTACCTCTTCAACTCCTTTCAGGATCCTCTGCCTTGGAGTCAGTGTCCTCTCAATGCTAACAGGACAGGTATACCTTCACAAAATCAGTTAATATTTGACAAAAAGAGATGCTTCCATGGCCCATTTTCTTAATGAATCAGATGTTACATAAGACTAGTAGTTTACCCTCCCTGAAAATCTAGTAACGCTGCTAAAGCAGTAGTTTGGCATTTTATGAAATATTTTTCTTTGTCTTCTTGTTGAGAGTTAAATGAGAAGATACTACCCTCATATCAGTTCAGTATATATAAGGCAACGGACAGCAGCAGGTTAGCTAATCTAAAGACTGCAAAATAGGAAGATAGCAGTGGTGGAAGAAGTACTCAGATAATTTACTTAAGTAAAAGTACCAATACAGCAATGTAAAAATATAGCAATACAGTCATTCGGTACAAGTACCTTGAAATTGTATTTAAGTAGTTGAGTAAATGTACTTCTTGTTTCTTTCCACCACTGGTACCCAGATTTCCTTGCTCGGTCTAAAGTTAATCTAACAACACTCTTTAACTTCAGTATGTGATCCTAGATTTTCCCTTTTGTTATGTGCCCCTGCAGGTCTGGTGGAAGAGTGTGCACGGAGCACTACTGTTGACTACTTCTGGTACAGAGATACTCTAAACATTTCAACAGCTATCGATGAGTCTGGAGGTCTGCAGTGGTGGATAGTGCTCGCCCTGGTGGCTGCCTGGACCATGCTCTATGTCTGCTGCATCCGAGGGATTGAGACCACCGGCAAGGTCGGATAGTCAGATTGCACCAGATTAATCAAATGCGGGAGTGCATATATACTTCTTTATTTTGCTTTTCTCGAATATACAGGCATATCATTGAATCATACTCTCATTTCTCAGGCTGTGTACGTCACCTCCACTCTACCATACTTGGTTCTCACCATCTTTCTGATCAGAGGGCTGACTCTAAAAGGCTCTTTAGAAGGAATCAAGTTCCTCTTCACACCTGATGTAAGTCTACTGTAACCAACATTTGTCAGTTAAATTGATATCATGCAAAAATTGTTAAAGGGATAGTTTAATTTGTTTAATTTTGGAAAATTAGAGAAAAGATTATTCTTACAGACAATTAAATCATCAGATATCTACCAATCTCATATCTGTTTAGTAAATATAAGGCTACAGCTAGCAGCCGGTTATCTTAGCTTAGCATAACACTTGAAATAATGAAGCTGTAAAGTGAAGCTGTATTTAGAAAAAGAAGAGATAGCCATCATGCAAGACAAATAACATTTATCTACTATAAACTTTCATCACGAGACTGATAACAGCTCATAATCAAAGTTCAAACACTGCGCAGCTAATAAATTATGTATTAAAACGAGATTCACATGTGACTCAATACATTTGAGACCAATCAGACATGATATCCAGATAATGACTTTAAATAACAATTCAATTTAGCAATAAATCTATCACCCTGTTTTTTTCTTTCTTTTGATTCTTTCTTTTGATTCCCTTACAGGTGAATGAGTTAATGAATCCATCTACCTGGTTAGATGCTGGCGCTCAGGTGTTCTACTCCTTCTCTTTGGCTTTTGGAGGTCTCATTTCGTTCTCTAGTTACAACTCTATTCAGTGAGTAACTACCACATCAGTACTGTCATAGAAGAGCTCTCAGTTTAACATTTCCCCTTACATGACGTACATTATTCTGTTTTTTCTTATAGCAACAACTGTGAGCAGGATGCCGTTCTCATCTCCATCATAAATGGCTGCACCTCAGTGTACTCTGCAACGGTTATCTACTCAATTATTGGCTTCAGGGCCACACAAAAATATGACGACTGCGTGGCAGAGTGAGTTTCAGATTGGAGATTTTGATGGGCAAACTCATCCAAATGTGCGAAAACATTTTGTTTCCAAAGGGTGAATGTGTGATACAGTGATATGAGGCTGAAGTTGTCTTTATGGATTTTTGCAGCAACATCTTGAAGCTGACAAATGCCTTCAACTACCCTGAAAATGACATCACAGATAGCACCTACAATGAGATTCTTACACAGCTCAACCAGACAAGTCCAGATATCATTAGCGGATTGCAACTAGAAACCTGTGACATTCAGACTTTACTCAGTCAGGTTAGTAAATAACTTTTTGGATATATTGCCAGTGGTCTTAATCAATCTATAATCTACAATGTATCTATTTTAGTCTTCACAAAATGACTTATCCCTGGGGTCAATTTGAACCCATTCAATGTTTATCATTCAAAAAATAATAGTTGACATCATTTTTTTGCTTCATATTTCATGACTTTTCCTAATTTGATGGGGACAACTGGTTAAGTATAAAATTATCATGATGATATTTTTTCAATGTGCTGTACACATTTTGCACGCATTGGTGTTCCTCTCTGGTCCTAACATCCCCACACCAGGTGCAGAGTTGATACTTTTGAGTTGATACATGGCGGGGGGGGGGGGGGGGGGGGGGTGGGCGCGGGAAATGACTTGTGAACTGCTGCCAATGTGGGTTTGCGAGTGGATCAAATCCAAGTCATCTAACTACACATGCCTCCCCTCTAAAATTATCATCCCCAGTACAGTATTTTCAATTGATGGTTATATGAAGAGCTCGAATAATGACTTTATGTATTCAACATGGCTCAATGCTCTGGTGGGGCCTGGAACTATTTTGATAACCTTAGCAGCGCTAAGTCTACCTTGTTGTTGAAGTAAGGAGAGGGACCGTATTTTTCCATTTTTGGTGCTAACTTTACATGGGGGAAGGGGAAACATATTCCCATGAGAACTTTCCCGCACCATGGGCATTAAGGTGTCTATGTGTGTGTGTGTGTGTGTATGTGTATGTGACTTACTTTACTCACACCTGCCGAAGTAGAACTTATATTTCCCGTGCTGTGGAGGGCGGGAAATTCCCGCAAGGACATTGATAGTTCATGCAAAATAAGGGAGGAGCAAACATACAAGAGCTTGCACGCCAGCCTTACATCTAAAAAGAAAAGATTTGGATGGAAGATTTTCAAGATACACTAACTCTAAAACTGAAAGTTTGACCTGATGGTGGCGCTACAGGAAAGGTCATGTTGACACCAAAACCCATGTGGTTCATCCTCTTATGGTCATTAATGTCGTCAGTAAATTTGAAAAGATTCCAATGAAAACTAGGGTTAGAGGAAAGGTCAACTCGCTACTACGTTTCATCATCAATTGGTTATTTATGTATTATATAAGTATATATAAGTGCCTGAAACAAAACTTTGGTAAATAATTGTATTTTAATCACTTTCTGGAGGCAGATACTCCTGGGCTCAGATTGACCCCAAGGGTAAAATGTGTTAGTAATATTTGAGGATAATAGGAGGGGTTGTGTTGAATGCTGATATATTTGGTGTTTACGCCTTCAGGGTGTAGAGGGAACAGGTCTGGCCTTCATCGTGTTCACAGAGGCCATCATTAAGATGCCCGTTTCCCCTCTCTGGGCTGTCCTTTTCTTCGTCATGCTGTTCTGCCTTGGCCTCTCAACTATGTTTGGGAGCATTGAGGGAGTAGTTGCTCCATTGCAGGACCTTAATGTGTTGCCTAAAACGTGGCCCAAAGAAGTTCTCTGTGGTAATTACTTCTATTTCCTTTTGATATCAAAATCATTTTCATGTTGAACTAGAAAAATTGATCTGGAGATTTTAGTGTAATTGTTCTTTTTTTCTGTGTTTCAGGTCTGACATGCTTAATCTCATTTGCCTTTGGGCTCATATTTGCCATGCGTTCTGGAAACTATTGGTTAGCTCTTTTTGACAGCTTTGCTGGCTCTATCCCTCTTCTGATCATCGCATTCTGTGAAATGGTCTCTGTTATCTACATCTATGGTATAGATAGGTGAGTATCGCAGTGATTTATTGGTAGCAATTCATTCCAAAGTAATTGCTCTTTGTCAATATTAAAGGCTGGTGTATGGTAGGTGGCTCAACACTTTCAAGTCAAGTGTTGCTTGACAGAAATGATCTATTTTCAACAGTCGCACACCTGGTGAATTTTGTTGTGTCATTGACACTGTCATATTTTGTTGCGCAATATCATTGGGTAGTGCTAACATCACCATTGAGATTGTAGTTTTCACTGAACTTCCTTATTGATATTTTGGTCGGTAACTTTAGATAACTTGTAGTGTCCTTCAATTAGTTCTGGTGATACATTGATGATATAACTAAACAAGCTGGGTGGAAGATGGCATCTGGTTACCATGGAGATGACTGAACCCTGTTGTATTAATTGCATAATTTGCCTAAATTGAATATTTTCTTTTTTTTTAATCAGCACTTATCAAAACTGTAAAGCAATCTACCATGAATCAACCTCTAGTGGTGTGGTTGTGGAGATGGCAGCATCAGTTAGTATATTTGGTCTGGACCATAGACTGTATATAAGGAATGGACGTAACATCCGTGACGTCACCCATTGGTTTGTGGACTGCTGCTCGGAAGCCAATAGTATCGGATCTGAGCAGCGCCATCTTGAAAATTTCAGGTGCATGCACCATGCAAAAACACGGATTCTACTTATATGGGCATCAGGAAGGGCGTGAGGCGCTCTCCTGAACCTGTGAACCAATCAACCTGTCAATCACGACGTAGCCAAAGATCAAAGATAGTGTCTTACTGTTGTCAAAAGATAGATAAAAAGGTACAGAATGTACTCTTGATTTAGGAAGACCATGGTGAGGAAAATTTAAAATGTGGTTTGCTCAGTTTCAATAATAAATAATTAATAATTAATAAAAATGCTAGTGAATAGTTATTTAATGTGCAAAATATTGCATAATGTAATATTATATTATGTGTTATTAATAAGGTTAGCCTCATTTTCACATGGTTGAAAAAGAGTCCAGTGTAGCATCAACACATTGACTCACACACAGTAACAGCCATACAGGCTGCTTTATTTACTCTAACTAACAAAAGGACAAGGTCAGCTTTTATGGATGCTTTTATACACAGTCAGTGGACACTAAATCTCCCTCTTATTGCTTCCACACAGGTTTAACGAGGACATTGAGTTTATGATTGGCCACAAGCCCAATCTTTTCTGGCAGGTGACATGGAGGGTGATTAGTCCACTCATTATGGCGGTCATCTTGGTTTTCTACTTTGTAACCCAAGTCACAAAGACTCTCACCTATTTGGTGTGGGACCAAGAGGCGGTAAGTGTGTTCATTACTTTTTAAGTAAAGTTTTAATTTGGTGGAGATGCTGGAGGTAATAATAGGAATGTAATGATGTATGTTGCTTTTTTCTCATTACTGATGACACAAATCTAGTATTTCATACATTGCTCTTCACCTGATCATAACGTTATCCTTTAATCTGGCCATAGGAGAACTTCCCCACCCTCGAACCACGTCCATATCCTCCTTTTGTCTATGCTATCATTTTTATCCTGGCTGGAATTCCAAGTTTATCCATTCCAGTTTTCGCCCTCTTCAAATTCATCCAGAGAAAATGTTGCAAGCAGAAGGTCTATACTGAAGACAGTGTGAAATCCATCTCCGCCAAAATACAAATGAGCGACAAAGAGAAGTTTTAGACAATTTTGATTATTTAATAACAAGATGAGTAAATGCAGACATTTTATTTGTTGTTTGTATATTATGCTTATTACTTTTTTCTTCCTCTGATACCCTGGACACTGTTTGAAGAGCACACTATGACTTCTATATGTGAAATGTAGAAGTACATTTTGAAGTACTTAATGTAAGATACTGTAGATTTGGAGAAGAAAGTAAATGATTATGATGTTATTGTATGTTGCACATTCATGAAGTAGTCTGGGGAATACATTTATTCATTTTCTTGCACAAAGTTGGATGAAAAGATCAATGTGGATGGTAAATATATAGGAAGAGCCAGCAGCTGGGTAGCTTAGCTTAAAGAGCGGAAGCAGTCTGTGCAAGGGTAATGAAATCTGGCTACCAGCAACTATGTAGCTCACTTTATATCTAGTCTTTGTGCAAAGCTAAACTAACCAGCTGCTGGATGTTGCTTCATATTAATTCTTGACACACATAAAAACAAGATTGAAAAGCAAGAAAAAAATAAGTGTATTTTTCCAGATATGCCAAACAAAAATGATATTGTAATAACTGATTTGAATACAGTATTGTGTAAATAATATTAAATGGAGGAGCAATTTTTTTGTTAAAACGTTAAATATACTGTTGTGTAAATTGTTTTATACAGTAGTAGGCATATAGTTGAGGATTGTAAAGTTTTAATATTTGAAGTGTATTACAGCACTGCACTTACACTGCCATAAATTGTCATTTTATGATCTGTAAATGTTCCTCTTTCACCAGTTCAAACTAAAGAGCAAGATGAAGTGGTGGCATGCTATGAAAATAAATCATTTGGAATATTATTGAGGTTACTGGTTCTTTCAAGGATTTGAGAGATATGTAAAACCATTTTATGAACCAATGAAATCTGATTAATTCACTGACTTTTTTAACACTGTAGTCAGAAAATGTTAGAATCAAGTGATCAAAGTAATATGCGCAATCTCATTCTCTCTTCTGACAGTGTGTATTTCAGAAACCAAAGAGGTCATCAAGTCATTAAGTTTAATAATTACTTTAAGTTTAGTATTTTGCAGACTAGACATAAAAAACTGTACATTTATTTCAGTATGAATTATTAAATCATGTATATGCAAAAGTACAGAGTGTACACTGACTAATCTGTGGGCTGTGACAGATAAAGTAAAAGATCATAAACTTGTCTCAACATTGCTGAGTGCTCCTCTGTGGACATTCATACACTAAACCCTCACTAATGCATCAACTGTAGTAGAGACAACTCCTCTGCATCAGTGCACAAGTTGATACCATGAGACTGGTACTTCCTAACCCAGGACTGGATCTGCAGATCCCTAACCATGAGGATCTTGACAGGATGGAAAAGGAAGAGGCTGAGAGCAGGCCCAAGTGAGACAACAAAGCTCAGTACATCCTAACCTGTGTGGGTTTTTGCATTGGGCTTGGGAACGTGTGGCGATTCCCTTACTTGTGTCAAAGTCATGGAAGAGGTAAGCTGGAGGGGTAAAAAGAAATACATCTGTAGTTTAACTGGTAACTGTTTCATGTTTTGAATATATGTTTTAAAATGTATAGACTGGCTTAGGCATCCTGTTTTGGCCTGTTTCAGAAAGCAGGTTTAGTGAAAACTCTGAGTAAGTTGACTCAGAGTTCAAGGAAACTCTGGTTTTTCGGTTTCACAAAGCCAGTTCAGCTTAACTCTCAGTCAGTTACCCTGGCAACATACTCCATGAAACTAAACTGCTCACTGACAGGTTTTTCTTCCATTTTATTTGAAGCCTGCAGACTGAAGGAGCTGTCAGACATGGTGTGTCCTTTTCTTAAAGAGTCAGTTAATATTGACAAATACTAAGCAGAAATCTCCTTCAGAGGGTGATAAGGCCCCGCTGTACAATCGATCATCTATGTGAACAATATTCTCAGCCCTCTTATCGTCTGTATGACACATCATGGACATGCTCTCAGTTCAGAACAAATTCTTTGTGTTGCACTTAGTTTGTTTTTTGCCAATGGCAGTTTTATATGTAACATCGGTGACGCTGAGCATGTTTCCAAGGCAACCGTCTGTCGGGCTGTCAGAAATGCAATATTTCAAGGGCATTGATAGCCAAGAGGTTACTGTGCATGCCTCATAGTGACAATGTCGCTGGTTCGATACCAGTGGGGAACTTTTGCTACAGGGGTCTCTCTCTCTCTCTCTCTCTCTCTCTCTCTCTCTCTCTCTCTCTCTCTCTCTCTCTCTCTGTTTCCTGTCGGCCTCTATACCAGCTACTGTTAAATTAAGGTGAAAGTGCCCAAACATAAATCTTTAAAAAAAAACTAAATCTGACTCTTGCGCTGAAACGTTTACACTTTGGTAGTGTTGTATGTATAAAGGCATTTAGGTATTGCTTTCAAATAGACAATGTTTAATACTGGCAATGTTGGGGTGGCTGAAAATTTGACTTTCATTTTTTTTTTCATTAATACTCACACATTGACTCGGTTAGTAATTTTCTGCCGGGCTAGCTCATGTTATTTTGCTGCTGCTACTGTATTGCTTGTTTTCTTAAATATATTCTCATCATCTGCATTCATTAATATTTCTAACTCCAATGGGGAGAAGTAGGAGGACTGAGCCCTTTGTTTCACCTGTTGCCATGGTGTATCATGTTATCTGTGTTCCATTGATAAAGGCTTAGTATCTCCTCATGAATGAGCTTCACTCATGGTTACTTTGACTCAGAGTTGATTGAACTAACTTTTTTATCCCCTGTTCTGAAACCAAAAAACTCAGAGTTTGACAGCTCAGAGTCAGCCAACCTAGAGTTAAAGTTTTAACTCAGAGTTTGTTAAACTTGCTTCCTGAAACAGGCCCAAGGTGTCAGGTTATTGTGTACTCAGGTACCTTCATTTGTGATTTTGCTGGAGTCGCTTTAGTTTAACTTTGCCAAATAAGTATGGGTCTTTGAGGGGTTACAAAAGGCGTTTGTCAGATATCTAAACAGTGAACTTAATGTTTCCACTTTCAATAAATTCACTACATGCACTTCTTTTTGCCTGAGGCCAAAAAGGGGTGTTAAATATATCACTCATTCACAAGAGAGTGGCATGAATTCATTATCAAGTTAATTAATGATTATCTGACATCTTCTGAAGCTAACCTTTGGTACAACAAGCAGGGCAGCGAGGCAGAGATTGTGGAGTCTGGTCTGTTATTGCTATATGCATTCTTACTGCATACATTACATCACATGTGTGAAGGCGGGATTAGGTTGTGTGTGTGTTTGTGTTTTGGGGGGGGCTGTTTTTGTTATTTTTATACGTTTCAGTGGTAAGTGGGTCATTGTTATTCTTTTGAAATACATGCATATTTTAAATATATAACCTTTTGTTTTTCTGTAAATGGTTAACTACAGGTTTCAAGCCTATATAGTTAAAACCAGTGTCCATAGTCCATGTAATTAGTCACATTAATATGACACTTCTGATGTATACAAAACAATATTAATGTTACATTTTATTGTTTTGAAGTTGCATTTAACTTTTTGTCATAGTAAGATCTCACAAAATTGTATTTAAGCAGCTGTAAAAAACTATAATCATTAGAATTGCTTATCACAGTATTTGTAACCTTGTACACTGCAGTTAATACCAAACTACCATTAACTGTTATCAACAAAGCTCTTCTTAAAAACATGTGCTATACTGTACAGTACATGCCACAGTCTGTGGCACTATTTCAACCTTTCCAATATTTCCACTGTCATATCATCTGTACACTTTATCATAATGCTATTATTGTACAGGCGTATGTCCGAATTCTAGACCAGAGTAAAACCGTATAATGCAGAGAGCTGAATTGTACGGAAGCTGAGAGGGCTGCAGTGCTCAGTTAGACACAGTTAGGGGGTCAACGTGGTTTACAAAAGGTTGCCACGTCTCATAGAATGTACATAAGGAACCCTTGAGGGAAAACCTTATCTTCTCCAGGGTGATACATTGCAGCATTTCATAGATCCATTTATTGTGAGTGGGAGGGGAGGCATGAGTCCACTTAAGGAGGATGAGCCTTCGAGCAAGTAAGGAAGAAAATGCAATAATGTGCTGTGAGGATTTGGACAGGCCATGTGTGAGGGAGTCTCCGAAGAGGACCACAAGGGGCTCAGGGTTATTGTTCGGCCTATAACTTCACTAATTGTTTTAAATATTGCAGACCAGTATTCCGATAGTCGTGGGCAGGTCAAAAACATATGAACATAATCAGCAGGGGAGCCTTTACATCTATTACACCCATATGTTCTGTCGGGGTAGATTTTGGCCAGCCTAGCATTAGTGAGATGGACTGTGTGCACAATTTTAAAATTGCAGCAGGCCATGCCTTGTGCGTATGGAGGAAGTGTGTACACGGTTTAATATTCGTTCCCAACACTCATCAGATAGTGAGGTCCCAAAGTCACGGTCCCAGGCAGCCCTTAGGGAGGTCAGTCGGTTCTGTGACAGTGTATGAATACGGTTATAAACAATTGTTATGAAGCCTTTTCGTCTGGTGCCGAGAGATAGGAGTTGGTCGATTATTGTTTCTGGGGGGCGATTAGGAAAATGAGGGTAGTTCACTGTTTCTAAGTATTTGATTCAGTCAAAATGGCGACATCTGCTGGGCAACTTTGATATTGCTTTCATATGAAAGGATTCGGGGCAAGACATGTAAACTCACCACTTTCATCTGTTCAAAAAAATCTGGTGATTATAAGTCAATATTAGTCATTTGTTAATAAATCTTATAAACTCTTTGATGAATTAGGGAAGAATCCTCTCTGACAGACATGACAGTGATTTTGAAGGTTGAAATCAGGTGTGATCCAATGATCTTGATACTTATCCCATAAATTGTTATCTCAAGAAATCACCCTTTTGTTTTTTCAAGATAATGAGATAAATTAACTCAATATCACAAGAACACAAGCTATGTTATCACAAGATAATTGACTCAAGACAAGAGACAAGATAATGAACTCGTAATCTCAAGATAATGGCATTAAAAAGCATGACCGTTCTCGGCTTCTGTAGGGTAGAGGATATGGGTCACATTTCTTTATTTAATTGACTTAAAGTCACTTCAAGACAACTGGCCTGAGCAACCACAGTACTCGCAATGACAATGCTAACACAATATTCAGCAGGACATGTTAACCATGTTCAACACCTTAGTTTAGCAAGTTAGCTAACATTGGCTAATTACCACAATACATACAGAGTAGAGGGTTATTTTTACTACACACTAAAGAACACTGGCTTAAAATGTTTGTTGTCAATACAGGACCAACACAATAATCTTTTTGAACTTTCATGTCAAAGTGTGTTATTGATACACATTATAATGCGCAAGAAACAATACATTTCTGATCGTATTAAGCTAGAACATGCGTGTACCACTGGGTCAAAATAACAGGTTGCTTCTGAGTTTAAGTTAACCTTATGTTGTTTTGGTGCTACACTAGCCCAAACTGGGTAAAATTTCAACGCAGGGATTTTTTGTGTCTGCAGTTCATTCTATCAGGGCCATGCGTGTGTGTAACAACCACAGCAATTAATCTAATAGTTTTATTGAAACCCACAAACATCAAGTTTCAGTGGGATTTTTACAATATATACATATATATATATATATATATATATATATATATATATATATAATATACATTTCAATATTGGTGAGAACTTTAATTAGTTATTTTGTGTTGTTTTGGGTTTTAGGAATTGTATTCCTTTCATCCTTTCTGATTGCATTTGTAATGTGGACCCAATCGCAGAATTGAATTGAGATTAATGGAAATAATTTTTTGCCAAGGAAGTGGGGAATAAAGGTCGTTGGAGTGGGAATGAAGGACACTGAGGCAGAGAACTGGAAGGTGGTAATGAATGAAGTAGAATAGTAAGATCTGGCAAAGCGGAGATGGCAGTGGGATGGAGAGCAGGCAAAAAGGCAGACAGGCAGCAGGTGAGTTGTAGTTCAAGAACACATGAATTAAAAAACTCTGCCTCAAGACTTTTAAAGTGATTACTCATACTGATCAGAATTTGTTTGTGTGATTCAGCTGTTCCATATCAGCTGATTTCGATCTCAATTATCTAAAGAAGTCCTGACAGCAGAGTGAACTTTCAGACCTGTGCTCGTTCCAACTGCACCATCATGCATGATAATGAAGATAACAAAAGCTCAGATCCCATCCGTTAGATGCCACTTGTCTTTCTATAAAAGGTTTCACATTAAAAGTTTTGAGAGATTGATAAGTACAGAATAAATTGGGCAGACACTATATAACTGGGTATAAAATGTATTATGAAGACAATAATGAAGATAGAAAAGTTATTTTACAGCATACGATGCGGCAGAAATTACAGATAGTTTCATGTTCCAATGATCGCATGTGATTATGGTAAACAAGGTGTGTCTATGCTTCCACACATGTCTATATCTTTGCTGTTATCTGAACTTACCTTGGTGTGTCCTCAGGAGATTTTATGATTCCTTTTCTTATCCTCCTCATGCTGGTCGGTTTACTCAGCCAACACCTTAGAAAGGACAGTGTAGGGTTTTCGGCTGGTGTTGATGAGTGGATGCATCGTCTTGCTTGAAAGTTTGGATAATAATGTGGAAGTAGCTGTTGTAAAATGTTCTGTCTGAGTGGTTGATTCATGTAAGCAACTTTGAAAGCATATTCATTCCTGTGTGAAACTGGCACCTTTAGGTTAAAAAAAGAAAGAAAAGATGAACAAGGAATGTCTGTTGCAAAGGTGCATGAATAAAGGCACTAAATAGCATGAAGAGCATAGAAAAGGCTTGGATCAACGCTAGTCTGAATTGCAAAGCATTTCAAGCTTGGCACATAATAAACAGTAGCACAATATACAATAGAAGGGGTTGACAATTGACATGCCAAAAAACAGTCTGGAGATAGCTCAATAACTCAATAACCAAATATGTCAAAATAAGGTAATGATGGCAAAATGGTAAAGTGGCTACAAAGGCAACCATTGCTGGCAGGCACATCTAAATCAAATCCAATGTTAACACTAATAGAATGAATTCACCACATTTAAAAGGGCCCACATTGTTTGTATCTGTTTTCACTTGTTAAAAGAATATATTATTATATTATCCTATAAGTTTCCCTGTTCTTACCAGGCGGGGAGTTCTGGTCCTCTGAAATGATGTCAACGCGGAAGTAACTTAAAATTGCATTCTATCAGAAGGCCACCAGGGGGCGACCGTTTTGGTGTCAAAAGGAGAATTCACCAACTTCTCACTTGGTTTCTAACCTCAGTAAACGTTTTCAATATGTGTTTATGGTCTCAATCGCTAGTTTAAAGCCTTCTTCAGTGCAGTATGATGTTCATTTGTGAAATTTTGGCCTCCCTGATTTTATATTTGACGATAAAGCAGGGTATGCATCAGGGCGTGGCTACGCCGTGATTGACAGGTTGATTGGTTCACAGGTACAGGAGGGCGCCTCATGCCCCTCCTGATGCCCATATAAGTAGAATCCGTGTTTTTATTCGTTTCCAAGCAGCAGTCCACAAACCAATGGGTGACGTCACGGATGTTACGTCTATTTTATATACAGTCTATGGTTCTTACCAATCCGCAGACGTTGTGCGCATACTTTCCTACTACTCGTACTAACTCTGACGTCATTTGAAGTATGTAGTGTTTCAACTGCGTAGTATGCAATTTAGAGTATGCGAGAAGTTCCCGGATGGTTTACTAGATTCGCCAGAAATGCGGACTATGCATAAAGAGCTGACTACTCATACTCAAATTACCCAAAATACAAACGTCACAGATCACCACCTCGGTGGTTTCAAGTTAAGTACAGCGAGGGTATGTTCGCTTCCTCTTTTCAAAATAAAAGCATCAATTCTATCATTATGGTTTTCTTAATAATAAAAGGTAACAGGTGTTTTATTTTGTGAAAATGACTGGAAGTGCGTTACTTGCTACGGCTAACTCCTAACAAAACTTTAAACAGGTTTTATTTAGACAAATACGCGTCACATTGTGGATTTAAAGGGCTACTTTCTCGCCTGAAAGGGTTAGAAATGTCGATAAAGTGGTATATTTATAGAGTTAGAGCTCAAATGAAATCTGCTTCAGCCTGCTGATTGCAGCTCGGGTAGGGACGAAATGCATTGTGGGTTATCGTGTAGTTTACTACAGTGTGAATGGTCTGCTTACTATCTGGTCGTTTAGTGTGTAGTGTGTAGTATAAAAGTATGTAGTATAGAAGTATGTAGTATGCGGTTTCGAACACAGCCATGGTGTTAATGCAGAGCAGTCAGCAGAGGACTTATCGTGAATCAGGAAGAATAATTTAAAACGTCTGTGCAACGGCTTTAGCATGTAATTAATTATCACGTTAATTTGGAAGCACCGTGTAATTACCATGAACTAACAGGAATAGTCTAACATATTGAGAAATATGCTTATTTGCTTTCTGTCCAAGAGTCTCTGCATTAAGAACAAAGCTTTGAGAACTCTTGAGTGTTGTCAGCTTGTCTTCACCTGCTGCTAGTGCAGATTTAGTAGTAGATTTAATAGTCACTGCACCTTCATTAAAATTGTTAAAGCATGTACACTAACTCCCAGATGAAAAAACATTTGTGATTAAATAAGTACATGTTAATTAGTAAGATTCAGGGGTGTTGGTAGGTGGTTTTCTAGCCAGATTAGCTCTTTCCCCCTGCTACTGGCCTTCATGCTAAGCTAGGCTAAATGCACTAGCAATACTTCATACTGAATGCACTGACATGACAATTATCTTTTCATCTCAGTCTTGTAAAGGAAGCACAGCGTGTTTCCTAAAATCTTTAAACCGCTATCCTTAATACTGTGGAGTTTTTGACAGATTTATGCTAATGTGGTTTTTATTTTTTAGAACACTAGTGCTAAACATTAGCATGAGATAAAAAAAACTCCCAATAACAATAATAATAATAATAATGCATTTTATTTAAAGGCGCCTTTCAAAGCACTTAAGGACACTCCTTTGGCCTTTGAAGGTCACCTCATTCTCCAGCAACAACCCTGTTCAGTAAGCACAGTAGGTACTACTACCGTGGGTCATAATTGTATATGTTGTGACCTGACCCATATACAATAACACCTAATCTTATCAGTGGAGATAAACACAATAAACTGCTTGTTTTGTATGTTTTTTCCTCTTAAATTATTTACTTTGCAAAATGTCAGTAAAACTATTATTTTTTATCTACTGACTCATTGGCTTCCGGGCAACAGAAAATCCTCTCTGACTAACACTCCCAGTTTCACCATCCCCATTGACAACTCCTCCTCTGTTTCCCCCTCCACTCAGGTTAAGAGCCTGGGTGTCGTCCTTGACAGCTCTTTGTCATTCCAGACTCATATTAATAATGTTACCCGGTCAGCCTAGTTCCATCTTCGCAATATCAACCGCCTCCGTCCGTCCGCCATCCTGGTCCGCACTCTAGTCACATCCTGCCTAGACTATTGTAACTCCCTCCTCTTCGGTCTCCCCCACAAGTCCATCCGTAAGCTCCAACTGGTCCAGAAATAAGCTGCTCGTATTGTCTCCAGAACTCCATCCATCAATCATATCACACCCGTTCTTCAACAACTCCACTGGCTTCCCGTCAAATTTCGCATAGACTTCAAAATCCTGCTTCACACTTTCAAGGCCATCCACAACCTCGCCCCCCATACCTCTCTGACCTCCTCCACATCAACACTCCCTCCCAGGCACTCCGATCAGCCTCCTCCATCAGCCTCACTGTGCCCTCTGCCCGTCTGTCCACCATGGGGTCCAGAGCCTTCAGCCATTCTGCCCCCGCCTCTGGAACTCCCTCCCCCCCGACATCAGGAACATTAACTCTTTAACCATCTTCAAATCCTGTCTAAAAACCCACCTTTTCAAACTTTCGTATTCACTTTAATTTGTCATCCCCCCTGCAGTTTTCTGATTTTATTTCTAATTTCAATGCATTTATGTGTCCTTTTTTGCTTTTAAATCGTTTTTTATATGTTGTGTAAGGCGACCTTGAGTGCCCTGAAAGGCGCCTTAAATAAAATGTATTACTATTATTATTATTAAAAGGTTGATGCTTGCCATAATGAGTATGTGCATTCTTTAATACTTTTTTTTACTTAATCAATGCAAAACTAAATAATATTTTAAATCAATGTTGGTCTTCTTGAAGCAATGTTATTACTGTCACAGTCTGTATTCCTGAATTCCCCATTTCAGATAAATCATGATGCTGCTGAATGTATTTGACTAAACTGAGGAAACCACTACAGAGAGCTATGATGAAATGCTGCAAAAGTTCAACAGTACAGCCTCAGGGTCATAGGCCTCAGGGAGCTTTAATCTCATGCTAATGGTTAGCTCTGCAATCTGATGACTTTTCAGTTTTTACAGCATTTTAGGGAGGGATCATGATGATTAAACATGCTCTAAGGGTGTTTTCTTCTTACATCTGGCATTTTGCAGGTCACTCTGTGTGCTCTTGTTTTCCAGTGAGTGGTAGGAGCAAGTCTGGCGTGTACTGTGTTCACAGAGATGCCAGGTTCTCCTCTCTAGGCTGTCCTCAATCATTTGTGTAAGTGTAGAGGGAGAGGTGGTTCCTAACCATAAGAGGTGCTCACAGGAAAACATGTATATTCTGAAAAAATATACATTTCAATATTGGTGAGAACTTTAATTAGTTAATTTGCGTTGTTTTGGGTTTTAGGAACTGTATGTCTCTCATCCTTTGTGATTGCATTTGTAATGTGGAGCCAATCGCAGACTTGAATTGAGATTAATGAAAATAATTTATTGCCAAGGAAGTGGGGAATAGAGGTGGTTGGAGTGGGAATGAAGGACACTGAGGCAGAGAACTGGAAGGTGGTAATGAATGAAGCAGAATAGTAAGATCAGGCAAAGGGGACCAGGTGGTAGTGGGATGGAGAGCAGGCAAACAGGTAAACAGGCAAGTGAGTTGTAGTTCAAGAACACATGGATTAAAAAAAGAAAATGTTAGTGATGAATCAACACTTGGAAATAACCATTGAATACAAGTGAGAGCCCTGACGCATGAGCTATCACTGAGGCAGAAGCAGCAATCTGGCAAAGAGTGGGAAAAGAGCCAGAGTAGATATGCAGCAGGATGATGACCTTGATGGAAAACAGGTGTGTGCAATCAGCATGTAGCCAGGAGCCATGCTATGTCCGCACCATACACAGAGACAGAAAAAAGAACACAAGGAAACAAAAGGAGAAACTAGAGCTGTAACAATTTGCTTTGTACATATTCTTCAAAAGATGCTGCCGTAGAAAACCATCAATAAACATGAGCTCAACTCTATCACTACCAAAATCATTATGTACTGTATGATACACCATAAAGTCATAAAATAAGAAGAACATTGCACTGGATTTTACTGCCTGACTGACGTAAATTCTCATTTCTCTTTAACTAAAGGAGTTAAAGTCGAATCAAAAATAAGGCAGATATTAAACTGCTTGGAATGTGTGTGGGGAAATGTTTTTGGATGCTAAGATTTTAGTATACTTTGTTCAAAACAGGGTTACTTATTCAATGGTGGAGCCTCTGCTCCTCACTTAGTTTGTTGAAGTGATTTAATTTTGAGATTGTTAACATTGTGTATTTTGTGCGTTGTGATGACTAATTTAGATATTTTTATTATTAATTTCAAATATATAATTGATAAAACTATATTGAATTGATATAAAATTCCAATAATAGTTCTTTAATTGATCTTCTTATAACTTCTGTAAAAAGCTGAATAAAAACTCTACAGTAAAACTGACTCTATATTCAGTCAACTGTTTTCAACAACACATCTTGCAATGTATAACACTGAATTAGTTTTCCTTTTACCCCAAACCACACTATGATTAAATGTGATCAAAAAAGATTATTTTAGTAATTCAGTTGTTTGCAATCTACAACCTCAATGCAGGTCCTTAAATAAGATATTATTCTTCCATTGTTTTAATGGAACACAGCTCAGTCAGTTTTATACATGTTTTCATACACTAAAAATGTATTCTAACCATGATTACACAGTTTCCAGTTCATAAGTCCTTTCTGTGACAATCATATTTACATTTTGCAAAAAATGTGTATATATATGATGAAAACTAACTAGATTTAATGGAAATGACACACATTATGAGCATTAAATGTTTTTTTGGTTGAGAGACCTCAGTGTAACTTGAACACAAAAAACACAAGGAAATGAAGATACGATATTCATACCACTGAAAACACATTCATATTTCATATTTTGAAAAAAGTCTGAAAATAAATAAAACACAAGGAAAAGAAGAAATATATTCACCAATATGACATGCTATATGTGGCACAAAGAAACATGCTCCAAAATATGAAAATGCTGTGGTCTTTTGGGTAGATACTGTACACACGTAGAGTTTTATGGACATCCTTGACACTGCTGTCTAGATTACCCGTCAATATACAGATATATCCTCTACTTCTTTATAAATGCTGACGCCAGTCTTTCTTTGGTTAATAATTGCATTGGGAAGGAACACGTATAATACTTCCATCTTTACTGTCTTCTTCTTTACTTATCTTTTTCTTTACGGCTTCGCAATCACACTGCACGAGGAATGTCATGATACAAATTCAAAAAGGAAACTCAAGTCTTTTAGTCTGAGGCATTTTGGAATGACTCCAAACATCATTATCATTAACATTGGCATGTTGTTAATTTCCATTCTGAGAATATGTGGACAACATGTGTCTTTGTAGGCTGAAATGATGTGCACGCAGATTTCTGCAATAAAACAATCTTATTTCTCAAGGACTGGGAAAGGTGTGGTTTGATAAGCTATGATCCAAAAATGTGCTGCCATTGACTCTAGAACATTTCGTTCTTTTCTTTCTGTCAAACAAAGTGACACAAAATTGTAGTTTTTGGAAAATGTTAATGCTTTTGATATGCTTGTTAGCCATTTATGATTGTCAAATAAATGTATCAATAAAATAATACTGTTTTAAAAAGGGTTATATAGTAAAAAAAAACTCAACACAACATCCCTCATAAACTCGCGAATGCTTCTTCTTTAGCTACCTGTGTATCTTATTCCACTATCACAATGTGCCATTTCTTTCACAAACTCATGAGTATCTGACTCATCATTCACATAAAAGTGTTGGTGATAGCACCTCATGTGATGAATTAACCATTAGAGAAAAGATTGCACCTTTTTCAACTTAAACTTGCTGACATCACATAATACAACACAGACTCTAATGAGCTACTGATATGTGCAGGGTAGGTACAATAGGTCACAGTAAATACCTCAGTGCCCATTCCGTGGACACACAGTAGGAGTAAGAGACTCAGAGGAGGACAGTCCACAGAGAATCACTGAGGAGGTTGCTTCAGGACGGTCACACCCTCTCTAAGGGAAATAAATCCAACTGTATATCAAAGGGAGACAACAGCTACATTTTGCAATTCTTTTTCCAGTGAAGTGTACAAGAAGCCACTATGAAGCTGAAGATACCAAACCCAGGACTGGATGATCGGATCCCCTCTCATGAGGAACTGGAGAGGATGGAGAAGGAGGAAGCAGGAGACAGGCCCAAATGGGACAACAAAGCCCAGTATCTGCTCACCTGTGTGGGGTTCTGTGTAGGACTTGGCAATGTTTGGAGGTTCCCTTACCTGTGTCAAAGCCATGGAGGAGGTAGGCACTGATGAGAGAGACTGGATGAACTGTTTGAGTTCTTTCAAAAAAGACAAAAGAAGGATGCCAGAAAGTGAGCAGTGAATGTGAATTATGTAATGCATCTAAATATTTCCTTTAGATGCATTACATAATTTACCCCTTTTCAGTAACTTAAGAGGGTATTTCCAAAACTCAGGCAGTCCACTTTTAGTCCAAATAAACCAGGCAGATAACCTCTATAAGTACAGTAGTAGTAACTGAATTTTCATGGAAAAAGGTTTAACCAATTTAAATTTAGAAATTAAAAAAAACCCACTATGAGCCAACTAAGTTTTTTAAAACTCTGTAATTAATGTTTGAAGGTGCAGTAATATTTTACACAGTAGAGATACTGTATTATTGACAGAATACAGTGTTGAACCTGTTTTTGCTTGAGATTAATTTAGCTGTGAAGTGACAGAAATACTTAAAAGTTTGAAATCAATTTAAAATCAATAGATTTACCCCTTGAAAAATGTCTACTAACTGAATTGTTCATTGATTTCAACTTACAAATTACTACAAGTTGAAAGAACTGGAATTAATCATGTTTCTGTTTTTTTCTCAAACCTACTGCTATGTACAACTGAATGTGTCTCTTCATGGTTTATATAGTGGCAAAGTAAGTGTAGGTAATAAAACATACACCAGTCTTTTTACAGTTTATGGGTGTCTTTAGGTAAGCAGTTTTGTGAATGAAGTTGAGTGCTGAGTATTTACTTTCACACACAAAGTGAATCACTCACTGCATTGACAACGCATGATGACCATTAAAATGTTGTATTCCCAGGAGCATTTATGATCCCATTCCTTATCCTTCTGGTTTTGGAGGGAATCCCACTGCTGCACCTGGAGTTTGCTATCGGTCAGCGTCTGAGGAAGGGCAGTGTGGGAGTGTGGAGATCAATCCATCCCTGCCTGGCTGGAGTTGGTGGGTGAAAACGTGCATATTTGGTTGTGTACTTCTGTTTAAAAGCAATGCCACAAGACTAATTGTTGTATTCTGTTACAGGTATCGCATCCTTGCTTGTCTCGTTTTTGGTGGGCATGTACTACAACACTATTATGGCTTGGATCATGTGGTACCTCTTCAACTCCTTTCAGGATCCTCTGCCTTGGAGTCAGTGTCCTCTCAATGCTAACAGGACAGGTATACCTTCACAAAATCAGTTAATATTTGACAAAAAGAGATGCTTCCATGGCCCATTTTCTTAATGAATCAGATGTTACATAAGACTAGTAGTTTACCCTCCCTGAAAATCTAGTAACGCTGCTTAAGCAGTAGTTTGGCATTTTATGAAATATGCTTCTTTGTCTTGTTGTTGAGAGAAAAAAAGATACTACCCTCATATCAGTTCAGTATATATAAGGCAACGGACAGCAGCAGGTTAGCTAATCTAAAGACTGCAAAATAGGAAGACAGCAGTGGTGGAAGAAGTACTCAGATAATTTACTTAAAGTCTGTGTAAAGTAAGAATAAGTGTTCTGAGTTTGACATACCATAGAAAAGTGTGTTGTTAACCACCCTGCAAAATTTGAATGATTAAAAAAATCGCCAAATATATGAAATTAGGCTTCAAAGTTGTGTAAAAGTGCCTATTTCTCTTCTCCCAAACGCTCTGGGAGTGGCCGCCGAGTTCGCTGAAACCCCGCCCCCTACCAAGTGTCACCTGTCAATCAAAGTCACCACCTCTGCCAGAAACATGGACGCTAGGCCTGAGAGCCTTCTGCTGCAAACTCAGCTGCTAGCTCAGCGACTAACTCAGCTGATAACTCGGCGGCTAACTCGGTGGCTAACTCGGCGGCTAGCTCAGTGGTTAACTCGGCGGCTAACTCAGCTAACTGGCTAACTGTAGACTGTAGTAGTAGTGTGCGCTGAATGTGTTTATACCTCTACAGCAGCAGTGGCGGGTTTATGCTCCGTTGTGTAACCCTGCTATTGGTTACCGGTTACGTAATCGCCGGGTTACGTAACCCGGCGGAGATTTTCAGACCCGGCCATTAAATCCAGACACAGAAATCTTGAAACACAGTTTGTGAAGCCTAGCTCCACAATTCAAATCTAAATGGTTGAAATGCTTTTTACACCTTTTTTAGAAATACATTTATGACCTATTTAATGTGTTTAGAAGAAAATGTCTGAATTCACTTTACACAGTCTTTAAGTAAAAGTACCAATACAGCAATGTACAAATATAGCAATACTGTCATTCGGTACAAGTACCTTGAAATTGTACTTAAGTACAGTAGTTGAGTAAATGTACTTCTTGTTTCTTTCCACCACTGGCAAACAGATTTCCTTGCTTGGTCTGAAGTTAATCCAACAGACCTCCTTTACTTCAGTATGTGATCCTAGATTTTCCCTTTTGTTATGGTGCCCCTGCAGGTCTGGTGGAAGAGTGTGCACGGAGCACTACTGTTGACTACTTCTGGTACAGAGATACTCTAAACATTTCAACAGCTATCGATGAGTCTGGAGGTCTGCAGTGGTGGATGGTGCTTGCCCTGGTGGCTGCCTGGACCATGCTCTATGTCTGCTGCATCCGAGGGATTGAGACCACCGGCAAGGTCGGATAGTCAGATTGCACCAGATTAATCAAATGCGGGAGTGCATATATACTTCTTTATTTTGCTTTTCTCGAATATACAGGCATATCGTTGAATCATACTCTCATTTCTCAGGCTGTGTACGTCACCTCCACTCTACCATACTTGGTTCTCACCATCTTTCTGATCAGAGGGCTGACTCTAAAAGGCTCTTTAGAAGGAATCAAGTTCCTCTTCACACCAGATGTAAGTCTACTGTAACCAACATTTGTCAGTTAAATTGATATCATGCAAAAATTGTTAAAGGGATAGTTTAATTTGTTTAATTTTGGAAAATTAGAGAAAAGATTATTCTTACAGACAATTAAATCATCAGATATCTACCAATCTCATATCTGTTTAGTAAATATAAGGCTACAGCTAGCAGCCGGTTATCTTAGCTTAGCATAACACTTGAAATAATGAAGCTGTAAAGTGAAGCTGTATTTAGAAAAAGAAGAGATAGCCATCAAGCAAGACAAATAACATTTATCTACAATAAACTTTTATCACGAGACTGATAACAGCTCATAATCAAAGTTCAAACACTGCGCAGCTAATACATTATGCATTAAAACGAGATTCACATGTGACTCAACAATACATTTGAGACCAATCAGACATGATATCCAGATAATGACTTTAAATAACAATTTAATTTAGCAATAAATCTATCACCCTTTTTTTTCAGGATTATTACACAATAGTCCTCTGGGTTTTACTGTGTGCCCTTAAAGATAAGACATCAGATATAGCAAAACTATAATCCTGGTGTACAGTAACATCACTCATTAATTATTAACAATGTTCAGAACAGTAGAAGATTGTGCTAACTGGCAGTTTCAAAGAGCAGGAAGTCATTTAGGCCCACTTTTATGAGTAAAAAATATTTTTATTCCCTTACAGGTGAATGAGTTAATGAATCCATCTACCTGGTTAGATGCTGGCGCTCAGGTGTTCTACTCCTTCTCTTTGGCTTTTGGAGGTCTCATTTCGTTCTCTAGTTACAACTCTATTCAGTGAGTAACTACCACATCAGTACTGTCATAGAGGAGCTCTCAGTTTAACATTTCCCCTTACATGACGTACATTTTTCTGTTTTTTCTTATAGCAACAACTGTGAGCAGGATGCCGTTCTCATCTCCATCATCAATGGCTTCACTTCAGTGTACTCTGCAACGGTTATCTACTCAATTATTGGTTTCAGGGCCACACAAAACTTTGACGTCTGCGTGGCAGAGTGAGTTTCAGATTGGAGATTTTGATGGACAAACTCATCCAAATGTGCGAAAACATTTTGTTTCCAAAAGCTGAATGTGTGATTAAGTGATTTGAGGCTGAAGTTGTCTCTATGGATTTTTGCAGCAACATCTTGAAGCTGACAAATGCCTTCAACTACCCTGAAAATGACATCACGGATAGCAACTACAATGAGATTCTTACAATGCTCAACCAGACAAGTCCAGATATCATTAGCGGATTGCAACTAGAAACCTGTGACATTCAGACTTTCCTCAGTCAGGTTAGTAAAGAACTATTGAATATATTGCCAGTGGTTTTAATCAATCTATAATCTACAATGTATCGATTTTTAGTCTCAACAAGACTTAAAGTGTTGAAGGCTGATATATTTGGTGTTTACGCCTTCAGGGTGTAGAGGGAACAGGTCTGGCCTTCATCGTGTTCACAGAGGCCATCATTAAGATGCCCTTTTCCCCTCTCTGGGCTGTCCTTTTCTTCGTCATGCTGTTCTGCCTTGGCCTCTCAACTATGTTTGGGAACATTGAGGGAGTAGTTGTTCCATTGCAGGACCTTAATGTGTTGCCTAAAACGTGGCCCAAAGAAGTTTTCTGTGGTAATTACTTCTATTTCCTTTTGATCATGTTGAACTAGAAAAATGGATCTGGAGATTTTAGTGTAATTGTTTTTTTTCTTCTGTGTTTCAGGTCTGACATGCCTAATCTCATTTGCCTTTGGGCTCATATTTGCCATGCGTTCTGGAAACTATTGGTTAGCTCTTTTTGACAGCTTTGCTGGCTCTATCCCTCTTCTGATCATCGCATTCTGTGAAATGGTCTCTGTTATCTACATCTATGGTATAGATAGGTGAGTATCCCAGAAGTGATTTATTGGTAGCAATTCATTCCAAAGTAATTGCTCTTTGTCAATATTAAAGGCTGGTGTATGGTAGGTGGCTCAACACTTTCAAGTCAAGTGTTGCTTGACAGAAATGATCTATTTTCAACAGTCGCACACCTGGTGAATTTTGTTGTGTCATTGACACTGTCATATTGTGTTGCGCAATATCATTGTGTAGTGCTAACTTCACCATGGAGATTGTAGTTTTCACTGAACTTCCTTTATTGATATTTTGGTCGGTAAGTTTAGATAACTTGTAGTGTCCTTCAATTAGTTCTGGTGATACATTGATGATATAACTTAACAAGCTGGGTGGAAGACGGCATCTGGTTACCATGGAGATGACTAAACCCTGTTGTATTAATTGCATAATTTGCCTAAATTGAATATTTTTTTTTTTTTTTTAAATCAGCACTTATCAAAACTGTAGAGCAATCTACCATGAATCAACCTCTAGTGGTGTGGTTGTGGAGATGGCAGCATCAGTTTATTTGGTCTGGACAGAAATATCTCAACAAATAGTAGATGGATTGGCACTCAATGTTTAGAGAAACTAAAGGAAAGATAAAAAGGTACAGAATGTACTCTTGATTTAGGAAGACCATGGTGAGGAAAATTAAAAATATGGTTTGCTCAGTTTCAATAATAAATAATTAATAAAAATGCTTGTGAAAAGTTATTTAATGTGCAAAATATTGCGTAATGTAATGTTTTACACAAATTAACATAGGACACAGGGTAAGGTTAGCCTCAAGTAATAAAGAGTGTTCATTTTCACATGGTTAAAAAAGAGTCCAGTGTAGCTTCAACACATTGACTCACACACTGTAACAGCCATACAGGCTGCTTTATTTACTCTACCTAACAAAAGGACAAGGTCGGCTTTTATGGATGCTTTTATACACAGTCAGCGGACACTAAGTCTCCCTCTTATTGCTTCCACACAGGTTTAACGAGGACATTGAGTTTATGATTGGCCACAAGCCCAATCTTTTCTGGCAAGTGACATGGAGGGTGATTAGTCCACTCATTATGGCGGTCATCTTGGTTTTCTACTTTGTAACCCAAGTCACAAAGACTCTCACCTATTTGGTGTGGGACCAAGAGGCGGTAAGTGTGTTCATTACTTTTAAAGTAAAGTTTTAATTTGGTGGAGATGCTGGAGGTAATAATAGGACTGTAATGATGTATGTTGCTTTTTGCTCATTACTGATGACACATCTAGTATTTCATACATTGCTCTTCACCTGATCATAACGTTATCCTTTAATCTGGCCATAGGAGAACTTCCCCACCCTCGAACCACGTCCATATCCTCCTTTTGTCTATGGTATCATTTTTATCCTGGCTGGAATTCCAAGTTTATCCATTCCAGTTTTCGCCCTCTTCAAATTCATCCAGAGAAAATGTTGCAAGCAGAAGGTCTATACTGAAGACAGTGTGAAATCCATCTCCGCCAAAATACAAATGAGCGACAAAGAGAAGTTTTAGATAATTTTGATTATTTAATAACAAGATGAGTAAATGCAGACATTTTATTTGATGTGTGTATATTATACTTATTACTTTTTTCTTCCTCTGATACCCTGGACACTGTTTGAAGAGCACACTATGACTTCTATATGTGAAATGTAGAAGTACATTTTGAAGTATTTAATGTAAGATACTGTAGATTTGGAGAAGAAAGTAAATGATGTTGCTTTTCATACAATTGTAATATTAGTTTCACATTGTCTTTCACATGTTATTGTATGTTGCGCATTAATGAAGTAGTCTGGGGAATACATTTATTCATTTTCTTGCACAAAGTTGGATGAAAAGATCAATGTGGATGGTAAATATATAGGAAGAGCCAGCAGCTGGGTAGCTTAGCTTAAAGAGCGGAAGCAGTCTGTACAAGTGTAATGAAATCTGGCTACCAGCAACTCTGAAGCTCACTTGATATCTAGTCTTTGTGCAAAGCTAAACTAACCAACTGCTGGATGTTGCTTCATATTAATTCTCGAAACACATAAAAACAAGATTGACAAGCAAGAAAAAAAAAAAGTGTATTTTTCCAGATATGCCAAACAAAAATTATATTGTAATAATTTATTTGAATACAGTATTGTGTAAATAATCTTAAATGGAGGAGCAATTTTTTTTGTTAAAACGTTAAATACACTGTTGTGTAAATTGCGTTCTGTTTTGTTTTATAGTAGGCATATAGTTGAGGATTGTAAAGTTTTAATATTTTGTGTGTGTTACAGCACTGCACTTACACTGGCATAAATTGTCAGTTTGTGATCTGTAAATGTTCCTCTCTCACCAGTTCAAACTAAAGAGCAAGATGAAGTGGTGACATGCTATGAAAATAAATCATGTGGAATATTATTGAGGTTACTGGTTCTTTCAAGGATTTGAATTTATGTCAAAAAAATGTGTGAACCAATGAAATCTGATTCATACACTGACTTTTTTTAACACTGACATACAATGGTTTTGAGTAGTCAGCAAATTGTAGAACCAAGTGATCAAAGTAATATGCGCAATCTCATTCTCTCTTCTGACAGTGTCTATTTAAGAAACCAAAGAGGTCATCAAGTCATTAAGTTTAATAATTACTTTAAGTTTAGTATATTGCACACCAGACATAAAATACTGTAAATTTACTGCAGTATTAATTATTAAATCATGGTTGTATATGCAAAAGTACAGAGTGTACACTGACTAATCTGTGGGCTGTGACAGATAAAGTAAAAGATCATAAACTTGTCTCAACATTGCTGAGTGCTCCTCTGTGGACATTCATACACTAAACCCTCACTAATGCATCAACTGTAGTAGAGACAACTCCTCTGCATCAGTGTACAAGTTGATACCATGAGACTGGTACTTCCTAACCCAGGACTGGATCTGCGGATCCCTAACCATGAGGATCTTGACAGGATGGAAAAGGAAGAGGCTGAGAGCAGGCCCAAGTGGGACAACAAAGCTCAGTACATCCTAACCTGTGTGGGTTTTTGCATTGGGCTTGGGAACGTGTGGCGATTTCCTTACTTGTGTCAAAGTCATGGAGGAGGTAAGCTGGATGGGTAAAAAGAAACAGACATCTGTAGTTTAACTGGTAACTGTTTCATGTTTTGAATATATGTTTGAAAATGTATAGACTGGTTTAGGCATCCAGGTGTCAGGTTATTGTGTACTTAGGTACCTTCGTTTGTGATTTTGCTGGAGTCGCTTTAGTTTAACTGTGCCAAATAAGTATGGGTCTTTGAGGGGTTACAAAAGGCGTTTGTCAGATACACTTTCAATAAATTCACTACATGCACTTCTTTGTGCTTGAGGCCAAAAAGAAGCGTCAAATATATCACTCATTCACAAGAGAGTGGCGTGAATTCTTTATCAAGTTAACTAATGATTATCTGACATCCTCTGAAGTAACGGCTAACTTTTGGTACAACAAGCAGGGCAGCGAGGCAGAGATTGTGGAGTCTGGTCTGTTATTGCTATATGCATTCTTACTGCATACATTACATCACGTGTGTAGGCGGGGTTAGGTTGTGTGTGTGTTTGTGTGTTGGGGTGGGTAAGATTTGCTTATCACAGTATTATATAACCTGTAACCGTGTACACTGCAGTTAATACCAAACTACCATTAACTGTTATCAACAAAGCTCTTTTTAAAAACACTTGCTATACCGTACAGTACATGCCACAGTCTGTGGCACTATTTCAACCATTCCAATATTTCCACTGTCATATCATCTGTACACTTTATCATAATGCTATTATTGTACATGCCTGTGTCTGAATTCTAGACCAGAGTAAAACCGTATAATGCAGAGAGCTTGCAGTCTTGCTTGCAATTATAAATCTCACAAATTAATTATTTTGTCACATGAGAAAAACAAGCTGTGTTATCTTGAGATAACAAGATAACAAACCTGTTAAACAAAAAATAATTTCCTACTATTACTTAATAATATTTATCAGAGATCAGGAGTGCCATGCCTGCAGTAGTGATGGGAGAAACTCAGCTATGAAGCAATTGTATTTAAAACAGTTCACTGTTTCTAAGTATTTGATTCAGTCAAAATGGCGACGTCTGCTGGGCAACTTTGATATTGCTTTCATATGAAAGGATTCGGGGCAAGACATGTAAACGCACCACTTTCATCTGTTCAAAAAAATCTGGAGATTATAAAATTAAATTAATAAATTAATAACTCCTTACTGCTCTTATAAACTCTTCGATGAATTAGGGATGAATCCTTTCTGACAGACATGACAGTGATTTTGAAGCTTGAAATCAGGTGTGATCCAATGTTCTCGATAATTATCCCATAAATTGTTATCTCAAGAAATCACCCTTTTGTTTTTTCAAGATAATGAGATAAATTAACTCAATATCACAAGAACACAAGCTATGTTATCACAAGATAATTGACTCAAGACAAGAGACAAGATAATGAACTCGTAATCTCAAGATAATGGCATTAAAAAAATGATTGCAGGCATGGCCGTTCTCGGCTTCTGTAGGGTAGAGGATATGGGTCACATTCCTTTATTTAATTGACTTAAAGTCACTTCAAGACAACTGGCCTGAGCAACCACAGTACTCGCAATGACAATGCTAACACAATATTTAGCAAGAAATTTTAACCATGTTCAACCACTTAGTTTAGCAAGTTAGCTAACATTGGCTAATTACCACAATACATACAGAATAGAGGGTTGTTTTACTACACACTAAAGAACACTGGCTTAAAATGTTTGTTGTCAATATGACCAACACAATACTGAGCTAATGTTACCTGGAAAGCTGCTCAAGACAAGGCATATTGTGTTGGCCCAGATTTAGTGTTATTTTTTATTTTACTGTTATTTCCCCAAACTTAAGCAGGTTATGATCTAATCTTTTTGAACTTTCATGTCAAAGCGTGTTATTGACACACATTGTTATGTACAAAACAATACATTTGTGACCGTATTAAGCTAGAACTTGTGTGTACCACTGGGTCAAAATAACAGGTTGCTTCTGAGTTTAAGTTAACCTAATGTTGTTTTGGTGCTACACTGGCCCAAAATTTAAACCCAGGGATTTTTAGTGTCTGCAGTTCATTCTGTCAGGGCCATGCGTGTGTTGAACAACCACAGCAATTAATCTAATAGTTTTATTGAAACCCACAAACATCAACCTCATGGCATGAAAATGAAACGTTAGGCTAGGATAAACATACCGTATTAGTGGTAAGCTAGGTTGAGTGATCCTTTGAGCAAAATGTGAATGTCAGCATGCTAACAAACAGCCTCACAATGTTATCATCTTCATGTTAAGCATGAATGCTGATCACCATTTTTGTTTAGCATGAGGTTTTGCTAGTTTTGTAGGTATTTGGTCACATTTTTTGTCATGTTTAGAATTCAAAAATCCCTCACCTCATGGCCATAAATCATATACATTTTCCAGGTGCCTTTTTGATTCCCTACCTAATCCTACTGGTTCTGGAAGGAATGCCTCTCCTGCTGCTGGAGTTTGCCATTGGCCAGCGTCTCAGGAAAGGCAGCGTGGGAGTATGGAGGACCATCAGCCCTTACCTGACGGGTGTTGGTAAGTAAAATAAACTCTAACCAAAACAGAAGAAAAAAAGGATCCCATGGCATCAATAGGTACCTGGCTTTCCGTGAGTGTGATATCACATTTAATGATGCCTTTCCTCAGGTATTGCCTCCATGCTGGTATCCTTTTTTGTGGCACTGTACTACAACACCTTAATAGCCTGGATCATGTGGTATTTCTTCAATTCCTTTCAAAACCCACTGCCTTGGACCCAATGTCCCCTCAATGACAATGGGACAGGTATTTGAAAATACACACATTTACACACAGTCCACACAGTACAGATTGGCTTCATATTTATGCACTGTATATCTGTTGTCCCTGCAGGATATGTACCAGAGTGTCAACTGAGCTCCACAGTGGATTATTACTTTTACCGTGTGACTCTGAATAGTTCAGCCTCCATATCCGACTCTGGGGGAATCCAGTGGCCCATAGTGGTTTGTCTGTTAGCTGCCTGGACAGTAGTTGGTATATGCTGTATAAGAGGGATCAGCTCTACAGGCAAGGTTTGTTGACCCTTCCATCAATTATGATGCATTGCAGAATCAGTATTATACAAAATTTCATTGGGGGGATTAGACAATCTGTATAGGATTAATGTAATTTAAAAAAAAAAAAAAAACTAAAATATATTGTCCATTATCAATATTATCCCATTTTTTTTTTGTCATGTCCTCAGGCAGTGTACATCACAGCCATCCTGCCTTTCATAGTACTGGCCATTTTCCTGATCCGAGGACTGACCCTTAAAGGTGCCCTGAGTGGAATTAAGTTCCTCTTCACACCAGACGTACGTTTTAAATCTTGATAGAAAAAAGTAAAATATATCTCATACCTCAAAGCCACATCACAATGTGTACTGTGTTCTTGCAGGTAAACGAGTTGATGAATCCAACAACTTGGCTGGATGCAGGTGCCCAGGTCTTCTATGCCTTTGGTTTGGCATGGGGAGGCCTCATCTCCTTCTCAAGCTACAACCCTGTTCAGTAAGAGACTGACATTTATAAGAACTGGGGTGTTTAGTTCAAGTCTCATTTTCCTTACTTTGAAAAGTTAATACTCATTCTCAGACATAAAATCAATGTTTTTTTCTTTTCCTAAGCAACGACTGCATACAAGATGCCGTGATCCTGTCTGCAGTAACTGGCTTCACCTCAGTCTACGCCGCCACAGTTACCTACACCATTATTGGCTTCAGAGCCACAGAGAAATATGACCAGTGTATCAGTGGGTGAGTACAGTTAATTTCAAGGTTATGTAAAAGTTAAGTAGTGTTTTTATTAATTATGATATATTGAAAAAAAAAACTGATTTTCTCTCTGTAACTCTGTAAAACATAACTGGTTCACTGATTGTGAATGGGTTCACATTATTTCATATAATCTCTCTAATACTTTACTTGCTACTACTGTATGTACATTGAAGAAAATATTGGTTTCCTGTCATCATTACTTCTAAGAGGGTATTTACCAAAGTTCTTTTTTTAATGCCATGCCTTCACATGGCTATAGAGGTAGCATTGTCGACCTGCTGGTCAGTCAGTGCACCACCTTGGCCCAGACAGTCTCACAACTAATTAATGGATTTCCATGAAATTTTGTAGATATTAATTTGTAGCTCTCTGTAATATGTAACCATGCTGACAACCACTGCATGTGTTTTTATGACTTTGGTGCAGTCATTCATTGTCCCCACAGGATAAATTGTATAAACGATAGTAACCCTCTGTTTGTCAAACACCATTAGCTCAAAATTCTATTTTCTACAGTAATTCATTCAGTTACTGACTAAATACATGCTAAACTGATGACATTTCCATTAGCCTCCTCAGCTGTACCTAATGTTCAGTGTGTCCCCGTAAAGGTTTTCTTGCTGAGCTGTAGCTGAAAGCCAATTAAAAAAAGAGGGGATTTTGTATAAAAAAGACAAACTTTGGAAAATACCCAGTTGTTCTGGCTAAAGCCTGATTTATGCTTCTGCGTCGGAACGACGGCGTAGCTACGCAGAGCTCTCTGCGTCGACGCGGACCCCTACGCTGTAGCCTGACGTGCACCTCCAAAAAATCCTAACTACGCGTCACAGCAACGCGGGCCGCGAGGGCTGTGATTGGTCCGCTCCAAACATCAGTTCCTCCGGCAGTTGCCTTTTCCGGTCTTTCTTCCTGCAACACCGCCATTATTATTAATAATGATCAAAAGGTATGTGTTTTCTGTTATTAGCGCACATAGCACACATGCTACAGTGACCAACAAAAAACAAAAAGAACATGCTACTGTAACCGGAAGATAAACAAGGATACGGATATGACTCCCTTGAAACCACACACACCCCCTAGCGGCATGGCGGTGAATTGCAGAGCAACGCGTCCCCTAGACGCAGAACTACGAAAGGTCAACGACGGCCGTCGTTCCGACGTAGTTCCAACACAGAAGCATAACTCAGGCTTAAGTCAGAGTGCAGAAACCTCATATTAGCTTTGAGTGAACACTCATGAGAATGAAGATTTTTACCCCATCTCTGACATTGAAACAGTTTGGAAATGGGTTACATTGTCACCAGGCAGACAGAATGATTATAGCGACCGATCATTTTGACTCCTGAAATGTTACTAACCGGTGACATATTTTCCCCCTAGGAACATCATGACATTATTAAATGAATTTAATCTTCCTGAAGACAGCATCACTGCAAGCACTTATGAGGAAGCATTTAATCATCTGAACAGCTCTTATCCAGATACTGTTCTTGGATTGGGGATTAAACCCTGTGACATGCATAAACTACTCAGTGAGGTGACTATGTTAAGGAATAACTATTACATAACCACTTACTATTGTTTTTTTCACTCCCACCTGAATTTCAACTAACACATTTGTATTTATCTAGGGAGTGGAGGGAACAGGCCTTGCCTTCATTGTTTTCACAGAGGCCATCACCAAGATGCCTGGTTCCCCAGTTTGGTCTGTTCTTTTTTTCGTCATGCTTCTCTGCTTGGGGCTCTCAACCCTGTTTGGTAACATTGAGGGAGTAGTGGTGCCCTTGAAAGACCTGAATGTTTTCCCTAAAAAATGGCCCCATGAAGCATTGACAGGTAATTTGGTTTTTAAAAATCTCTACAATACACAATTAAATGCATCTGTAGCGATTGTGGCTGCTCTCTGTCTCTAACACAGGTTTTGTGCATGTGTGTTTCAGGAATAACATGTGTTGTTGCCTTCGCCCTCTCCCTCCTGTTTGCGCAGCATTCAGGGATTTATTGGCTAACTCTTTTTGACAATTTTGCTGGATCTGTTCCACTACTGACCATTGGATTGTTTGAGATGATAGCTATTGTTTACATCTACGGTATAGACAGGTTGGTGCTTATCAAACTTTTATAGCATTATAGCACATTGTTCCTGTGTGTTGGCTTAATACATGCTTGAACATCTTCATACTTGCTGCAAATTTCATACTCTATATTACATTTACACTATTAGCAGTTTTCAAGTAAACTGAACAAAACTTTATAGAGATGGCAGACTTAAGTGTTGTATACACTTCAAATGGCGATACTAATTAAAATCCTTTTGTGTGGAAGGTTCAATGAGGACGTGGAGTTCATGACTGGACGTAAACCCAACATCTTCTGGCAGTTTACATGGAGATTTATCAGTCCTCTAATCGTCCTGGTTATCTTAGTTTTCTACCTGGTGACAACAGTCCAAGAAGAACTCACCTATTTAGTCTGGGATCCAAACTCTGTAAGAAGATATGCACAATTAATTAATCTGTGTTCATTTATATTTGAATTGTTTGTCTCTGATCTAAGATACACTATCTTCTTCATGCAGCTTCAAGATTCAAGATTAAAATCCACACATTTGTCATGTGTAATAGTATCTTGTCAGGACTTATGACACTAATGACATAATTTATCATCTGCAGGAGGAGTTCCCATCTCTGGCATCAATACCATACCCTTCATGGATTAATGCAGTCATCTTTATTTTGGCAGGGATCCCCAGTTTGGCTGTACCTTTGTATGCATTATGTAGGTTTTTCTTTGTTTGCTGCAAGAAAAAAACAGCAGCTGGAGAAAAAATGCACCAAATTTCTTGAAGTGATAAAAATTCAGAAAACAACAAAATGTTATTTAGTTTGTGTTCAAAAATGTTTCTATTTAAATCAAGGCACAGGTTAACAAAGCACAATATTCAATTTTTATTTATACACTTATAAATGCACATTTATGCTCATGTTTTGTGAAGTTTCAAGGCTACTGTATAAATATAGTTACTCATCACACTTTTGCTTGCTAATAAAGTTTCTTGTTGTACTGGACTTTTCTGACATGTCAGCCTACTGTTTTCCACCCATCCATATTCTACACATCATGTTTATGGAAGCCTATTATTCTATGTATGTACAGTATATAGCTTTCTTGTGATTTTCTTTCGATTGAAATATTTTTCTCCATATATACCTTTCCAAAAAAGATTACTACTCAAAAATGAACTGTTACAAATAACACTATCTACCAAAACACATCCGTTGGTATTTGCCAGCAGCAGCTCTTTGATGTATAAATAAACAGACTGAAGATGTAGAGCAGCAAACTGGCCAAGAGAGGTTAGCCTTCACAAGATCAGGTGTGTTGTAAAAGCAGGTAAGACGCCCAGCATGTCATGTTTTGACAATGACGTATTTGACAGTAATGTTCAAGGTTCTTTATCTGTTACAATATTAACAGTACACTGACAGGAATAATAAATCACTTATTCAAGCACTCACTCAACCATGGTGTAAAGTGGTGTGTTTGTGTATTTGATCTATCTACATTTAATTCAGTCAAGCTAATGTACTATTTTGTGCTATTGTACTATTTTACAATATTTAATCAAATACAGATGAAAGCAGAGGTGGCTTAATCAGCAGTCTGTGGTGCTAATAATATTAATATAGTAACCTTTATTGGAGTATGTTCCAGCCACACTGAACTTTCTCTCTTCATAGTTGGGTGCACTTGGTCATCTGCCAGAATATGATCATTTAATGATTCACAAAATAATGATAAAAACAAGAAACTGCCCCATAATATACCTGTCAAAGCGTACCTGATGTATTTTTTAATGACACCCCCACTGCAGACTTATCATGAAACTATGAGTTAAAGGTTAATGAATTATTGCATCATATTGAACATGTATTCTGTTGTGCCAGTACTATTAAAAAAATCCACTCTATTGAATAAGGACTTGATTGGAAAAATGCAAGCTGTAAAGTCTCCTCTCATCCACAGTCTGAGTTAGTGGAACGTCAGTGTTATTTTGATCCTAAAATATGATTTTAAATACATGTTTTGGATGAAGCACTGTTATGATTCAAACAAAGTGCATCACACATCAGTGGTATGATGTTATATTCAGTAATATACCAAATATTACAGAATATAACATCATACCACTGAACACTTTTTAATACAGTTAACAAAAGACAGTGTTATTACTTTGTTCAAGGTGCAAGGTGTAAGCATTTTTTAAAACTGCTGAGTACCTATTTAATAATTATAGGAAGAGTGATATTATTTATTGGCAGTACTATAAAATAGCCATGTGAATGTTCATAAAAATGATGATTGATATACAAGAGAATTTAGGACTGAATTTAGGATTAATCCAAAGTCAAAACTGAGGATCAAGAAGAAATTATGTTAGGTCTTATGCCCTGTCATATATCAAAAAAGGGCTTAATACACAAACTTCCACTCATACATTAGCTTTATTAAGGTTTGTTGGACAACACACAGTAAGGAGGCGATCCTAACCTAGTTTTAAATCTAGCTACATGGTTGGAGGCACATGTTCAGGTATGTCTTTCCAGGTACATCTTTACTAGGTGAGCTGCTGGCTCAACTCTACAATCATACAGTTCTCCTCATTTGATCTCCCTTTACAGTTTTCTTTGTAGTACTCCGTTCTCATCATCATCATCAATAGTGGCAACTAAGTGCAATCTGTAACTGCTACTCCATTATCAGCTCCAGGGCCCCACAGCAGTATGCCAACTGCACAGGAACATACACCCTGAACCGGTAGATTCAAACCTGTTTGCTGTAAGGGGACTGAGCTGACCATCATACTGTCCTTAATGTTTGATCAAATTGAATGGCGGTGGTGGTAGTATAAAAAAAAAAGTACAGAGTGCACATTGGCTAATCTGTGGACAGCAACAGATTAAAAAGATCATAAACTTGCTGAGTGCATACCCTAAGTCCTCACTTTGACTTCCAGGAACGACAGTGTTAGATCTCCGCTTCAGAGGAGTTGCCATGAGGCTGATAATTCCTAACCCAGGACTGGAAGACCGGATCCCTTCCTACGATGATCTGGAGAGGATGGACAAAGAGGAGGCCGAAGACAGGCCAAAATGGGACAACAAAGCGCAGTACATCCTGACCTGTGTGGGCTTTTGTATTGGGATTGGAAATGTGTGGAGATTCCCTTACTTGTGTCAAAGTCATGGAGGAGGTAAACTGAGATTACAATATACATTTTTGGATGATTGTTTGACACAGTGTGGTTGAGGTACTTTTTTAGTATTTTTTTTATCTTATCTATCTACCTCAAGAACTTGGAGGGAGTATTTATCATAGTTAAGCAGTGCAGAATTAGTTAGGAATTACATAATGGTGTTAGAAACTAAATATCAACGCAGTGAATTTATACTTTCCAATAAAAAAACATGTTCCTGTGATTGTTAACTAAAGTTTGCTTAAGGTTTATGTGGGCACAGTTTCAACAACAGTAAGCTATTGTTTTCTCACAGTAAATATCAAACCAAATATAACATACACTGCCAAAATCAACTGTGGTATTATAGAGATATCATGCTGCTGTTGCAGATGGAAATTTACTAAACTATTATCCTCAGTGTTTACAGGCCTTTAGTTATATACCAAATTGAACTTACAATCGGACTGAAGAGAGAGCACCAAAACATCATAGCACTCTGAATGGCACTAAGATCGCTCACTATTAATGGTGACACAATTCTTAAACAAACAAACATTGTTGTGACTATGAATATTTTTACGAAGCTGAATGAAATAATTAAAATCTCCAAAGTTATTTATAGTTTATCTACCCTAGACCTCTCTGCATGTGTTCTAAAACATGGACATGCAAAGCAAAAGTGAGAAACATGAGCTGGCTGAAGACCAGAAACCAAAATGCAAACAATATGTCATGACGAAACTGTGATTTTGAATGCAAAATCTAGCATTTCCTTATTATTATTATTTTTTTGGACTAAATCAATTTATGAATTGCACAATCATGGCTCAGTATGTCTAAAAGGAAGAAAACATCTGCTATGTGTTTAGTTATTGCTGAACCTAATAATTTGATGCATGAATATTAAGTCCTATTACTGCAATTCATATTTGCTAAATTTACTTTGGCAATAAGTCATCTTATCTTGTAACTTTTTTTATTGCATGCCAACACAGCACTTTTCAGTTGAACTCAATATTATCTTTAACATATAATCTTTAAGGACCATTCACCCATATTTGGCAGGTTGAAAAGGCAAATAATTATCAGAAATGGAATGATGTGCAGATAGACAGCTGTGCCATTGATCATCTACATTTTCCAGGTGCCTTTTTGATTCCCTACCTAATCCTGCTGGTTCTAGAAGGAATGCCCCTCCTGCTGCTAGAATTTGGTATTGGGCAGCGTCTTAGGAAAGGCAGTGTGGGAGTTTGGTCGGCAATCAACCCTTATCTGACTGGTATCGGTAAGTAAAATAGCTTCGACACATCACATCAAGACAAAGCTGTTAATGAATATCAGGCTACCCTTTGAGTTCATATTAGTAACTAATTCTTTCCTACTTAGGTATAGCCTCTATGCTGGTGTCCTTATTGATCGGACTGTACTACAACACCATAATAGCCTGGGTCATGTGGTATCTTTTCAATTCTTTTCAATACCCTCTGCCTTGGACCCAATGTCCTCTCAATGATAACAAGACAGGTATTTGAATGTACACATGCTTTAAATCCACCCAAATACATATACATACACCAATGCACATATGCACCAATGCTCCCAAAACTCTACCCATGATTAAAACATTTGAAAATGAGTGTTTATTTCCCTTGCAGGCTATATATCAGAGTGTCAAAGGAGCACAACTGTGGATTACTATTTTTACCGAGAGACTCTGAATAGTTCAACCTCCATAGACGAATCTGGAGGACTCCACTGGCCTATAGTAGTTTGTCTGTTGGCTGCCTGGACAGTCATCGGTATCTGCTACATAAGAGGAATCAGCACTTCAGGCAAGGTATGCTGTAGGCAAATAATGCAGTGAAATACAATGCATTACTAAATCACTGCTATCATTATTAGTTCATGTTTTTCTTTTCTTGTCATGTCCTCAGGCAGTGTACGTCACAGCCATCCTGCCTTACGTAGTGCTGGCCATTTTCCTTATCCGAGGACTGACTCTTAAAGGTTCTCTCAGTGGACTCAAGTTCCTCTTCGTACCAGATGTATGTTTCAAATCACTATCATAAAAAAGAGCCTATTTATATACAGGTATGTCGCAATACAAACCCACGTTACACTGAATGCCTCGTTCTTGCAGGTGAACGAGTTGATGAAACCATCTACTTGGCTAGATGCAGGTGCCCAAGTCTTTTACGCGTTTAGTTTGGCATGGGGAGGCCTCATCTCTTTCTCAAGCTACAACCCTGTTCAGTAAGAAACTGACATTTATAAGAACTGTGGTGTTTAGTCAAGTCTCATTTTCCTTACTTTGAAAAGTTTATACTCATTCTCAGACATTTTACATCTGCTATGTATTTTATCACCTCACAGAAGTTCAAGACTTTGATGGTAGTACTGTAGCTATTTTCAGACACAAAGTCAACATGTCCTGAATCTTTTGCTTTTATCTTTTCCAAAGCAACAACTGCATGCAAGATGCTGTGATCCTGTCTGTCATAACTGGCTGCACCTCAGTCTATGCTGCTGCAGTTACCTACACCATCATTGGCTTCAGGGCCACAGAGAAATATGACCAGTGTATCAGTGAGTGAGTAGTCACAGTATGTGGGTTTCAAGGTTTTTGAAGACAATAAACTACTGTGTATTCTTTTTTCCTCTCTCAACATCTATACATAGGTTTGCAGACTCATCACTCCAAAATAATAATTCAAAAGTCAGACAGAAAACTTTAAAAAAAGGCTTATGACAAAATTTGATTTGTCATAGTAGCACAGGTGTTACTTTCCCCATTTGGGACAAGTCCTAGATGCATAGGAAAGTGGTTTAGAAATTCTCTTTATCTGAAGAGGGAAATACAGACATGCATTTGCCCAGAATGAGATAAGTCAAGATATGAGAAAGAGGTTTACAGAAAATTCAGACCCACTCCTTGGCGTGGTGTTTCAATGCACCACGCCAAGGACACAGTGCTGAATTTTCTTTTCAATGCACACTTAATGTATTAGTAACAAGAGACGCTTCTGTCCAGGAGCCCACTTAACTACAGATAACACAGATCTGAGAGACCTTAATTAAGCAGACAGTTACACCAAACCACAATAGAGCAGACATTGTTGTCAACTGACAACAGCATTAAAGGAAAATGTTGTACTCAATAAAGGTCCATTTGGCCTACTTAAAAGCCCTGAGCTGTGGTCATGACTTTACTCCACCAGCAGAGGATCAACTAATACAACAAATGACAATACTTGTGGCAGGCATACACAGCATGTTCCACTTTGATCCCATGGTCTGTTAAGCTTTGCTATGGGAAGCATCCAGTACTGTCTCCCACACATAGGATAGAAAGGAACTAAGGGGCTAAAGTTACTAATAATTAATAATTAATCATGGCTCTGTTTTATACAAGTGTCCCAGTATATGTATTTGTCCACGACAGTATGAAACTGAGGCAGGATGAACAATGATAACCGCTAAATAAAATTCTGAAATTATTCATTTTATGATATACATATTTACTTACTGTGGCATGTCAAAATGCCTTAGGCCTATCTGGCAAGAAAAGGTGGAAATGGGCCAGTATACATATGTATATGAGAATGAGATGTGGATGCCATGGCACTCTTAATAGTGTCAAAATACTAAATGGATCTGTGATGTTGACTCCAGTAATGCAGAGTTATTGATCTTTGATATTTTTGTTTCTAGAAACATCATGACTTTATTAAATGGATTCAATCTTCCTGAAGACAGCATCATTCAAAGCAACTACGAGGAAGCCTTTAATCATCTGAACAGTTCCTATCCAGATACTGTTCTTGGATTGAATATTAAAACCTGTGACATGCAAAAACTACTCAGTGAGGTAACTGCTGTTTATCAGTATTTAGAACTGCCTCCATAACATGATATTTCTGCACTAAAAAGCATAATACCCTCCTCATCCTGTGTTTGTTCAGGGAGTGGAGGGAACAGGTCTGGCCTTCATTGTTTTCACAGAGGCCATCACCAAGATGCCTGGTTCCCCGATTTGGTCTGTCCTCTTTTTCATCATGCTTCTCTGCTTGGGGCTCTCAACCCTGTTTGGCAACATTGAGGGAGTGGTGGTCCCCTTGAAAGACCTGAAGGTTTTACCTCAACATTGGCCACAAGAAGCACTGACTGGTAACTTTTATGTAATTATCTAGACAGCATATTTGCAATACACAAGGAAATGTATCTGTAGCGATTGTGGCTGTTCTGTTTTAACACAGGTTCCCTTGTTTTTGTGTATGTGTGTTTCAGGAATAACATGTGCTATTGCCTTCGTCCTCTCCCTCATATTTGCGCAGCATTCAGGGATTTACTGGCTAACTCTCTTTGATAACTTTGCTGGATCTGTTCCACTACTGACCATTGGATTGTTTGAGATGATAGCTATTGTTTATATCTATGGCGTAGACAGGTTAGTGCTTGAAATGCTTGTATTTTCTTGACACAGTGTTGAATTATATTGTGCAATCAACTACAAAATTAGTATATAAGCAGCTACAAATCAAAGCTACAAATGTGCCATGTTCTAAAATGAGTATTCTTTTTTAAATTTTTTTTATAAATGTTATGTATATAGTGAAAGTTGTTGTTTATCTCAGCAAGGATTTTAAAAAATGTTTTAAATAGTTATTTTCCAATCTAATTAAAGTCATTTTGTGGGGCAGATTCAATGAGGACGTGGAGTTCATGACAGGATCCAAACCCAACATCTACTGGCAGGTTACATGGAGGTTCTTAAGTCCTCTAATCATCTTAGTTATCTTAGTTTTCTACATGGTGACAACAGTCCAAGAAGAACTCACCTATTTAGTCTGGGATCCAAACTCTGTAAGCAGATAAGTGTTCAATTACATTTTGGTGTATTAGCTTTGATTGCAGCCTCAGTATATTTCCATTATGTTGAATTTCCTTTAATCACAGTGGCAGAAAGTACATTTACTCAGAATAGAGTTTTATATATTGATATATCAGAAACAATCTTAATATATCAGTCATATGGGATATTTTTCTGCAGAATGAGTACTTTCACACTTGAAGTGCATTTTGTTGATAACTTTTATACTTTTATATCAGTAGGATTTTGCATGCAGGACTTTTAGTTGTATGTATTGGTACTTTTACCTAAGTAAAGACCTATGTTTTACCTAAGTGTTTTTTTAACTGCTGTCTAATCATGTTTGTTGTAAAATGTATACATTTATGATGTGTTTAACATTTTTCTGGTAGATGTTGTTAATACCATATCGTCAGGACTCAGGAATTACTGATTCCTCACCAATGTTTGGAAAGCAATTGTATGCTAAATACTCTAACTACACTGCTTTTTGCTCTGCAGGAAAAGTTCCCGTCTCTAGCATCAGTACCGTACCCTTCATGGATCAGTGCAGTCATCTTTGTTTTGGCCGGAATCCCCAGTCTGGCAGTGCCTGGGTATGCATTATGTAGACTGAAACGAAAGTGCTTTAAGTGTTAAAAAAAAGTTTTAAAATTCAGAATACAACATAATGCATGATTATTTGTCTATTTATATCTATGCAAAGGTTCTTAAGACACAATACTGAACTTTTAGAGATGCACTTTACTAACTGATCCATATTTGTTGTCATGGTTTGTGCAATTATATGTCTGCCCTATCTTTGATATTGTTCTATTTTATACTTAAAGATAGAGGATGTCATGTGTTGTACTGATTGTTAAGCCCCTTGAGACAGTTTTGTGATTTGTGATATTGGGTTATATCTAAATTAGAATGAATAGACTTGACTCTACTTTTTTACTGTTTATCCTTTTAAGAAAGTTGCATATAATTTTGTACAATAATAAACGATTGTGTTCTTTTGAATTTTGCCATTAAACAAAGTTGAACTCACTGAAATGTAACCTTATTCGCTTAATGTTTCACTATACGTAGGATACCTTTGCAGAAACATGTTTTCACCAGTAGAGTGCAGAAACAGACAACTGTAGAATTGTATCAGCGCCACATGAAAGGAATTACAGATGACAATCATACTTTTGAAAATTAATGATAAATCAAAGGTAGACATTTACTTACAGACACAGTTTGTTAACACCTTGCCTATACTTTATGTGGGAGTCACAATCACTATAGTCATTGCATTGTTTGATTTCATTATGCTAGATAACTCAAACTGTTTAAAACATGGAAGGTCCTGATTCAGAATTATATCAGTTGTATGAGTTTGGTGAGGTTTTGAACTCACACTGTTGTTCATTCAGGGGTGAACAGATTAAAACTGAGCCCACAGTCACAGATGGGAAATGCAGATATAATGGGTTTATTATCAATGACTCTTTTTAAAAGCTGCAGATAAAGAATGTTATTAAAAGCACGTTCTGCAATAACATCACTAGGTCACATATTTTGTTTCTCCACTGCAGATAAACATGTGCATGCACCTGCAATACAACTACTGTCATCAAGCCACTCTTGAAAAAGAACAATCTAGACACTTTACTATTGAGCAATTATAGGCCCATATCAAACCATCCATTTTTAAGTAAAATCATTGAAAAAGCTATTTTCCATCAGATGAACAACTTCTTGTCACTCAACAACTGATTTGACGTCTTCCAGTCAGGATTTCGAGCACACCATAGCACTAAGACTGCTCTTATTAAGGTCTTTGCTGACATATACTTAAACACTGACAGTGGCAGAATTTCAGTTAGTATTACTGGATCTCAGTGCTGCCTTTGACACCGTCGGCCACAGCATATTACTAGACTGGAAAACTGGGTGGGACTTTCTGGCACAGTACTAAACTGGTGTGAATCCTACTTAAAGGACAGGGACTTTGTGTCAATAGGTAATTACACATTTGAGCGGACAAAAAATAAGCAGACTTCCCCACAGTTCCATTCCGGGCCTTTTCTGTTTGACATCTACATGCTCCCACTGGCTCAGATTATAGGAAACAATAAACTACGTTACCATAATTATGCAGAAAACACACACATTTACATAACCATATCACCAGGGGACTATGGTCCAATCAGGCGGGGAGTTCCGGTCCTCTGAAATGATGCCAACGCGGAAGTAACTTAAAACTGCATTCTATCAAAAGGCCACCAGGGGGCGACCGTTTTGGTGTCTAAAAGACTTCCGTCTCTATACAAGTCAATGGAGAATTCACCAACTTCTCACTTGATTTCTAACCTCAGTAAACGTTTTCAAAATGTGTTTATGGTTTTAATCGCTAGTTTAAAGCCTTCTTCAATGCAGTATGATGTTCATTTGTGAAATTTTGGCCTCCCTGATTTTATATTTGACGATAAAGCAGGGTATGCATTAGGGCGTGGCTACGTCGTGATTGACAGGTTGATTGGTTCACAGGTTCAGGAGGGCGCCTCTTGCTCCTCCTGATGCCCATGTAAGTAGAATCCGTAGGGTTTTTTTACCCGACATGCACCTGAAATTTTCAAGATGGCGCTGCCCAGATCCAACAAGCAGCAGTCCACAAACCAATGGGTGACGTCACGGATGTTACGTCCATTTTATATATAGTCTATGGGTCCAATACATGCACTGAGTAAGTGGACTGGACAAATCAACAATTGCATATGCCAGAAAATTCTTCAATTAAACAAAGATCAAACTTAAGTAACTGTTGTTGGAGACAAAGAAGAACAATTTAAAGTCAGTGCTCAGCTTCAATCAATAATGTTAAAAACCTCAAGCCAAGCTAGAAATCTTTGTGGAGTCAGTGACTCAGACATGAATTTCAACAGCCATATTAAAATACTTACAAAGTCAGCCCACTACAACCTGAAGAATATATCAGGAAGTGAAGGACTTATTTATCTTCAGTAGACTCAACTAGTGTCTTGACAGGTCCCCCTAAAAAGGTCTATCAGACAGCCACAGTTGATTCAGAATGCTGCTGCTCAAATCCTCATTAATACCAAGAAAGTTGACCATATCTGTTCTCAGATCCATACACTGACTTCCTGCCTGTCAAAGAATTGACATTAAAATACTACTGTTGATTTACAAAGCACTCAATGATTCAAAATACATTTCTTATCTGCTGCTACGTTATGAACCATCAAGACCTCTCAGGTTGTCTGGAACAGGTCTGCTTTCTGTCCCCACACTCAGAATTAAACATAAAGAAGCTACGTTCAGTTTTTATGCTTCACATATCAGGAACAAACTCCCAAATAACTGCAATTCTCAGTTCTTTTAAATCACGGCTGAAGACTTTCTGTTTGCAACTTGTTTTTTACATCCAAATTTTAGAGTTAATATCTTTAAATGTGTTTTCCTATTTAACTCTTTTAATTGTATTTAAATGTCTTTATATTGCCATGTGTTGCTTTTATATCATGTGTTTTTAAGTAAAGCACCTTGAATTGCCCTGTTGTTGAAATGTGCTATACAAATAAGCTTGACTTTCCTTACTGTGATTCATCAACCTCAGGTCTGCTCAGAAAGTCTTTGAAACAAGAACAACTTGTCTTGTACAGAAAGTTGTTGGAGACAAACAGGAACAAAGAAAAGAGCTGACAACTGTCCAGTTCTAACGTCCAGTTAGTTATTATTGGTTAGAGAATCTTTATTGTATCAAAACTGAAACACTGGAATAGTTTCTCCCTGGAAATTTCCACCCAAGTTACTACTGAGTTACTAATTTTACTGTTAATACTGGTTCATTGAATTATGACTTTTCCCAAATTCTCTCTCCTTGTGTTCACTTTAAATTTACATTTTAGGTGTGTTCTTCTTCAGTTATTCACCCATGTGCTCTATTTCCTCGTAAAACACATTGTATCTTAATTTACAATTAAATTAAGTATAAAAAATGAGCTATGCACACAGCATGGTCATGAAACAGCTGTCATGACGTCTTTTGTAATGACTGCATCCAAACGGTTCGCTTTACTGAAAGTCAGTGCAACATTAAACCAGCATTACCAGGTTATCCATTAATCTGGGGTTAAGCCATTAAATCATCATGCCTGATGATTTTACACCCTTACTGATGCTGGTTCTTCATAAAAAAACCCCAAATAAAATATGTTTCACTTGCTCAAAGCTGCAGCTGATAGGGCATTAAAGGACGGCCCACTCAGGAGTGTAAAGACAGACTACAAAAGGGGCACCAGACATCATTCACACTACACCACTTGAGAGGTTAACTATTCTGACACACACTGAGCTCCAATCAAGAGGAGAATTCTGGATCAAATACAATATTAAACTAATTTAAGTGTATTTTAAGATTAGGAGAGCTGTACCCTTGTAACAGAACTGGGATTGTGCTAAGCATTTTATCAGCTGAGGATGGGCAAAACAAAGGACTCTGTGGAAGAGGAGAGACCCAAATGGGACAACAAGGTTCAGTATCTTTTAACATGCATTGGATTTGCGGTGGGAATTGGAAACGTCTGGCGGTTTCCCTACCTGTGCCAAATTTATGGAGGAGGTAAGATGCTACCTTTGCATCACTATTTTATCCAATCATGTGATACTTTAATGCACAGCTGAATTGCAACAGCACTTAATGTTATCTGTTTTAGTGAAATTAGTCACTAACAGATGAACCAGGACATTATCAGACTTCTTGGTTTCCTGGACGGTACCCTTCTTGGAAACCGTACCTGTGTTTGATTGGTCAAATGCTGAATACTTCGTCATAGTTCCTGCAAAGATCCAGAGTCCCAAAGCCACAGAACCTGGCTCAGAGGTTAACCTGAGTAAACAGACCTCCCAAAAATGTGTGCAGGGTCCATTAACTTTACATATTGAATCTGAGATTCCTTATTCTCACACCCATTGTTTCAGATTCAGCAGGGCCTCTATTTTCCCTCAGCTCAGGGATCAATTAGTAAACTAGTTACTGAGTGTCTTTAGCTTCAGATCTGTGTTGTTTGGATGAAATAATGACCAGCCACTGAATATCTATTAGGGTCACAGTGCCCTTATTTAGCTTTGCCTGTAATATATTCATCAAGATGGCTCAAATAACCTCTCATGATCATTCAACTTTAACTATTTCAATTTCTTTCTTTTTACCACTTACAGTATGATAATAAAGATGTCTTTGTTCTCTCTAAAGTCCTGTCTGATGCGTAACTCTGAGGTAAATGTTCACCTAATGTCTTTTCAGGTGCATTCCTTATTCCCTACCTGATAGCGCTGGTGTTTGAGGGTCTACCTCTGCTCTACCTGGAGCTGGCTATAGGACAAAGGCTCCGCATGGGGAGCATTGGTGTCTGGAACTCCATCTCACCACTTCTGGGAGGAGTTGGTGGGTACCCTAAGATCATTAGCACAATAGATCACAATGATCATTTGTCACAGAAACATGTCTGTTGAATAAGCAACATTTCTACTGTTACAGTTAACCACTATAATTAATATCTTTAATCAATCACTTTTGTTTCTTTTTGAAAAAAGACAAAACACAGCTTAAGTTATGTGATATATGATTAGAGAACAATACAATTCAGTTAAAATGAGTTTGCAGACAGGATCAGATCTTATCCTATACAGGAAAAGTAGATAAAATAAAATACTATTTCACCAGATTCATACAGGGGCAGATCTAGAAAATTGGAAAATTGGAGGCAGGCTTCGGCACAGTCTCAGGGAGGGTGGAACATATAAAAAACATGTAAATAGTTAAAAAAAAAAAAAGAAAAAAAAAGCTTTACAAAAATACAGATCTAGACTCAATAAATATTAATAATAAATGAAACAGTATTGATGCCAAAACGGTTTATTTCCACATCACAGTGATTTCACAGTATGGTATACAGTGTTAAAAAGTTATGGAAAAATATATAGTAACAGTCTTCAATCCTGTCTGATATCAGTGTTTACAGTGTCTCTTAAGTTGTGAATGTGTGATGTAAATCATACATATTTATATTACAGTTAAAGATTAAACAGTCGTTAGACATTGCACAAAAAAGAAAAACCTTAAATCTTGTCTTACATCAGTGCCTACAATGTCTTCTATTTTAGTATTACAACTAGATTGTCATTGACGTTTGCTGAGGCTTTCCTTAATCTTAAAAGAATGATTAGGTTATATAACTTGCAGTTAGCACAGAGTGAGATGTGAACCATGTGGAGCCTCTTCTGTGTCACTGCTACTACAACCTGGGGCAGACGCCTGTTGGTCTATATCTTAATGATCTGACTGGTCACCAGGTGCAGTGTCTGGTCACAAAATGGAATATAACACTATTGCAAGAGTTGGTTTTTTAATAGTTTTTTCACACAATATGAGATATCACATGCATTAATTGCTTAAAAATAAACAATGACATGAACTATACACACAGCACACAAAATATAATTAAATGGACTTTACTTGCTGAACTGCAGATGATGGGCCTTCATCCTCATCTCCATATTCATCACCATGTATGATCCAGAGAAAATACATTCAAAATGTCTTAATGCAAATAAATTGACATTTAAAACCAAATGACAAACTTTTATGAACAAGTTGAAAAATGTTCTGCATCCCTGGATATTAGAGAAAAGTGGCTGCCCAGTGCCAACAGATATTAACAGTAGGGGTGTAAATCACAAGTTTCTTCACAATACAATAATATATTGATTCAATGTTTGCTGATATCAAAAAATCTGCAACGATACGATTTCAATTCAATTCAGGAGGCAGCGAGACGATATCGACGCTAATTCAATCAAAACGCTTCAAAAATATAATTTGACATTATTATTTTTGAGCTCAACCAGACATTTAAATGGAAAACTATTCTTTTTCATAAAAAATAGACGTCCTGTTCACAATAAAGTGCCACATTTTGATACAGAGCTTTAAATTTTCGAATCCAAAATTGAGAGGTAGACACACACATCCAGAGTAAGAAAGCAGCAGCTGGAACAAATAAAATCTGTAGAAGCAAGAAAAAAGTCCGCACGCTAAAGCTCCCATTGCAGGTAAACTGGGATCCACCTGCGTTATGAGCTGCGAATGTGCGCGTCTACCACAATTTTTTTTCCACATCCTATAAAATAAAACCGACTGAAAGTTAAGTCACTATTTTTATATATTAAAGAAGGAGTTTTACTTCTCTTTTAAAACTATGGTGTCTACCGTCCTGCGGAGGAAAGAACGACACGATAAAAGACGAACAGCAGCACATTTAAAGTCTGTGTAAAGTTAGAATAAATATGTGTTCTGAGTTTGACATACCACAGAAAAGTGTGTTGTTAACCACCCTGCCAAATTTGAATGATTAAAAAAATCGCCAAATATATGAAATTAAGTCACCCACTAAATCCTGAACACAGAAATGACGGGTGTACATGCATGTTGTTTGGAGGTGTGCGCGATCGGGCGTAGACCATAGACTGTATATAAAATGGACGTAACATCCATGACGTCACCCATTGGTTTGTGGACTGCTGCTTAGAAGCGAATAGTTTCGGATCCGGGCAGCGCCATCTTGAAAATTTCTGGTGCATGCTGGGTAAAAAAAACAACACGGATTCGACTTATATGGGCATCAGGAGGAGCCAAGGCGCCCTCCTGAACCTGTGAACCAATCAACCTGTCGATCACGACGTAGCCACGCCCTAATGCATACCCTGCTTTATCGTCAAATATAAAATCAGGGAGGCCAACATTTCACAAATGAACATCATACTGCATTGAAGAAGGCTTTAAACTAGCGATTGAAGCCATAAACACATTTTGAAAACGTTTACTGAGGTTAGAAATCAAGTGAAAAGTTGGTGAATTCTCCATTGACTTGTATAGACGGAAGTCCTTTTGACACCAAAACGGTCGCCCCCTGGTGGCCTTTTGATAGAATGCAGTTTTAAGTTACTTCCGCGTTGGCATCATTTCAGAGGACCGGAACTCCCCGCCTGGCGTAGACAGACATGCCAGTGGAATTTCAAAATAAAAGTGCATCTTAAATGATCGATGTTTTCATTTTGCATCAATGTAATTGGCTCGTAGCTCATTAAATCGATGTAGATCGATGTATCACTGCACTACTAATTAACAGTACACAATGTGTACAGTTAAAACTCTTATTAGGGTTGGGGCGAGTGAGTGGACAAATAAACTCAGTCCTACTGTGGCTACTTGTTTTTTTCTTCACAATGAAGAAATTCTCAATAGTTTAAGACCTTTACAATGATATTCTTTCCCTCGAAAGTGTCTACTGCTTATTTTTCCCTGAAGAAATAATAATGCATATTTTTCAGTTAGTCAAACCACTATCTTGGTACAGTTGTTGCATTTGGTTAGCAAACAATACATTTACTGTATACAGTGAAACAAAATGAAGAAAAATGCCGCCAGTCAAACAGCCACACCACCAGTATTAGCCAAAAGCTAGCAGCGAACTAGCTAACAAAGCTACGTCGTAACCTGTACGGCAACTTGCTCCACATACATGTCCACCACTCAACATCATCACAGAACATTAGTTAGTGTTGTCGGGAGTTTATTTACACATATATGGCAAATAAAACACATTTTACCCTTAAAATGTAAAGTATTTTAGCGGAACGGGCCTCTTCTTCTTCTTTTGGTTTGGCAGGCTTGACGCTGCCCCCGTCAGTCAGAATGCAGAAATTACACCAATTGTTTTGTTTTCTCCAGATCTCCTTTGGTTAGTAAAGTTGACATATTACATTTTGATTCTCCAATGTCCAACAGGTCTCTATACAGTTTCCTTCTTTGCTCAGAAAATATATTGCATTTTAAGATTACATGTTTAACTGTTTCCATTTACCCACACTGACACTTCCCATCTGGATGCTGCTTGATCAGGGCCAGCCCACTCTCTAACCCGCAGTGTCTGAGTCTTAGCCTCAATAACCTGACCTCATCCTCCCCCCCACACTTGTTTTCAGAGCCCAATGAGTTACAGATGGTTGTATTTAGTATATAGATATCTGTACCTTTTCCTTCTGGGTTCGGTGTTTGCTATTTGATCTGCTGTTTTGTTCCCCCTGAATTCCGACATGTGCTGGTATCCACATTAAACCCACACTGCATCCCAATTTATGAATTCTCAGTATAGCCACCAACATCATTCTGTTAAAATGTCTGGTCTAGCCTTGGACTTTCGATTTTCTATATACTTGACGCTGATAGGGAGTCCCTACAAATTACTGTAGAGTGAGATCTTTTCTTTTCAGTCCACCTAAGAGCACAGAGGATGGCAAACAGCTCTGCTGTATAACTTGATCAAATACTAATCTGGAAGCCTCCACCCATTCCCTTTTTAAAGTTCCCATACAAAAAACTCAAATGCTGCTCTTCCTGTAGAAGGGTCTCTTTAAACACCAGTGTAGTTGTGTAAGCTATTTCCCCACACTTCCTTTTGATGCTCCAGAACTATGTTATGTGGATCTACTACCCATTCTTTGATCTTATTTAGGATGCCCAGGTCTACATCAGGTTCAGGCTACAGCCACTGTGGAATGTCAGGCCAGCAGATAGTTGACCCTACTTTTATTTTAACAATCCCAACCTCATCTGCTCTTTGCCTCATGGAGTTCACAAAACTTTGCTTAGTTTTCCTACCTGTTAACTCTCAGTGCTGTTCCATAAGACATAAGCAGTTTTGTCCTCCTTAACTCAAGAAAAGTTTCATCCAACTCTACCTGTAGAGCTTACACTGGAGTTGTCCTGACTTCTCCACTACAAACTCTAAGAGCTTTGCCTTGTAACACATCTTGCTTAGCCAACACTGTTGGTGCTGCAGACCCATACGCAAGACTCCCATAATCAAGCACCGAACAGATCATGACCCTATACTATCATAAGGGTTGCCATTTCAGATCACCAGCTGGTGCCTGACAGACAATGCATCACGTTGACAACTTTTTCACATTTGCTTATTGTTTTTTCGAAATGTGTGTGCCAGGTCAACCTTTCCACCACTTTTTCTAAGTTGGTGCTATAGATAAAAGATAAAACAGTGTTCGGGACCTTTCTTTTGAAGCCAAATTTTATATACTTAAATTTTTCTGTTGATATTTTAAAACCCCACTCATTTGCCCATTAAATTACCCTATCAATCGCTTTTTGAGTTTTTTCGAGGATATACGTGAGGTTTGTTCCCCTTTTCCAAATGGCCCCATCATCCTCAAATACGAACACCTCATAATCTCCCTCAATATTGTTGAACATATTGTTTAATATGATGTTAAATAGCACTGGACTAATTACACTTCCCTGGGGTGTACCATTGTCTACTCTATACACATCCGACCTTACTGTGCCTACTCTTACTTGTATTGTTCTGTCACATAAAACGTTTTTAATCCAGTTAAACATTCTTCCTTTTATTCCTGCTTTATAGAGCTTTATCATAAGTCTTCTTTCCATAATGTGTCCCACGCCAAAATACACTTACTAAAGATTCTTTATTGGCTAGAACCCTCTTTAGAAATTACACACCGAGTCCATTGTCAATCTCCCCAACCTGAACCCACTTTGATGCGACTCAAAGTACCCTTTCTTTTCTAAAGTGTGCACCAGGAGATCTGTTACCATGTGCTCCATGACTTTGCAAACTACAGAAAAGAGGGCTATTGGCCTGTACGACCCGGTATCATGACAGTCCTTACCTAGTTTTAATATTGGGACTATAACTGAATGTTTCTCGAACTTGGGTAGGTTTCCCTCTTCCCATACTGTGTTGATTAGTGCCAATATTTCTTCTAATACTATGTCACTTGCTTTGTCTTTGTTATTTACTGCCCTGTTGTGAAGGACTGGTATATTTGTTTGCTTAAATGCTCCTGTAATTTTATAAATGAGCCCCCAGACCTGAGTTACACTTGTCTGTGCCCCTATTTTTTTTTTCAGTTAGGTGTACATTTATGTCTTCCAGTGCATTCACTTCAAACTTATTATCTGTAGGGTTTATACATGTTCACTATACTTACTTTCCCTGCACCAGTCCAAACGTCAATAACAACACATTCTGACTTTGTATTAATAGTTTTCCTTTGGTATTGTCTTCCTAACTTTATGAGAGTAGCACACCATCTTCCACTCCTGTCTGTTCTATCCTTTCTTTCACACACATATCCTGGTATAACAAATTCTATACACGATTTTAGCCAAGTTTCTTGTATGCTTATTATTTCTGGTGACTCTTTAAAGGCCTCAACAAACTTTTTAAGTTCTTGTCCATTGGCTGTTAAACTTCTGGCATTCCACTGAAAAATATAGAACATCAGCACAAGGAGTTTAATAATCATCATTTTCTTCCTCACTTATCATCTCATCTTCAAGCACTTCTTTTGTCAAGTTTTGGCTTCCACTTATAGGCCCTTGATTAGGATTAGGCTCATTAAAGTATGTAAACTCCCACAGCTCCTGTGGGTTTATTCCCAATATCCGCATCAGCCTTTCAGCTGCTGACACAACTGCATCAGATTCCTTTTTGGCCAACATTTTAATCTTCCAAGCTGCCTCAACCACAAATGCTAAAAAAGGCTTTCTTCCTAACCACAATTGTATCTTCTTGAGAAGCTGTCTCAATCTCATGTAACATAACCTGTTTCCTATATACTTTGCATATGATACTTTGTCTTCCTGTCTTATTTTCTGAATCTGCTCTGCTTTGATATACTCTGGGCAGCCTCTAAATAAAACAGGATGGTCTCTACAGTTTGAGCTTTTAACAGGCTTTTCACACTCTTTGCCATCATGATCCTCCTCACATCGTCTGCAACTACGCTGGCCTCTACAAACTGCAGCCACATGGCCATATTGCTGGCATTTGTAATATCTCAAGGGGGCCCTAATATGGGTTTACTGAATACATCATGTATCCCAGTGACACCCTATTAGGCAGCTATTACTCTTTAAACTCCACTAATACTGGAGTACTATTTCTCCCATTCTGAGATCCTCCCAGTTTTGTCACACTAAGGATATTTCCCCTTTTTAAGTTATTAAATCATTCTTGCTTTGAGATCTCCACTGATACATTTTAAATTACTCCCTTACTTCCAGTCCTGCCTGTTGAAGCATACCCTTCAACCTTCCCTTCTTTTCCCATTAAGCTCTTTATTTTTAAAGCTATTGCTTGCTGTTTTGAGGATTTGCAAACTATCATTAGTGCATCATTATCCAATGTACTGGCATGAAGTACATCCCCCATATCTTTTTGAAGTGCCTTAGATAACTTAACTCCTCCGAAGCTGCCGACCCCCCCTTTCAGTGTGAAGAGCACTTTGTAAGTTTTATTCCCCTCGACTTTTCTTGCCTTCACCTGTAAGATATGACAATAACTTCAATACAAATTAAATTCAGTGCACCTTCAGTAATGACAGTGAGGCAGCAAATATCAAATCACAGTAAAATGTTAGTTTTGGATAAGAAAACTAGTATAAAATGAATATCAACCAAGTACATTCAAACAGTGTGGGGGAGGGGGGGGGGGGACCTGTGGTGGCCAATCAGAGTCCAAGGAGGGGCCGGTCACCACATTGGCTCCGCCCCTAGCAACTCAAATAGCAACAATTGTTCTTTTTACTTGGAAAAAAAAAGCATGTGTAAACAGATTGTAATTTGTTATATGACATCTAGTGTGTTGGTAAAACTGGTTACACACATAAAACATGGGGAAACCCTCTTCTCCTTTACGTCATCTGGAAGTCGAGTCTTTTATTGATAAGCAAAGACAGTTAGTTTAGTTATTTAACCCTCCTGTCGTCCTCCCGGGTCAAATTGACCCTGTCTGTGTTGACTGTTCCTTCTTTCCTTCCTCCCTCCCTCCTTCTTTCCTTCCTTCCTTCCTTTCCGTCCTCCCTTCCTTCCTTCCGTCTGTCCTTCCTCCCTCCCTCCTTCCTTCTTTCCTCCCTCCCTCCTACCTTCCTTCCTTATTTCCTCCGTCCTTCCTTTCTTCCCTTCCTTCCTCCCTTCCTTCTTTCCTCTCTCCCTTCTTTCCTTCCTCCCTCCCTCCTTCTTTCCTTCCCTCCTCCTTCCTTCCTTCCTTTCCTTCCTCCCTTCCGTCTGTCCTTCCTCCCTCCCTCCTTCCTTCCTTCTTTCCTCCCTCCCTCCTTCCTTCCTTATTACCTCCATCCTTCCTTTCTTCCCTTCCTTCCTTCCTCCCTCCTTCCCTTCCTTCCTTCCCTCCTTTCCTTCCTTCTTTCCTTCCTTCCTTCCTCCCTCCCTCCTTCCCTTCCTTCCTTTCCTTCCTTCTTACTTCCTTCTTTCCTTCCTTCCTCCCTCCCTCCTTTCCTTCCTTCCTCCTCCCTTCCTTCCTTGACTCGAGGACAACAGGAGGGTTAAAGAAACACAATATAGAAAAAGATATTAACTGAAAAATGTCAACATCTAACAGTGATTTATATGTTCCTCAAGAATAAACTAGTTGAACTTGGACAATTACTTCTGCTTTCTTTGTTTCAGAGCTAAAATATGGACATTCGTTGTTTTTTTTATGGTTTGTTTGGAACATTTATTAACTGGTAAAATGTCTTTCCTGTGCTCTGTGGGTGTGTCATCATCATTCATACCTATACAACCAGTAGTTAAATGACTAAAGCACAAATATTTTTTTATAGATATTTACCTCTCTACCAGAATCATGCATTTGACTTAAAAATTTACACAATTTTCTTCCAGGGGTGCATGCCCCCAGACCCCCCTAGAGGGTTCGAAATGAGGTCCCACCACCATAGTCTCTCAAAATTCTGTAGGAAATGATTTGTAATATCAAAGTAAACGTGTGTTGTTCTATCTGTGTGATATAGGATTCTTGAAATGTACTTTTATTCTATTGGCAATATGTTATAAAACATAATGATTAAAATAATTGTATCATAATATATATGACATCTGCACGAAAAGACTGGCCTGGAATGGAGTCAAATTCCCAGCCTGAATTATTGTCCCAGTCTGTCCCTGATGTGGGATGGGAAATGTTGTTAAATTGCATTATTTATTTCCTGTGTGTAGGCATTAGTTCCATGATAGTGTCTTTCCTGGTGTGCCTCTTCTACAACACCATCCTGGCCTGGGTGCTCTGGTACTTCTTCCACTCTTTTCAAGATCCACTGCCGTGGAGCCAGTGCCCACTCAATGATAACCTTACAGGTAAGTGAGAAATCCAACTTTGCGTTTTTTCTAGCAGGTCTAAATACATTTATCATCATTAAGATATAGTATGAACTCTTCTGTGGTTGCCATTATTAGAGTAAGAGTAATAACAGAAGTATTGTCTGATAGCAATTTGATAATTAGGTTACGTTTGCTTCACAACATAAAATAAAAAGAACAGGCTTCTGTTTCTGGGTATTTTCTCTGAGTGGAAAGTAACAATGAATGACGAGTAAAGAGAACAGATTCTCTATGTTAAAAATAGGCCTTCATAGATACCACATGTTTGCTTCTTTCAAAATTAATTTCTTTGCATGTGTTTGCATCCATATAGGCTACAATGTGGAGTGTGAGAAGAGTACTCCAGTGAATTTCTTCTGGTACCGTGAGACACTGGACATCACACCTAACATTGAAATCAGCGGCTCCCTGAAGTGGTGGATGGTCGTCTGTGTGGCCACCGCCTGGGGTGTGGTCTACATCTGTTTCATCAAAGGTATTGAGTCCATGGGCAAGGTCAGTGGTCCTGGTGAAAATATATAGTGTTTTTTCAAATCTTAGTATCATATTGAGTTATGTTTTTCTTCTCTTCTCAGGCTGTGTATGTGACAGCCACCTTCCCCTATTTGGTACTGACCATTTTCCTGATCCGTGCCATCACTCTGCCTGGCGCCACTGATGGACTGATGTACCTTTTCACTCCTGATGTTAGTTTGCTCACTTGTTGCTACCACAGGTGATAGAAGATTGTATTTTGAATCTCAGGCCCTATGACCTGATGTGTTGTTTACATGATTGCTACAGTGGGAGATACTAAAGAACCCTCAGGTGTGGCTGGACGCTGCAACCCAGATCTTCTTCTCTCTCTCTGTGGCCTTTGGAGGTCTCATAGCTTTCTCCAGCTATAACACTGAGAGGTGAGGACTTAAACTCTACAGCTCCCATGGCACATTTAGGATGATTTGTGGCAGGACCATATCTTATTCTGTTCTGTGTCTATCAGAAACGACTGTGAAATGGATGCTGTTCTAGTAGGAATAATAAACAGTGCCACATCTCTTTACGCGTCCATTCCCATCTTTTCCATCCTGGGATTCAAAGCCAACACCGTCTACAACTCCTGTCTAAAAGAGTATGTATGCACAACTATTCTGTCATTCAACGGTTCTTCTTTGTTTGCTGATAACAACTGGGCATGTGAAAATCCTAAGAGATGATTTTTTTTTTTAAATATCTCATCTGCAGAAACATCTTGGCTCTGACCAACCACTTTGAGATTTCTGATCAGAACATAACAGTGGAGAACTATGAGCCCTGGCTTAAGTATCTAAATCAGACACATCCAGATGATCTCTCCAGTGTGGACCTGAGGCACTGTGACCTGCAAACATTCCTTGACCAGGTAATGCATCTTTAAAAACACACCACTCCTCTCTTATCTGGTTGTTTTCTGTTCTCTCCTTGAGTACAGTATATGATGTGCTGGTCAAGCAAATACATGTAAAAGATCCCTCATGATTTTGTTTCTTATCTCTCTCCCCCAGAGCGCTTCAGGTACTGGTCTTGCTTTTATCGTGTTCACTGAAGCAGTGTTGGAGATGCCAGGCTCGCAGGCATGGGCCATATTGTTTTTCATCATGCTTTTCAGCTTAGGCCTCTCCTCCATGTTTGGCAACCTTGAGGGAGTCCTGAATCCCATCAATGACCTCAACCTGGTACCCAAGTGGATCCCCAATGAACTTGTAACAGGTACCTGCAAATCACTTTGAAAGACAAGTTGTTCTGAAGTGAAAAGGATATATTTTGTTTGCTTTGGATTACCTTTCTGAACTTCTTTTCCCTTACTTCCAAAGGATCCATTTGCTTGATATCCTTTTTGATGGCTCTCATCTTCACTCAGGGATCAGGGAACTACTGGGTGGAGGTCTTTAACAGCTACGTGGGCTCTGTACCTCTTCTCATCATTGCATTCTTTGAGATTGTTGGAGTCATTTACGTCTATGGAATGAAAAAGTAACATTTTCTCCTCCTCTTCTTCAATATAAGTGTAACTGTCTTCATATACAGTTTTAATTCTAGCGTTTAAACATTTCTCCTGTCATTGTGTCCTTTAACAGTTTCAGTGAAGACATCTATTTCATGACTGGGAGGAGGCCCAACATCTTCTGGAAGGCGTGCTGGATGGTGATCAGTCCAGTAATGCTCCTAGTGGTGTTGGTGGCTTACGTCATCATCCAGGCACAGAAGCACCCCTCCTACCCCACATGGAACCCTGATTATGTAAGACGATGATACTTAAATATTGTGCTGTTGTGTAAGATACCTTAAAAAAACACACAGACATTATTTAAAGCTTCTTTAATCAATATTTTCATATTTGCAATGTATCAAATTACTATCTTTAATGTGAAAGGTGTCACCAAAAGAGATAATTCCAAAGATCAGTATCACTTGACTCTTACATTCCCTCAGCCTATGGAGCATTTCAGCACCTTTTAGTTCAATGGTTCAAGGCCCATAACTTTAATGTTTTTGTTCAGTTATTCAGCTATCGTATCATTTTTACCTGTGGCAGGCAGCTAAATAAGCTTTAACAAACAAATTGTGAGAAATATTCTTATTCTTTTGTTCTGACTGTACACTAAGGCCTGATTTACTATGATCCCAAATAAAGGGTACTAAATTGTGTGTGCAGTGCAACAGATTGCATATTTGGTTAGCATGTATTTTGCGGGTGATCTACTAAGTATAAATGTGCAAACTGTGCAAATGACAACAGGTGCAGATAGCAGTAATTAAAAGAGAGAATTTGGATGAGCAGACAGCCGGAAAGCGCAAAAATAAATTTGATCCTATGGAATTAGAGGTTCCCGTGGAAGAGGTTAACAAAAATATTGAGATATAGCAAAAAAAATATTACCAAAAAACCCGCCATACTGTATGTGAGAGTATTTGTGACAAAGTCAATGATGTTAGTTCCACTCCAAAAATATTAACATGGGTGGAAAACATCAGTTCTCTGCATATTCTGTCATTGTGCCTCCGTCTCCTCCTCACCACAGTAACAGCAGCCAGTTAACACCTGCCCTTTCAAAGGTATTATTTATAGATGCAGTAACCGTCTGCAAAATACTTTCGAGTTTGGTAAATCAGAATGCATGTGCTAAATAACATATTTGCATTTTCTCCTCCCTGTATTTTGCACACTGTGATGAAAACGCCCCATATTGTATATTTATTATGTACTAAATGGACAGCGCGTATTATCTTGCACATTTGAAAGACGTATGCCTCAGTGCGCCACGTTAGTAGATCAGCTTGCATATTTTTTTGCGGGTGATGTCACGTTTGCACACGTTTTTACACACCCAAACCTTTAGTGAATCAGGCCCTAATTATGAAGCTAAACACAATTTAGCTTAGTGTTACAACTAGAGGCAGTGGAAAACTGGCTTTGTCCAAAGGTTTAAAAAAATCCATCAAACAGCACCTCTATATTTGACTATTTAATACTGTATATCTTGTTTGTTTAATCTGTACACAAACAAAAAGTACTTGTTTCTATGTTGCTAGCACTAGTTTCATAGTTTGCATACAGATAAGACTGATCGATCGCATCTAATTTGGCAAGAAAGTGAATAAGCATTTCCCCCCAAATATTTAACTATTGTTCTAACATAATTGTACTTTAAAATGAAATTATGTTACATTTTACACTTTTTTGTGTTTATTTTTAGGAATCATTCCCCCAAACTGAAACAAAGCCCTACCCCGACTGGGTGTTTGCCATCATCATCCTTCTCTCAGCACTGCCTGTGGTTTCCATCCCACTGGTGGCTCTCTACAAACTGATATGCTGTGGAATCAAGAAGTCTTCAACGAGTGCTGCCCTAAACCCCTACAACAATGACGGCTTTGAGATTGAAACACATGAACAGACAAACTGAAAGGCTTAGTAATAATGTTACCAGCATCAGAAAAGGACTTGATGGTTATCACTTAATTTATGGACAACTATTGATTTTTTATGTTTGTATTTATCAGGATTTGTCAGTTCCTGACTTGACTTATGACAACTCACATTTGTTTCTTCAATAAGAAAACTGGATTTATTTAACAGTAAGATGTTTCCAATCCTTTCCGTCGTACATGTTTGTGTATTGCACGTGATGTAAATACAGGAGTGAGACAAATCTAACAGCACAGTGAAACACGCAATTTCTTTTTTATTCAACATTCATAAAACCCTACATTTGAATATAAGTGTATTTATTTTAGGTGTCACAAGACCTGCATAAGATCTTAAGATTCCTACTGTTAAGAGAAAGAACTGATTTCTGACAGCTTTCTAAAAGATTATAAGTCCAGTACAAAGAACTGGAAGACATCAAGACTGAAGGCAAATCATCTTGTACATAATATGCTTTGACATTAACGTATTTACATATAAACTGTTTACAAGGTGACAACATTCCTTACCTGGAAAATTACCATGAAGTGTAAATCAAAGTCCAGCGAGAAAAACAGCTATAGGATGAGATGGCATCTAATAAAGTAGCTTTATTGATCTGCTGATGGTTGTTATATAGGCTGTGTTTATGACAAAGGTTCATCACAGAAGAGTGCTATTGCTACAACTTGCTTTTGACAGAAATGGTTTAAAATTTTCAGGATCAAAACATTAACATATCAGAGAAGTTGAACTAAATACTTATCCATACCTTTCAGCTGGTGTGGATTTGTTGGTTTTGCTGGAAGTTTAAACTGGGCCAAAATGATAGCGTAAGTCTGGATGGCCAGGAATTCAACAGCGGTCCTGGGGTTAGTGGCTTTTCTGACCCTGGCCAATCTCAAATCCCCCAGACGCCGCTCTAGTCTGCGCTTCCCTGACAGGATGATGACAACATAAGAGTGGAAAATGTTTTTTCTCTTTGCTGGCAAACTGTAAAATCTATCCACCTGCACTGCAATAAACATTTAAGGTGGCAATAAACAGTCCTGTCTACTTTTAAGATCATGCTGTTGGCAAATTTAACAGTATCTATATTTGTTGGGTTGGGTATACCTCTCACAAAGTCCACTTTCAATGGGATTGACCTTCATGACCATGTAGGAGCGGAAGGGAGTGCGTTTGGTTAACCCATAACCCATAAATAATCATTAATTATTAATAAGAAATTAAAGAATAATGTATTTTAATTATTAATTTGGGGCACCTCCGGAAACCGGAATCAATAACCAAATGGTCAAATTAGCCTCAATAAAGAATACAATTGGAAAAATTGAAGGATTAGAGTCCGAACACTTCTCTTTAAAGCTATAAGAATGTATTAACCTCCACCAATCAACAAGTTAATCAATGTTCTGTAATAAACTGTCCTACCGCTATACGAACGAACAAACATGAACAACAGCTGTGTACGAACAAGCCTGTACAAGTGTGTGAGAGAGGGAAAGACGGGTGTGTGTGTGTGTGTGTGTGTGTGTTTGTGTGTGTGTGTATGTGGATGCAGAACGCAAGAATAGGAGGTGCGGATACGGGGCACTATGCTAGACAAAAATGGCGCAATGGCGCTGACTCGTGGTCAATGCTCCCAAACACACCAGCTCAGCAGCAACCCACGTGACTGAGATGAGGTCCCTTAGGATGTAGCTTAGCTTTATCCTGTGTTACCTCACCAACAGTTGTGTGATGTGAATGCGTGTGTGTGTGGATAGTAGCCTACAAGAGACAGAGGGAGAAAGAGAAGCGAGGGAAGACGGCGATCAAGAGAGAGAAAATGGCACACTTTGTACACAGATAAATGTGTGCGCAGAGTAGAGGCTGTGTAAATGTGTTATCTGACACTGGTTAACAAAGCAGCTATTCCTCTCTCTCAGGATGCCGTTAACCCACAAGCAGCTAAAGTGACGTCGAGTGTCTCTCAGCCAATGAGGGACGAGAATCCAAGGGGTTCACAGGAGTTGGAGCATAGACTGTATATAAGAGTTGGAGTCAATTGCAGTGCTGATGTTTTTATTTTGTACATTTATAGAGTGACAGATGCCACTGCATGCACCCAGCTAGAATTAGAGCAAATGCAGGCTTTATTCCTCATGTAATTTTCCTTAGGTAATGATTTAAACATTAATTTTTTTCTCAGCAGGTTTAGACTGGTGTAAGTGCAAAGGTGCATTGGAACTTCTTTCCCTTAGTGAGTTCTGTTCAGGAAGAGTTAATACTTGGTAAGTCCTATGCCCTACTCCTTTCTGTCTGTGCATATAGCCATTAAGGCTCTATTATCTGCAAACATGCCAACTGTTTACGTTGCTGAGCTGTTGCTATGTCATTGCTATGCAGCCGTAGTTTACAACTAATGTATTTGCTTTTAAAGGATATGGCTACCGATTTCCGATATTTTTCACATTGTCAGCAAATCTCATGTGCAGAGCCAAACCAACCCAGAACTGATCCTACTTAAAAATGTTGTGCGTGTATCCAAACCCTCTTCCTCTGTTGTTCAAAAACTATTAAAAACACATAAGGTAGCCACACTGCTGCAGTGTGTGACATGCCCTCGCCCTGATGAGTTTGGGTACATTATTTCATTTATAATTGGCCCCATCATGTTTTAAACAATTAACATTTTGAGCTGACAATTTGATTCAATCTTTATATTTAGGATTTGGCTTACTAACACAAAAATACACTGTAAAAAAAATCCCATCGTTCTTACGGAAAAAAACCAGCAGCTGTGATTGTCAGAATAATTCTGTAAGAAGTACGGCTAAACCGTAACCATATTTACAGAACAACCTGTAAAAAAACAGTTAAAAATTGTATAAACTTACATTTTGCAGTAAATTCAACATTGGATTTCTGCTGAATTAGCACAATAATAATGTTATTAAACCAATTTACATCAAAAATCCATACTGCTTATCCTCTCTAGAGGTTCACAGAGGGGCTGGAGTCAATCCCAGCAGTCATTGGGCGAGAGGCAGAGTACACCCTGGACAGGTCACCAGTCCATCACAGAGAGCAGAGACATACATTCCCACAGTGTGACCAATGACCAATTAACCTAAACTGTAATCTGGGAAGCTGGAGTACCCAGAGTACCCCACAGAAGGGTGCCAGCTGGCCGGTGGATTTGAACTCAGAACTCTCTTGCTGTTAGGCGACAGTCCAAACCACTACACCACCATGCCGCTTGATCTTAGTTGTACTTATTGTACATACTATTTCACTGAAAAATACCAAACAAACATTATTTAACTGCAAAAGCCTCATTATAAGATATATAAGATATACGATACGATACGATTTTTCCGTAGATTCCCCTCAAAATCTATGGGGGTGGCTGTGGCTCAGGAGGTAGAGCGATCGTCCTCCAAATGAAAGATTGGGGGTTCGATTCCCGGCTCCTCCAGTCTACATGTCATTGTGTCCTTGGGCAAGACACTTAACCCCTAATTGCTCCCGTTGCTGTGCCAACGGTGTATGAATGCGAGTGAATGGTTAGCTTCCTCCTGATGTGCAGGGTGGCACCCTGCGTGGTAGCTGCCTGCCATCAGTGTATGAATGTGTGTGAATGAGTTGTAGTGTAAAGTGCTTTGAGTGGTCGAAAAGACTAGAAAGGCGCTATATAAGTACATGTTTGGTTTAGTATTTTACAAAATATTATTGTAAAGTAAACTTTCACAATTTGAGCCAGATGAATCCTGGCATTGTCACCTTGGAATATGCCCGTATTAAACATAGCCCTGAGTTCTACTGTTGTTTTTCTACGATTTGATTTCACCAAACGTTTCGAAATCAAATCGTAGAAAAACAACAGTAGAACTTAGGGCTATGTTTGCTTAATAGTGAAAGTAAGAGCATTTCCACAGAAAAAAGGCTTCAATTGCTAGGGAGCATAAAGATTGGACTCTGGAGCAATGGAAGAAGGTCATGTGGTCTGATGAGTCCAGATTTATCCTGTTCCAGAGTGATACGCACATCAGGGTAAGAAGAGAGGCAGATGAAGTGATGCACCCATCATGCCTAGTGCCTACTGTACAAGCCTGTGGGGGCAGTACTATGATCTGGGGTTGCTGCAGTTGGTCAGGTCTAGGTTCAGCAACATTATGTGCCCAAAGAATGAGGTCAGCTGACTACCTGAATATACTGAATGACCAGGTTATTCCATCAATGGATTTTTTCTTCCCTGATGGCACGGGCATATTCCAAGATGACAATGCCAGGATTCATCGGGCTCAAATTGTGAAAGAGTGGTTCAGGGAGCATGAGACATCATTTTCACACATGGATTGGCCACCACAGAGTCCAGACCTTAACCCCATTGAGAATCTTTGGGATGTGCTGGAGAAGGCTTTGCACAGTGGTCCGACTCTCCCATCATGAATACAAGATCTTGGTGAAAAATGTATGCAACACTGGACGGAAATAAATCTTGTGACATTGCAGAAGCTTATCGAAACAATGCCACAGCGAATGCGTGCCGTAATCAAAGCTAAAGGTGGTCCAACAAAATATTAGAGTGTGTGACCTTTTTTTTGGTGGCAACTTTTTTTTTTGGCCAGACAGTGTATATATACTTTATATGCATATGTATAGGTATACATACACATGTATATCCTTATATTCTTCCTTATATTTTATATATCCTTCCTTATATTTTGTATTCATTGTGTTCTTTTATGCTTAGGGCCTGACCCCAGGAAGAATAGAAGCTAATGGGGATCCTAATAAAACTAAACTAAATCTCATGTATTTGACACAGAAATAGCTTTAGCTAGTGTCAAGTCACTATCACGAAATAGCATTTTTCTCAGATTGTCATTATTTATGCCACAGACAAGTCTGTCTCTAACAAGCTCTTCACACAGATCTCTCAAGTTGTCAAGTTATCAAGTCACTGATATATGTACAAAGAAAAGAGCTGACAACTCTCCAGTTCTAATGTCCAGTTATTAGCCTGGTAGAGCATCTTTAACCTCCTGAGACCTGAGCTTTTGTTTGGTATGTATTTTTAATCGCTCCTAGATATTTGGGATTAGTAGGACCCATAAACTGTATATAAGAAATGGACGTAACATCCGTGACGTCACCCATTGGTTTGTGGACTGCTGCTCGGAAGCCGATAGTTTCGGATCTGGGCAGCGCCATCTTGAAAATTTCCGGTGCATGCCGGGAAAAATAAAAACACGGATTCTACTTATATGGGCATCAGGAGGAGCAAGAGGACGGAGCAGGGGAAGTTGCGAGGGCTGGATCTACCACAGTCTACACCGGCAACCTGGTGATGCTAACCAAGTTAGCTGTTACGACTAACTATAACCACAAAACTCCCAGGGAAAACTGTTGGTGTGAAACAAGTTCACGGCTATTTCCTGCAGTCTATCTGTCCGCGCTCCTGAACCTGTGAATCAATCAACCTGTCAATCACGACGTAGCCACGCCCCAATGCATACCCTGCTTTATCGTTAAATATAAAATCAGGGACGCCAAAATTTCACAAATGAACATCACACTGCATTGAAGAAGGCTTTAAACTAGCGATTGAGACCATAAACACATTTTGAAAACGTTTACTGAGGTTAAAAATCAAGTGAGAAGTTGGTGAATTCTCCATTGACTTGTATAGAGACGGAAATCCTTTTGACACCAAAATGGTCGCCCCCTGGTGGCCTTTTGATAGAATGCAGTTTTAAGTTGGCCTCATTTCAGAGGACCGGAACTCCCTGCCTACATTCCCACAGCACAGGTATGGCCATCCCCTAATGCACATAACGTGTTGTTGTTTTTCATCTATGAAAATGCTTGAAAGACAGGTGAAATTCTTTATTTTATTATTAAACTGGGGGAAGATAGGGCTGTGGGAACATAGACACACTCGCGTTTATCCATGAATTAACTGTAAGGAACTATTTAGTTCCTTACAGTTACACCAACTATAATTAAGCCCCAACATCCAAACGAAAACTTCCTGATTAGCATTGTTGTAGCTTGTTGCTATTGCTAAAATTAGTCAAATTTGTACAGCATATCAAAATACAAATGTTATTAAGCATAAATAAACCAGTTTCAAACATAAAATTTGATAATGTTTTGTACCTGGTCCACTTTTGTCTGAGGATCGGCAGTTGATTGACTTGGCCAAGATGCCTGCCATCCCGTTTTACACTGATTAATGTATTGTGATTTTGCTACCACTAGGTGACACACAAAAAAGTGTGTACAAACAAGGACAGCAGGTATAAGTTAAGCACAATGAAGTGTAAGGTCCAACAAATCCAAAATGTAATGTAATATGTGAACGCACAGTCGCAGGAGGTTAATGTAACATAACTGAAACTCTGGAATAGTTTCTCCGTGGAACTTTTCACCCGAGTTACTTCACAAATTTTACTGTTAATACTAGCTCATTGAATTATGACTTTTACCCCATTTTCTCTCCTTGTGTTCACTTTAAATGTACATTTCAAGTGTGTTCTTCCTCAGTTATTCACCTGTGTGCTGTACTTCCTTGTAAAACACATTCCATCTGAATGTACAATTCAATTAAGTATACAAAATCAGCTATGCAAGTCAAGTTTGAATGATGACCAAAGACACAGCATGGTCATGAAACAGCTGTCATGATGTCTGTAATGACTGCATCCAAACTGTTTGCTTTACTGAAAGTCAGTGCAACATTGAACCAGCAACACCGGGTTATCCATTAATCTGGGATTTAGCTACTAAATCATGATTTTACACCCTTCCTGGTGCTGTGATTTCTTCATAAGACAAATAAAATATGAATCACTGGCTAAAGGCTGCAGCTGATAGGGCATTAAAGGACGGCCCACTCAGGAGTGTAAAGACAGACTACAAAAGGGGCACCAGACATCATTCACACTACACCACTTGAGAGGTTAACTATTCTGACACACACTGAGCTCCAATCAAGAGGAGAATTCTGGATCAAATACAATATTAAACTAATTTAAGTGTATGTTAAGATTAGGAGAGCTGTACCCTTGTAACAGAACTGGGATTTTGCTAAGCATTTTATCAGCTGAGGATGGGCAAAACAAAGGACTCTGTGGAAGAGGAGAGACCCAAATGGGACAACAAGGTTCAGTATCTTTTAACATGCATTGGATTTGCGGTGGGACTTGGAAACGTGTGGCGGTTTCCCTACCTGTGCCAAATTTATGGAGGAGGTAAGATGCTACCTTTGCATCACTATTTTATCCAATCATACCATACTTTATGCACAACTGAATTTCAACAGCATTTAATGTTATCTGTTTTAGTGAAATTAGTCACTAACAGATGAACCAGGACATTTTCAAATTTCTTGGTTCCTGGTACCCTTATCTGTGCTTGATCAACTGATAATAACTTCCTCATTGTTCCTGGAAAGATCCAGAGATGAGCCACAGAACCTGGCTCAGGGGTCAAGCAGAGTAAACAGTCCAATAAAAGTGTGCAGGGTCTATTAACTTTACATATTGACTCTGAGATTCCTTATTCTCACACCCATTGTTTCAGACTCAGCAGGGCCTTCGTTTGCTCTCTGCTAAGGGATCAATTAGTAAACTAGTTATTGAGTGTCTTTAGCTTCAGATCTGTGTTGTTTGGATGAAATTATGACCAGCCATTGAATATCTATTAGGGTCGCAGTGCCCTTATTTAGCTTGGCCTGTAATATATCCATCAAGATGGCTCAAATAACCTCTCATGATCATTAAACTTTACCTATTTCAATTTCTTTCTTTTTACCACTAGTATAAGATTTAAGATTTTTTTTTGTTCTCTCTAAATTCTGATGCGTAACTCTGAGGTAAATGTTTACTGAATGTCTTTTCAGGTGCATTCCTCATTCCCTACCTGATAGCGCTGGTGTTTGAGGGTCTACCTCTGCTCTACCTGGAGCTGGCTATAGGACAAAGGCTCCGCATGGGGAGCATTGGTGTCTGGAACTCCATCTCACCATTTCTGGGTGGAGTTGGTGGGTAACCTAAGATCATTAGCACAATTGATCAAAATTATCATTTGTTACAGAAATATGTCTGTTGAAAAACTGCCTTCATTTTAAGCAATATTTCTACTGTTACAGTTAACCACTATAATTAATATCTGTAATCAATCACTTTTGTTTCTTTTTGAGAAAAGACAAACAACATAACAGCTTAAAATAAGTTTGCAGACAGGATCAGAAAAACAGGTCTCATCCCATACAGGAAAAGTAGATGAGATAAAATACAAATTCACCAGATTCATAGCAACTCAGGGAACATTTATTTTTACTAGACAAAAATTATGCACGTGTAAACAGATTGTAATTTGTTATAATCTGACATCAAGTGTGTTGATAAAACTGGTTACACACATAAAACATTGGCAAACCCTCTCATTCATGTGTTTTTGTTGTTATGTGGGGTGGGAAATGTTAAGTTGTATTATTTATTTCCTGTGTGTAGGCATTAGCTCCATGATAGTGTCTTTCCTGGTGTGCCTCTTCTACAACACCATCCTGGCCTGGGTGCTCTGGTACTTCTTCCACTCTTTTCAAGATCCACTGCCGTGGAGCCAGTGCCCACTCAATGATAACCTTACAGGTACGTGAGAAATCCCACTTTGCAGTCTTTCTAACAGTTCTAAATACATTTATCATCACCTAGATATATGTAGTGTATGAACTGTGATTGCTACTATTAGAGTGAGAGTAATAACAGAAGTATTGCCTGACAACAATTTGATAATGTATGTATACTAAAAATTAAGGTGAAGATTTTATAATTAAAGAGAACCTACAAGACTTTCACCAAGAGGTCTGGTCTTGGAATCCCAGGTTATATTCAACAGGAAAACTACTGGATTGTTTTATGGCACAAAGGACAATTGCTTCACAACATAAAACAAAAAGAACAGGCTTCTCTTGCTGGGTATTTTCTCTGAGTGGAAAATAACAGTATGAATGACAAGCAAAGAGAACAGATTTTCTGTTAAAAATAGGCCTTCCTAGATAACTCATCTTTGCTTCTTTCAAAATTAATATCTTTGCATGTGTTTGGATCCATATAGGCTATAATGTGGAGTGTGAGAAGAGTACTCCAGTGAATTACTTCTGGTACCGTGAGACACTGGACATCACACCTAACATTGAAATCAGCGGCTCCCTGAAGTGGTGGATGGTCATCTGTGTGGCCACCGCCTGGGGTGTGGTCTACATCTGTTTCATCAAAGGTATTGAGTCCATGGGCAAGGTCAGTGGTCCTGGTGAAAATATATAGTGTTTTTTCAAATCTATCTTAGTATCATATTGAGTTATGTTTTTCTTCTCTTCTCAGGCTGTGTATGTGACAGCCACCTTCCCCTATTTGGTACTGACCATTTTCCTGATCCGTGCCATCACTCTGCCTGGCGCCACTGATGGACTGGTGTACCTCTTCACTCCTGATGTTAGTTTGCTCACTTGTTGCTACCACAGGTGATAGAAGATTGTATTTTGAATCTCAAGCCCTATGACCAGATGTGTTGTTTTTATGATTGCTACAGTGGGAGATACTAAAGAACCCTCAGGTGTGGCTGGACGCTTCCACCCAGATCTTCTTCTCTCTCTCTGTGGCCTTTGGAGGTCTCATAGCTTTCTCCAGCTATAACGCTGAGAGGTGAGGACTTAAACTCTTCAGCTCCCTTCGCAAATTTAGGATGATTTGTGTGATGGCTGGCAGGACTATATCTTATTTTGTTCTGTGTCTATCAGAAACGACTGTGAGAGGGATGCTGTTCTAGTAGGAGTAATAAACAGTGCCACATCTCTTTACGCGTCCATTCCCATCTTTTCCATCCTGGGATTTAAAGCCAACACCGTCTACAACTCCTGTCTAAAAGAGTATGTATGCACAACTATTCTGTCATTCAACGGTTCTTCTTTGTTTGCTGATACCAACTGGGCATGTGAAAATCCTAAGAGATGATTTTTTTTTTTATATCTCATCTGCAGAAACATCTTGGCTCTGACCAACCACTTTGAGATTTCTGACCAGAACATAACAGTGGAGAACTATGAGCCCTGGCTTAAGTATCTAAATCAGACACATCCAGATGAGCTCTCCAGTGTGGACCTGAGGCACTGTGACCTGCAAACATTCCTTGACCAGGTAATGCATCTTTAAAAACACACCACTCATCTCTTATCTGGTTGTTTTCTGTTCTCTCCTTGAGTACAGTATATGATGTGCTGGTCAAGCAAATACATGTAAAAGATCCCTCATGATTTAGTTTCCTATCTCTCTCCCCCAGGGCGCTTCAGGTACTGGCCTTGCTTTTATTGTGTTCACTGAAGCAGTGTTGGAGATGCCAGGCTCGCAGGCATGGGCCATATTGTTTTTCGTCATGCTCTTCAGCTTAGGCCTCTCCTCCATGTTTGGCAACCTTGAGGGAGTCCTGAATCCCATCAGTGACCTAAAACTGGTACCCAAGTGGATCCCTAATGAACTTGTAACAGGTACCTGCAAATCACTTTGAAAGACAAGTTGTTCTGAAGTGAAAAGGATATATTTTGTTTGCTTTGGATTACCTTTCTGAACTTCTTTTCCCTTACTTCCTCAGCGGTCATCTGCTTGATATCCTTTTCGGTGGCTCTCATCTTCACTCAGGGTTCAGGGAACTACTGGGTGGAGGTCTTTAACAGCTACGTGGGCTCTGTACCTCTTCTCATCATTGCATTCTTTGAGATTGTTGGAGTCATTTACGTCTATGGAATGAAAAAGTAACCTTTTCTCCTCCTCTTCTTCAATATAAGTGTAACTGTCTTCCTATACAGTTTTAATCCCAGTGATAAAAATGTTCTCTTGTCATTGTATCCTTTAACAGTTTCAGTGAAGACATCTATTTCATGACTGGGAGGAGGCCCAACATCTTCTGGAAGGCGTGCTGGATGGTGATCAGTCCAGTAATGCTCCTAGTGGTGTTGGTGGCTTACGTCATCATCCAGGCACAGAAGCATCCCTCCTATCCAACATGGAACCCTGATTATGTAAGACGATGATACTTAAATATTGTGCTGTTTTTTAAAATACGTTACAAAAAAACTGAGACATTATTTAAAGCTTCTACAATCAAGTTTTTAATATTATCAAATAGTATCAAATTACTATCTTTAATGTGAAAGGTGTCACTCAAAGAGATGACAGATCAGTATCACGTGACTCTTAAGTTTCCCCTCAGCCTATGGAGCATTTTAGCACCTTTCAGCGCATTGTTTTGGTTTCAAGGCCCACAACTTTAATGTTTTGGTTCAGTCTCTCAGCTTTTAGGTGTAAATTTTATCTGTGGCATGCAGGTAAATAAGCTCTAACAAACACATATTGAGAAATATTCTTATTCTTTTTTTTGTTCTGACTGTACACCAATTATGAAGCTAAACCCAACGTAGCTTTGTGTTCCATCTAGAATCAGTGGGAAATCAGCTAAACTGGCTTTGTCGAAAGATTAAAAAATCTATCAACCAGCACCTCTAAATTTGACTAATTAACACTTTATATCTGGTTTGTTTAATCTGTACACAAATGAAAAGTAATTGTTGCTCACTACCTGCTAGCACTAGTTTCATAATTAGCATACAGATAAGATAGATCTCATTTAATTGGGCAAGAAAGTGAAACTTTAAAATGAAATTATGTTGTATTTGACACTTTGTGTTTATTTTTAGGAATCATTCCCCCAAACGGAAATGGAGCCCTACCCCGACTGGGTGTTTGGCATCATCATCCTTCTCTCAGCACTGCCTGTGGTTTCCATCCCATTGGTGGCTCTCTACAAACTGATATGCTGTGGAATCAAGAGGTCTTCAACGCGTGCTGCCCCAAACCCCTACAACAATGACGGCTTTGAGATTGAAACACATCAACAGACAAACTGAAAGGCTTAGTAACATTACTGGCGTCCCTGAACGGAAAAGGACTTGATTGTTATCGCTTAATTTATGGGCATTGTTAATGCATGTTGATTTTTTTATGTTTATATTTATCAGGATTTTTCGGTTCCTGATTTATGACAACTCACATTTGTTTCTTCAATAAGAAAACTGGATTTATTTAACAGTAAGATGTTTCCAATCCTTTCCGTCGTACATGTTTGTGTATTGCACGTGATGTAAATACAGGAGTGAGACAAATCTAACAGCACAGTGAAAAACGCAGTTTCTTTTTAATTCAACATTCATAAAACCCTACATTTGAATATAAATGTAGTCATTTTAAATGTCACAAAACATCACTGCATAAGATCTGAAGATTCCTACTGTTCAGAGGAGGAACTGATTTCTGACAGCTTTCTAAAAGATTATAAGTGCAATACAAAGAACTGGAAGCACATCAAGACTGAAGGCAAATCATCTTGTACGAATATGCTTTGACATGAATGTATTTACATATAAACTGTTTACAAAGTGACAACATGCCTTACTCCTGGAAAACTACCAGGAAGTGTAAATCAAAGTCCAGCGAGAAAAACAACAACAGGATGAGATGGCATCTAAAACAGTTGCAGGATGGTTTTGAATCATCAATTTTTATTGATCTGGTGATGGTTGTTTTATAGGTTGTGTTTATGACAAGTGTTTTATATTATATGACCAACGACTGTTTTTCTCTGCAACCAGCTTTCCAAACACTGAATGACGGAGAACTTACAATGGGAGTTGGGAGGGAGTTTATTAAGGGAATAGGTTTTGGGGAGTATGTGTTTATGTTGTAAAAACAAATAACTGGATAATGACTGCATTAATGTGGAGGTACATTTCTTTCTGGATTCATTAAAAGTGCTTGTCTCACTTCCCAAAAACATGAGGATGAGATAAAATGAATACTACAACTTCCTTTTGACAGAAATTGTTTAAAACTTTTGGGATCACAAAATTAACATATCAGAGAAGCTGGACTAAATACTTATCCATACCTTTCAGTGTGGCTTTGTTGGTTTTGCTGGAAGGTTAAAATGGGCCAAAATGATGCCTAAGTCTGGATGGCCAAGAAGTCGACAGGGGTCCTGGGGTTAGTGGCTTGTCTGACCCTGGCCAATCTCAAATCCCCCAGACACCGCTCCAGACTGCGCTTCCCTGACAGGATGATGACAACACAAGAGTGTAAAATGTTTTTTTCTCTTTGCTGGTTAACTGTAAAATCTATCCACCTGAACTGTAAAAAAAAAACATTTACGGTGGCAATAAACAGTCCTGCCTACTTTTAAGATCATGCTGTTAGCAAATTTAACTGTATCTAATATATTTGTTGGGTTGGGTATACCTCTCACAATGTCCACATTCAATGGGATTGGCCTTCATGGCAAATTGCAGTGCAAATGTGTTTTTTTTTTACATTTATGGAGTGACAGACGCCACTGCAGGCACCCAGCTAGCAGTAGAGCAAACTGAGTCTTTATACCTTATGTAATTTACCCTAGGTAATGATTTTTTTGCATATGTGCCTACAGTATTTGGCAATTTCCTGTCTCTAAATGGAACCTGCTTGTACCAAAGTGGGAGGAGCAGTGCAAATTTGTGGCTCATTTAGGCATGAAATTGCACTTTCTCAGATCGCATCTTGTTGCAAATGCAAGACCATGTTGACATATATAGTTACACACAGACATCTCCAAAATTACACATTTAACATGTATGAATGAATTTTGCCTCTGTCAGTTGGCTACACATCTACTGCATTTACATTTACTGCATTTAAGTACAACTTTTAATGCCATAAAGGCAGAGTCTGTAAAATTAAAATATTTAACCAATACAGTCATCTGTATGCCACTGAGAATTAAAAAATGCAAAGAAAAAGCTGAACAACAATTTAGGGGTTATTTTTCAAATAACAATGGTTAACTGATAACTGATAGGAGGGTAATCCTCAAGTTTTATTTTCAACAGAACCAACAGTACAACAATACCTACTGAATCCTTGCCCACTTAGTGGGGCAAGTTGTGCTTGTTGTGTGACATATCACATCCTCTTGACTTTGCAATGAAGTCCTTTACAATGCAAACACTATGTAATGTGGCTTGTCAAGTTGTGCTTCCATAGGATACTTTCTGTGTAATATTTTTGTGCATGCGTGTGTGTTTGCGTGGGTACCTACGTTTGTGCAGGTGCCGGATGAGATCCTTATAGCAAGAACGGTGTTGTGACAGTACAAGCAGAAACGAAAGACAGAAAAGCAGCTCCACTGCTTCGTACTGCACAATGCCTGTCTGGGCCTTACAGCCTAACATCAGTCCTACAGATATAAGGCAAAGGTGCAAAAGTAAGGAGAAAACAGAGGGGGAAAGAGAATGAGAGAAGACATTAAATAGTGAAAATGGGTTTTGAACTTGATATTCTTCACGTTTGTTTTTTTTTCTTTTTTTTTTTTCTAAAGATGTATGAAGAGGAAACTTTGCCTTTGTTGCTGAGCCTGATGAGTTGATTGACATACTTGGCCATGTCCCAAATCATTTGCAGGAAGTAGGCAGGGTTCTTAGCAACAGTCTGACCAAAGGGTAAACTCTGGGCGCACACATGGAACCTAAAAGAGAAAAACAAAAACAGGAGGCCATAAAAGAGTATACAGACACCAGGTCCTGCCCATTGGATTATTTACATTCTCAGATAAAAGACGGTGCAATTATTTCTCACTTCAGTGCAGGTATTGATTGACTCACTCACCACCCCTGCCCCCCCGAGCTTTAAAAGCAGTATTATCTACGCAGGTCTATTTATCAAGTCATGGCCAGTGAGCACACGAGAGAGTGGAAGTAAATAGTGTAACATTCCCAGTCTGATACCACTGCCATATTTCAATACTTCAAATGGGTAATGCAAAAAATATATATATACATTCACAATGCCCAAATAACTTAATCTTAATAAGTAATAAACTCAACAGACTGTAGTATCTGTATATATTACATAAAAAACTGCACTTTAAGTTTGGAGAGAAGAGCCAAATAAAAGGTCACGTCTTTACCTGCACGCATGAAGCAGCACCAGCTTGTAGATGTTCTTGTAGACTGCCTCGAGAGAATTGGTCTGAGGAAAAATTCATAATTTTCCACAAACGTGGATGTGCACATATGAATTACATTGAACAAATTAAAAATATATAGGTATGAGTTCCACTTCATTTATGCATCACAATCAAATGCAAAATCATTTGGCAATGGTCATTGAGGCAAACTCTCTTTAATATTTGTACATGGTATATGACATAAGAAATAATATCTGGTTATGTTTTCTGGCATATTTCAGTTTGTTTCGTACTATTTACGGATATTTAGAGTTAATTTGCTATGTGTTGTAGTGAAACATCATGAATCACATACGTTGTTATCATGGAACTGTTTCTGCTGTTTGAGGGTAACCTCAGCTGATAACCAATATGTTTTTCACTTTACATATAGATGAAGGCCACCATGCTGCATTTTTGTTAGAAGTGCATGTTCAGTGCAAGAACATTCAGTCCTCTCAAAATTATACCTTTGTAGGCTGCGTCATTAAGGAGGCAGCTCAGTTACTGGGATACAGCTACCGCCCAATAACCTTTTTGACCTTGTTCAATGATAAGTTCTTTGATTCTTTAAAAGGCTTCTGTAAAATGCTGGAGTGGTAATTAGTACTGAACACAAAGTGCAGCAGAGCCTGATGGGAACACAATAAGTTTTGCATGATTTGGCCATAAACTAAAATATTGGATGATTAAATTTTGGTTTTCAAAAAAATGATTACACTTCATCCTGAAATTACAATAGTCGTTGAGACCTTTCACTCAAAAGACAAAGTTTTCAAACTTGTGATGGTGCTAGACAAAAAGTCAGGTGATCACCAGTGTCATTGATATAAATCATCTGGTGAACTTGAATGTCTGCACAGAATTTTATGGAAATCCATTCAACAGTTACTGAAATATTTCAGCATGGCTAAAAATCCTTAAATGTAAGATGGTCAAAATCTTGATCAGTTATGGCGTTAAGCTTTTGTCTGTAGATGATGACAAACTAGCAAAATTACCTCCTAAATCTAAAATGGTTTTTAAAGGTAGTTTTTGTCATTAGCTTTTTTGTTACATGTGGCTTGCTGTGGCAAATTTCTATATTTTTGGTGGGTACTAACAGGATTTAGAAAAAACTGTTATAATCATTATTTCCCTGACCTTCAGGTCCATGAACAGGGCATGGCACTTGAGTCTGAGGACAGCCATTAGTTTCCTCCTCATTTGCTGTCCAGGTGAGTGGAAAGAGCCCAAAGTAAGACTGTAGCGCAGAGACAGGCCTGCATAGCTGTGAGAAACGGAAAGTAAGAAGTAAATAAAAAATAAATTGTAAAAACATATATTTTTTACATTAAAATGGAATTAAAAACCATAAGAGAATTTACAAAATATTGTGAGTGAAGATGTTCTGTAATTACAACGTTAACTGTGTTTTATGCAGTTAACATAAATCATGCATGCTAGATCAGGAGTTGTCTGTAGGAATGTTTATGAGTGGGTACAAAGTACATGGGGGGCGGGGGGTTTCACTCAGCTTACAAGAAGCCATAAAAATGACCAGAAATCGAATTACTTCCCACGCAAGAAACACAGCTGAGGAATAAAGTCCACAGTATAATAATTACAGCTTCACCTGGAATAATCTTTATGGACGTCCAACGAGTGTGTGTCCACCAGCAAGCCACACCAGGGGAAGAGGCAACGAGGCGGCAGCATGCAAATGCCGGGACAAGAGCCAACGTCTGCTGACACTTGAAAGTTGACCGCCACCTTCTGTGGGTTGACCACCAGACCATACTGTGGCACCCCAGGCAGCAAGATCCTACACACAATGTGCAAATGCCATTGTCAATCATTAAGTTAAACATTCAGCAACATGTAATGTTAAATCTGTGCCTCTCAGTATTTTTCCATAGAAAAAAGAAATATATTCACTACTAACTTTAGAAGAAATGATTTTTCATCACTTAGAACTAAAACCATTGTACAAAATGTGTATGTTTGTCTGATAATGTATTATTTTCCATAACAACAGATACAAGGTGCAACATACTGTAGCCAAAAGGAAGGAAATGGTTTCTTAAATTACATGATATTCAAAATTGTATATTGTTAGGTGTCAAAAATAAATATTCCCAAAGCTTTCTCACTGGTTCAGGTCAAGGACCATGGTGCCACATGAACAGTAATAGTAGGTTGGTGAGTCATACTTGAGAAAACGTTGTGCTTCATTTAGGTCTGGAGTGATCAGTAGGAA